>NW_006295391.1:553097-574688 GCF_000327345.1 Myotis davidii | reverse complement strand
GGCTGTAGTGACAGAGCTGGAAATACCTGTCCCTTTTCATTGATTAACCCTGATTTTATTTTCCAGTGTCAACTGTCAACTTTTATGTTGCAAGGCTCTACCTTTCTTACAGTATGTGGTTTCACTGACAAGACTTTCTTCTAATTTAACAAAGGGTTGTTATTAAATGTCTGATGATGGCAATGTGATGATAATGATAGAAGTAATATCTATGATCTAAAGAACTGAACTTTTTCAAAGAATTCATTTAAATTCAAACAGCATTTATTAGAGACTTATGTGTCAAATACTGGGCTAAGAGCTAGGAACGCAAAGTAAAAAAGCTGACATTAGTAAACAAATTAAACATTTGCCTGTCAGAAAGTTGAAGAAATTTATAATTCTATAAAGGTCACATTTTCATATAAGAATGGTTCTTTTGTATTTTTTTTAAAGATGACTATTTGAGAGAAAGACAGCAGTGTTATTTTATCCATACTTAGGGATAACTTGTGGTGAGGGATGTTCTTACCCTGCCTCAAATCTTTTTACAACCCTCATTAACCTTGGAAAAAATATTTTTATACAAGATGCTAAGTTGACTTCATACTCAATAGCAATACATGACTTCCACTAACATTTCAAAAAAAATAAATCCTGTCAAAACTATGTTCTCTACTTGAGAAGGTTATGCATTTTAAAGACTGCTGAGAAGCAATTTTTAAGTGTAGACTAGGCTGAATGGTATAGTATGCACAGCAACTATAAATTCAGCACTGGAGTATTTTTAAAATATATTTGTGCTGATTATTTAATTACAAGGAGGAAATAGCTCACTTCTAGTCAATACAGAAATATATAACATACATAATTCATTAAGGAACATATTCAGAGTGAAACGTCTATATAGAAAAGGTCCAGGTTTCCCTATGTTAGTCTTAAACTTATTTCCAAATTTACAATTAATTCTTCTAATTATTGGATTCTTCTGTAGTGTTTATCAGAAAAACATCACTTATTGTAAAACTCTTATTGTGGCCTATTTTCTGTTCCCACAATTTTATCTTACCTGATTTCCCTTAGCATTTCAGTACAGCAAGTCTACGAATGACCTTTCAACATTGTTTTTCTACCAGAGTATAAAGTGCATCTTTGTGTTTTATGCTGCTAGTCAGTATTAAAAACTAATAAGATCTCATTTTTTCTTGTTCTCATTTTTCACAGTGACATTCAGGGACCTATCTCTAATGTCCGGGTAAGTAAATATGAATTTGATATTATACATTCCATGCAGAAATACAGAAATGCAGAATAAGGGGAGGAGCGGGAGGGACATTTTACTATTTATCAAGATATGCATACCCATGCCTAATTTTTTATAATTACTCTGTTTCCCCTTGAATTACTTATTTTTTTTTTCTTGAATAGAATTTATTTCTTTAGAGTAGTTTCAGGTTCACAGCAAAATTAAATGCAAGGCACATACATTTCCTATATACTGTCTGCCCCTACACAAGCACAGCCTCCCCTATTATCAACATCCACCACTAGAGTGATACAGTTGTTACACATATGAACCTACATTGACACATCAATATTACAGAGTCCATAATTTACATTAGGGTTCACTCTTGGTGTTGTACAATTTAGGGGTTTGGACAAATTTATAATGCCTTTTCTAGAACGTCATATAGTTGGAATCATACAATATGAAGCATTTTCAGACTGTTTTCTTTCATGTAATAAGTAGAGGCTTGGTGCATGAAAATCGTGCATGGGTAGGGTCCCTAGGCCTGGCTGGCAATCAGTGCCAATCTGTGGGGCAACTGGGCAGTCGGGGGCGAGGGGGCCCACTGGCACCCGCCATGGCTGGCCTGGGGCCTGCAGGCTGGTGGCAGCTCCTGCATTGAGCATCTGCCGCCTGGTGGTCAGTGTGTGTCATAGCAGCTTGTTGTCCCTTCGGTTGTTCCGCCAGTCGGTCAATTTGCATATTAGGCTTTTATTATATAGGATATGCATTTAAGATTCCTTGATGTTATTTTGTGGCTTAATGGTTCATTTCTTTTTAGTGGTGGATAATAAATATTCCATTGTCTAGATGTACCACAGTTTGTCCATTTACCTATGAAGGACATCTTGGTTGTTTTAAAGTTTTGGAAATTATGAAGAAAACTGCTATAAACATCTAAATACAGGTTTTGTGTGCATGTAAGCTTTCAATTCCTTTGGGTAAATACCAAGGAGAGTGATTGCTGGATCATATGATAAGAATGTTAGCTTTGTAAGCAAGCTCTGAAATGCCTTCCTAAAGGGCTGTACCAATTTGTATTTCCACCAGCAGTGTATGAGAGTTCCCATTGCTCCACATCACTGTCGCATTTGGTATTATCAGCGTTCCAGATTTTGGTCATGCTAATAGGTGTGTAGTGATATCTCACTATTGTTTTACTTTGCATTTCCCTGATGGAAAAGTATGTGGGTCATCTTTTCATATTCTTATATGCCATCTGTATATCTTCTTTAGTGAGGTATATGTTAAAGTCTTTGGCTCATTTTTAAAAATCAGGTTGTTTGTTTTCTTATTGTTGAGTTTTAAGAGTTCCCTGTGTATTTTAGATAATAGTCTTTTATCAAATGTGTTTTTACAAATATTTCTCCCAGTCTGTGGCTTGTCTTTTCATTCTCTTGACAGTGTCTTTTGCAAAGCAATTTTTATTTTATTTTAATGAAATCCAGTTTATTGATTGTTTCTTTCATAGATTATGTCTTTAGTGTTGTATCCAAAGTAATCACCAAATTGAAGGTTATCCAAATTTTCTATTCTACCTGCTAGAACCTGTACAGTTTTATGTTTTACATTTAGGTCAGTGATCCATTTTGAATTAAATTTGTAAAGAGTGTAAGTTTAGTGTCTAGATTCATATTTGTACATGTGGATGTCCAGTTGTTCCAGCACCACTTGTTGTAAAGACTACATATGCTCCATTTTATTGCCTTTGCTCTTTTGTCAAAGATCAGTTGACTATATTATGTGGTCTATTTCTGAAATCTCTAGCCTGTTCCAATGATCAGTCTGTTCTTTCACCAATATCATGCTGCTTTTTAAAAATATTATTCTTTATTGATTAAAGTATTATATATGTCTCTCCCCCCCCCATTGACCTTTCCCTGGCCACTCCCACCCCCCAGCACATTCCTTTTTGGTTGATCTCTTAACTCCTCCACTGCCTTCCCTCTGAGGTTTGACGGTCTGTTTGATTCTTCTCTATCTCTGGATCTGTTTTTGTTCATCAGTTCATTATATTTCACAAATGAGTGAGATCATGTGATGTTCATCTTTCTCCAACTGGCTTATTTCGCTTAGCATAATGCTGTCAATGCTGTCTTGATTACTATAACTTTACAGTAAGTTTGAAGTCAGGAAGTGTCAGTCCTCCGACTTTGTTCTTCTCTTTCAATATTCCAGTTGCTATACTAGGTCTTTTGCCTTTCCATATAAATTTTAGAATAAGTTTGTCTATATCCAAAAAAATAACTTGCTGGAACTTTGACTGAGATTGTGTTGAATCTATAGATCAAGTTGGGAAAAACTGGTATCTTGACACTATTAAGTCTTCATGTCCATGAACATGGAACTTATTTAGTTCTTTTCTTATTTCTTTCATCAGTTTGTAATTGTGCTCATATAGATCTTATACATATTTGGTTAGACTTATACCTAAGTATTTCATTTTTTAGGGTGCTATTACATTTTTAATTTCAAATTTTACTTCTTCATTGCTGGTATATAGGAAAACAACTGACTCTGTATATTAACCTTGTATCCCACAACCTTACTATAATTGCTTATTAGTTCCAGGAGGATTGGGGTTTTTGTTTTGTTTGTTTATTTTTTGTCAATTCTTTTGAATTTTCTACATAGATGATCATTTCATCTGTGATCAAAAGCAGTTTGTATGACTTTTATTTATTTTTCTTGTCTTATTGCATTAGCTAGAAATTTTTCATTACTTTTTATATCCCCTTACCTTAACCTAGCAATTCCGCTTCTGGGAATATATCGAAAGAAATCTGAAACACTTATTCAAAAGAATATATGCATCCCTATGTCAATTGCAGTGTTATCTACAATAGCCATGCTCTGGAAACAGCCCAAGTGTCCATCAGTAGATGAGTGGATAAAAAAGCTGTGGTATATTTATGCAAAGGAATATTACTTGGCCTTAAAAAAAATAAGGAAATCTTACCCTTTAGGGCAGCAGTTCTCAACCTGTGGGTCGCGACTCCTTTGGGGGTCGAACGACCCTTTCACAGGGGTCGCCTAAGACCATCGGAAAACACATAAATAATTACATATTGTTTTCTGATGAATCACTATGCTTTAATTATGTTCAATTTGTAACAATGAAATTGGGGGTCACCACAACATGAGGAATTGTATTAAAGGGTCGCGGCATTAGGAAGGTTGAGAACCAATGCTTTAGGACATGATGGATGGACCTAGGATTCATCATGTTAAGTGAAATAAGCCAGTCAGAGGGACAAGCACAATATAATTTCACTCATACGTCGGATCTAGTGAACAAAATAAACAAACAAATTAGAAACAAACTCATAGATAGAAAACAGCTATCAGAGGGGAGAGGGGTTAGAGGACTGGGTGAAAAAGGTGAAGGGATTAAGCAAAAAAAAAAAAAAAACTCACAGACACAGACAACACATGGTGATTATCGGAGAGAAAGGTGGGTTGGGGGAGGTGGTAGAGGGTATAGGGGGGATAAATGGTGATGGACAGAGACTTGACTTAAGGTGGTGAACACACAATACAATATAGACTTGTATTATAGTCTATAATATTGTATTATAGACTTGTACACCTGAAACCTATATAACGTTATTAATCAATGTCACCACAATAAATACAATGAAAAGGAAACAAAGACTCAGCTGAGATTTTGCTCCCCGCTCCGGGTTGAGATGCAAGCAGGAGGCAACCAGTCGATGTGTCTCTTTCACCGTGATGTTTCTCTCCCTCTCTCCCCCTTCCTCCTCCCTCCCTTTCACTCTCTCTGGACATCAATGGGAAAAATATCCTCAGGTGAGGCTTTTTAAAAAAGGAAAAAGAGATTAATTTGATGAGGAAACAACTGGAATTATTTAGACTCTTGATATAAGAGAAGCAAAATCTAAAATTTCATTCCAGATCTCAAAAGTGTTTTATAATTCTTATTGTCCAAAACTGTTTCTAATAGAAATATTAGTAGAAGCTTAAACTGAGACCTAGTTATAGTATAAATTAGAGTAAATAGATGGATGCCAGACATAAGTCTGTTGAATATAACCACAACTCTACAACTTCCAGGATAGAATATATACCAGGAAGGCTATCCCTTCTCCATGCTGAATTCCTGGCAGACATGCTAATCAAACTCATCACTCTTACCTACTGAGTTTAGACAAGGCTTCAGCACAATGTTCCCTAGATCAAGGTGTTTTTGTGGAATGAAATTTACCATCCTTGAAGTACGATATAAACAATTTACAAAATAAATAGCTACTTCTTAATTCTTAGAATATACCTAAAGTAGAATAAGATGAAATATGGAAGAGTTATAAAGTAGTGCACCTTTTTCCCCTGGGTTCTAAAATTGTGGAGATTGCTTCAGCTGTTGCATTAAAATCTTTTGAGTTTCTTGCCTGTCCTAATAATGATAAGAAACGAAATAACTTCAACCCCAAAGTGGTAAGAGCAGTAAGTCAACTACTTAGGAAGTATGCATATAATGAATAAATTGCTTTTCCTAACAACCCATGTAATGTTGGATAATGTTATCTTAAGCCAAGTAGATCATTCTGAGCAGAGTTAAAGTGATGTTCCCATTTATTTTTCTTCTTGGGTTTCTATGGAAACATCATTTGAGGTGGCCTTTGCCAGAAGAGAATATTTTGTTTTATTTAAAAAACAAAACAAAAAAAACACGCTATTTGTCTATGAAAAATAAAAATTCTTCACAGACTTTTGAACCAATTTAAAGTGTGATTTCATCATTTGTCTCTCAAGAAAGCCAAAATCATACAACCAACACTATTTAGGGTTTGCATATGTGCATTTGAGAAGAAAATAATCCCTCATTTTTCAGTTCAGTAAATATATTATTATATTGCACTTATAAGACTACTTTATTTTTTTCACACAAAATCCAAGATAATACACATTTTAAGCCATGACCAATTTCACAAACCCTGGTTAAGTTTTACTTTTAATTATTCTCATCTATCCCTAAAAGGGAATCTATCTTTAACAAAAACAAAACAAAACACAAAAACACACATACACCCAACTATAAAAATATGGCCTTCTTCTAGTGGTATGAACTAAACACATATGTACAGTAAGCTAATTCTCTAAAAAGTAGCACTTCACAGAATAAAGTGTTTATGTACATTCACAATTTTACTTCCCAGAATTTCAAGTTTGAATGAAGAAGTCTGTGTCTACCTTACCCATAGCAGTATTTACATATTTTTACATATAATTATGTCTGGTATCAGCCTTAATCTGTCCCCCCTAAAGAGATCTTGTTGCCAATCTACAAACTGCATACCTCTACCCTTCTGATCATTTTAGTTGTCTTTTCCTTGAGGTCCATTTATTATACTTGTATATAACATGTCAGATGCAAATGGACAATTGCTTAAACCAAACTCATGACAACTGTTAGAAAAACAAAAGTGGAGTGTGAGGTAACAGACATAGATGCCAGCATCTACATTATGTCTAATACTGGTAATATCTAAAACCAATCAAGTATAGCAGGATAATTACATTATTTAAGTGTATTAAAGTAACACTAGAGGGACACAGATAGATGAACAGAGATGGCTGCCTCTTAAGCTGAATTAGAGAAGGAAAAGGTTGAGTCAGTGACTGCTATTATTGTAAGCTTCTTAGTACTATTGTACGTTTTAGACTATGTATACATATTGTGCTGCTAAAAATTTAAAAACATAAACAGGTATAGTAAAAATAGGAGAGGATACAACTGTGCTATTTTTGCTCACATAGATATATTAGGATCTGTATCAATTCACCAGCATTTTCAATTCATAAATAATACAGAGATATTTACATTGTCCTCCTTTCAGATAGGTTTTATCTCAATTTAAAATGTCGACTAAAACAAGTTTTCTCAAGAAGAAACCTCAGTATATATTTTTCTATGCAGAAAAATATTCACCTATTCCTCCTTGAATTTTTGTCCCAAGCCATCTCTCTAGCTATAGCAACCATCTGCCACTCACCTCCCAAACCTATGATAACTGATTTGCCATAAATCCATTTGCTTACTCAGGGAACTCCAAAAAAGTAGGCATAATTTCTCCTGAGAGGTACATTTACTTAAATATAATATTTCTCCCAATTGGCTATATTTATTTAAATGCTTTTAAAATAGTCCTCACTGTCAGCCCTACCATCTTGCTCCATGAGGCACAGTTGCCTTTCCCTCATGAGTTTTGATCAGTAACAGTGCTTTGTAGAAATGGCCAATCTTTTTCTCATTTGCTTCTATGATGTCATGCCTCATCCATTTGCTCCCTTTGCAACCAGCCATTGTCTGGCTTACTTTTATGCACCTTCTCAAAGCCTCTGCCTCCAGAGCACTGACCCACAGCTTCTGTGACAATGTCTTCTTCAGTCCTAGGTGGAGGGCTGTGCCTCTGGAGAATGTAAACTGTCACCCACCCATTGTAACTGCACAGTAGGTAGCAGTAAGGAATCCAAATAAATTAACTTCAGCTGCTATGTGCTGCAGTATATTATCCAGAAGTTGTACCTAATTCTTTCTTTCCATAAAATTTAAAGACAGCATGACACCAGCAAAGAAAACCGTTGCACCTTTACCCCCACAGCTAAAAATACATGTCCCAAATGTAGGTTTCAAATTGAGAAAATAAACGTTCTTTCAACTGGGATGGTTGAAATTTTTAAGACACAATAACTAGTTCTGAAATTATAGGCTTCAAGCATGAGATGAAAAGTCAAAATCCTTCCTAACAATTCTTATTATAGAAACATTAGTCTGGTCTCTTAAAATGCAATAAATGAAAATCCAAATTTATGTAATAAAATATGTATTGCTTTGCAATACAAAAAACTTTCATTATTTTAAAATCTTTACTTCAAAATTGCTTTCGAAAATGAGTTTTTCTTCTCCATAGATCACTAACCACTCTAACTTCCTTGACCAAGAGGATAAAGGGCAGAGATTTAACTCTATTGTATTGTGAAATATTGATAATTGAAGGCATTAAAAAAAAGAAGAAACAATGCCAGCCCTGGTGGTTAGAGCATTGGCCCACACACCAGAGGATCATGGGTTCAGTGCCCAGTCAAAGGCACGTACCTGGGTTGCAGGTTACATCCCGAGCCTCAGTTGGAAGGCAACTAATCGATGTGTCTCTCTCACATCGATGTTTTGTTTTTTTTTCTCTCTCCCTCCCTTTCACTCTCTAGAAAATCTATGGAAAAAATATCCTCACGTGAGGATTAACAAAACAAAGTCAATGGTAAAAATATCCTCAGGGAAGGATTAATAAAACAAAACAAAGCAAAAATGTCAGTTGCCAAAATTAAACTTACACAAATTTGTAAATACACAGTTATTGTGTACTAGTAAAGAAGAGGTCACAGATTTGTCCCCAAACAGATAGTCTTTTTTTTCTTATTATTTTTCCCTTTCCTTTGTTTTTGCTTTTACTTTTTTGAGACATTAAATTTCAGGGATATCACATAAAAACTGCACTCCTGGCTTCTCCTCAGAAAGATGCAAGGATCTAGCACCTCACATTCCGAGTGGCAGCAAGCAGCCAGAGTTGAATAGCTGCGTTCCTTCTTAGGTACAGCATGATTGCACACCAGATACAGTCAATTCACTCATTTAAATTACCTGCCTAATGTCTATAGGCACTTATTGGATTTTGTGGTCACTAATTTTCTAAATAAACTAATTATGGTACTCATTAGTTAGTGATGGTACTCATAGACCATAATCTTAAAAGGAAGTCTTAATAGTTACAGAGAATCCTTTTAAATGGCTAATTAATTTTCATCAATACATAGTAATTTATATTTAAATTAATAGTGGCAGAAATAGAACTCTTATGTAGAGAATAAATAAATAAATCTTTTGTGTTGAAAACTGAAACTAACCAAACAGTATTTTTCCTTTAATTTGAAGTAGACTCTTGAACATTAGTTTGAACTCAGAGTTCTTATATGTGATTTACAATAAATACTGTAATTGCATTGTCTTTTTCTTATGACTTTCTTAATAATATTTTATCTTCTCCAGCTTACTTTATATAAGAATACAGTAAATAATACATATAACATGCAAAATGTGTGTTAATCGACTGTTTCTGTTATTGGTAAGGCTTCTGGTTAACAGTAGGCTATTAGTAGTTAAGTTTTGGGAGAGCCAAAAGTTTTATGTGGATTTTCTACTGCATGGGGGTTTGGCACCCTTAACCCCTTGGTTGTTCAAGGGTCAACTGTACTGTGTATTAGTCTCCAAGGGATGCTGCCAAACTACCAGTAACGTGCATCTTAAGAAGAGAAATCTATTCTCTCACAGTTCTGGAGACCAGAAATGTGAAATCAAGGGGCCAGCAGGGCCATGCTCCCTGGAAGCCTCTACAGGAGACCCTTCCTTGCCTCTTCCAGCTTCTGGTGGTTCCTGGTGTCCCTTGGTTTGTGGCAGCAGAACTCCAATCTCTGCCTTTGTCTTCACATGCCCTTTCCCTCACTGCATCTGTGTTCCTCGGTCCTTTCTCTAATAAGTACATCAGTCATTGGAGTTAGGACCAATTCTAAAACCATATCATGTCATCTTGAGATTCTTAATTACATTTACAAAAACCTATTTCCAAATGAGGTTATACATGCAAACCCTAAGTAGTGTTGGCTATATGATTTCGGCTTTCTTGGGAGACAAATGATAAAAATCACATTTTAACCTGGGTTCTTTAACCTGGGTTCAAAAGTCTGTAAAGAATTTTTGCTCTGCATAGACAAATAGCATTCATTGTTTTTATTTAAAAATAAAACAAAATATTATCTTCTGGCAAAGGCCACCTCAAAAGGTGTTTCATTAGAAACCTGAGAAGAAAATAAATGGTGTTAGGATTTGGAAATCTTTTTTTTTTTTAGGGCTACAATTCAATTCACAGATTTTAATAAATTTGTAACCCATTTTGGTTTAAGTATTTAAGGTCTAGTCACTTTCCAATTTAAATTCACCTATTTAATAAAGTTTGGCTATAAATATGAAGTTTTTCCTTTGGTTTCAACACTAGAATCTTCGCTGAAATATAATTAGTTGCATCTAAGAAGTGAGTTCTAAGCCATAAGACTAAAGGAAATCTTATAATTCAAACCACAGTTTTTAAGAAAAATAAATAAATAAATAAACCACAATTTTTAATTAAGAGTAGTTAGTTGCACTCCTCTCTTTGACCAAGTTTTCTCAAAATGGGTGCATGGGTCCTGCAGTGGGTGTTGGAACAATCTAATGCAACTTTGACTTTGTGAGAACTAACCAATAAATATTCTGAAACTTTAAAAGCTAGGAGTACCTTTAAAAGTAGTACAGTGGGAGTATTTATACCACAAAATCTGGCAAATGCTACAAATCAGGGGACCTCCTCCCCAGAGAGCCCGCCATTAAACATTTACCAACATACCACTGCCTGCACATTATCAAGCAGTCCACAAGTGGTTTGATAGTTTCAGAATAAAAAATATTTAGTTTTGCTCGCCTACATTTCATAAATGTGAAATGCAAGATTATTACCACCTCCAAAATATTATTGCTTTTTAATCATCATTTCCTTAAATGCTGTTCAAGAGCAGCAAGGATAGCTACAGTCAAAGTTAACAAGGTAAATTAGTCTCAGCTAATAAATTTTCACATTATTTTCATAAAGCTGGCATTTTAAATTGTTATCATAGTGTTGCATCTATAAAAATAAATCAGTGACTCAAAGTAACTTGGAAATGCATGAAAGTAATAACCCAAAGGGTAACAAAGGTTTCAGAATATGTGAACAATATTTCAGTACAAATGTAGAAACTGAATGTGTGTGTGTGTGTGTTCTGACAAAAATTCCATGAATATAATGATTATATGCAAGCCACAGACACAACTACAGATATCTAAAAAGTAGACTTTGTTAACCAAGAAATCTAATCACTCCATTCCTCAGTGGACTGTATGCTATGAGATTATGTGAAATAATAATAAGGTAAAGAAGCTTTCTCATTTTTAAACATAGAACAGTGACTTTTCTAATAAATCATTTACATTTTACCAGAATAAACACATAATGTTTTTAGCATGAAATTGACTAATTTGGTATCAACATTTGTTAACTTTGTTAATTAACTTTGTCAATCACTTACTTTAGGGAAATGTAACCAAAACCACAAAGGTATCTTTCACAGTTGTGCTCCTCATAGGAAAAAGTGCTAGATGTCTTGCTAGTACTGAGACACTTCTTAAATTAGCTACAAAGTTAACAAGAATCACACTCACAAAAAAGCAGAATGAGCTCTAGGTAAGATTCCTTTATCAAATGGAACTATTAGATATCACTTAATATCATTACATACAACTTGGAGGCACAAAGGTTTATTGTACGAAAATGTGCACTTAAGCCCTAGCCGGTTTGGCTCAGTGGCTAGAGTGTTGGCCTGTGGAATAATGGGTCCTAGGTTCGATTCCGGTCAAGGGCATGTACCTTGGTTGCAGGCATATCCCCAGTAGGGGGTGTGCAGGAGGCAGCTGATCGATGTTTCTCTCTCATCGATGTTTCTAACTCTCTATCCTTCTCCCTTCCTCTCTGTAAAAAATGAATAAAATATATCTTTTTAAAAAAATAATATATTAGAAAATGTGCACTTGGATCAGAACTGATGGTGCAAGTGTGTGTGTGTGTGTACAGGAAGAAGGAGTATTGCTGGACAAATTAAAAAATTGCACCCAAATGCCAGGCTACATGCTGCCATATTCATAGAAACCTGTTGTCAGTCCCTAACTTGCCTCCTCATCTTTACTCAGTATTGACAGAAATGATTCAAGTTGCAAATATGGTCTAATTTATTCAACAAGCTTTTATTGTATCCATCAGGCACTGATTGCGGGGAGGGGATGGCGGGGAATACATCAGTGATGAAAGCAGACAGAATATCCCATCTAATTTTGGTATGTATGTGGGTATGTGAAGAGAAATAGACCCTAAAATAAAAAAGTAAATTAGATAGTTGATATTTGACAGTTTTTGCCCTACAGAAATGATAATTTCAAACAGTTCAAGTTAACATTTTAGAAGATGATAACTAACATGCCTACAATTAAAGCAGGGTGGAGGGACAGGGAGTTTGGGGATGGGGTGGGGGTAAAAGATGGGGGAGTGGGAGGTGAGAGAAGGCTTCACTATAGGACCTTTCTCAGTGAGCTGCACAGAGAAACTGGTAGCCTAAACTAGTCACCTCATGGCCAAAATGGCACAATTTTAATATTGAGTTTGGGGATATTAGAGTTTCTTAAGAAGACTATGCGGTGGGACAAGCAACTTGACTACCAAGAATCCAATGCTTGACAGAGAAAGAAACTGAGCTTATTTTTTAAACAAATCCAAATCTGCAATAGAATATGGCTTATACTTTCAAACCTAGATAGTACCTAAACAGTGGATGGAAAACTATTGGCTACATCTCCCAAGTTAAAGCTTTTTAGGGTTGGTGTGTATTAACCTTGCCTACTTAGCATCTTTCAGAATGTTCAAAGTAAACTTCAGTGGAAAATTTCTTCAGTTTCTGGACCTGTATGCATTCTGAAAATCTGGAACTATATACAGTGCCAGTAAATACTTGCTGCCATTTCCAACAGTCTATAATTATGATGAAAGAATTTGTAATTTAGTAGAAATAAGGACAAATAAAGGAAACAAGGGCATATAGAACTTGACCTCTAGCTGAAGCCTTCATATTGAATAAAAACATTCAAATAAAATATTATAAAAAGCACCATCCCTAATACAAATATGATAAGGGGGGGGGCACAATAGTGTCTGGTTAAGGGCTCAGGTACTGACGTCTGCGTTTGAGTCCCATTTAACTCAGTGCATGGCCTTGAACAAGTCACTTAACCTTTTTGTGGCTCGTTTTCCATATGGGAATGATCGTAATACCAATCTCATGGTGTTAATGTGACCATCGCATTGGTTAATGCACGTAAAAATCTTAGTGCGCGGTATACAATAAGGACTATATAAGTAATAAGACCCTCCAGGTTGTAATGACTGGATGGATTTGGAGACATAATAGCCAATGAGAATCACTATGTATATGTGAACACCTATTATGGCTTGAAGACCATACACATCATTCAGTCTGGTACATCAGCATCTCTCTAAAACCTAATGTAACCAGTTAAGCCTAAAGAAAATTAAAGTGTCAAAGAAACTTTGTCATATAAAAATTAAAAAGTGTTTGAAAATAGCTTGTTCTATTTCGAACCTTTTCCTTTTGCCCTCATGGACACTTTTCATTTGCTTAACAAGAAATCTCCTTGTCATGTCCCTGAATGTTTACAAACTCCTAACTTGTGAAGTCTAAGTTTAAACTGTTTTCTTAAATGCTCATCTAGTTCTTTATGGCTTCATGGAAGTTCAAATAGGTTTTACTTACAAGGTCATGCCAAACCATTAAAATCTGGTGTTGCTTTCATTTAGTCATACATTTCTGGGAGATTTTGCTTTAATTAAAAGGTTATAGGCATGAAATGCAGTGAGGCGTAGGGAAGAGAACAGCAGAACCAAGCAATCTAAACCTTAATTCTGGGATTGAACTTCAGACCTCAGTGGATAGGAGCAAGTCACTGACGCCTTTGGAGCTTCCCTTCAATATCAAGACAAACAGGAATAATAATTTTAAAAAACAACCGAGAAAATACTTTGTAAGCTGAAAATACTATACAGAAATTCAGAGATACATCCAAGTTTTGTGAGGCTTATATATATATTGGGGGGCCCCTTATAAGAAAAAAATATAGTATTATACATACAAAATTAGATGTAAAAGCAAATATGAGTTTGAATGAGAAAATGACCCATAACAAATTAAAATGTTAAGATACTGATAGATGAATCCAGCAACACTGCATAATCTTTTTATTAATTAATTGCCTGACATGCTGTTAAAATAGGTTTTTTCCTACATTTTTGGCTGCATGCTCTTTAAACACCTCTTGATAGAATGATAGCTTTACAATATAATTTTTCTATAGTAAGAAAATAATTCTGTCCTCTAATATGACTGATTGAATTTTTAAAGGGAATTACAATTGTTTCTTTTAGCTTCACAATTTGTTTTTATAGTTTCATGAGTATTTTTTCTAATTATTGTCACATTTGGGAAACTTCTATCAAGTATTTTTCCTGTGTGCAGTCTATGCTCTCAGATCATCAGTCTGTCTTAGAATTATCTTCATCAATTTCATACTCATGTCAAATTAAAATATTTTCCTAATGTGTTCATATGATGCATCCCTCTTCATTAATTGGGTTATTAAATAACTATAAAATGTAATTCATTGTTTCTACTCAAAATTTATCCCTGAAATTATTCCTGCAGTGGGATAGCTAGCAATGACTTGATTACATAAGAAAGTAACTGCAAGCCACCTAAATATAATCCCCAAAATTCATTGAAAGCAACTGGACTAACATAAATTAGATAAGTGCCTACATCAGATATGGAGAAACTTCTAATGACCTGGATTGAAGACTAGACACAGAAGCATATCCCTCTCGTACCATGATGATCATGGCTTTTGTTTGTTTGCAATGTGGGAAGAAAAGACTAGACCCAACTACGATGCTGAATTTACTGCTAGCTCTGGGTGGCTTAAATGATCTTCAAGATCATAGCTATGGTAGCATGGGCCATGCCTGAATGGTGAGCATAATCATCACTGATTTCTCACCTTCATGGTCCGTAATCACTTTTAATATCCTTCCCAGGTCAATCACTCAACATGTCCTCTTACTGACAACATTAGCCACAGATTTTATACACTCTGACCATGATGAACAAAACATGAGATTATATCAAGCACAAGAGAAAAGGATGCAATCAAGAGACACAGTAAACACAAGATGTATGAGGCTGCTGCCAGTACAACACAACGTACTGTTTTACATCAAACCTTTTTTAATAAGTAGAAAGAATACTCTAAAATAATGATTTAAAATATAGTCTGGTAAATGCATAAATCATATGCATAGTTGTTTATTATCATTACCAAGTACTATGTACTGTATATAACTATGCGTAATACTTTTATACAGCTGGCAGCATAGGTTTGTTTACACCAGCATCTCCACAAACATGCAAGTAACATGCTGCACTACTACATTAAGATGGCTACTATGTCACTAGGTGATGGCAATTTTTCAGCTCCACTATAATCTTATGGGCCCCCTTCGTATATGTGACCCATCATTGGCCAAACGTCGATGTATGGCATATGACTATAATAGTAAAGATGAGCCATGAGGCCAGGATTCCTAGTTCCATCATATAAAAGCTCTGTCTCAACCTTTTATCTGCCTCCGTTTCCTCTTCTGAAAATGGAGTAATACTAGTAACCTACCATGTAGGGTTGTAAGGATCAAATATATCAATGCATACAAAATGTTTAAAGAGTTTTAACACATAGTAAGAATTTAGTAAATGCAGTAATTTTTTTTATAAGTAAAATCCTTCCCTCTTTCCAGAAAATGTTTTAAGGTAGCATAAACAAAATACAATTCAAAAGGCTAAAATACAATTAATATCCAGGATAATCACAATAATGTATAAACGAAGGATAGAAAAAAATAAAAAGCCAGGAATCAAACTAGTATATGAAATGAAAAAATACTGTATGGAAAAGAAGCCCCATATACTTATAGACGCAGGAAGCAAAGCGGCTCTAGGAACTCTGTAAAGCAGTCTGTCGGCTGAACAGCCCCTTTCAGACACGGCCGCAGCAGACTTTCCTCAATCTGTCCTATTTGGCAAAAGATGCTGGCAAGTTATTACAATAGCTAAGATCTAGAAAAGGCCAACTGTCCATCAGCAGCTGTGTGGATAAAAAAAACTGTGGTACATTTACACTACGCAGCTGTAAAGAAGAAGGAGCTCTTACCCTTTGGGACAGCATGGATGGACTTGGAGAGTATTATGATAAGCAAAATAAACCAGAGAAAGATAGATATCACATGGTCTCACTTATATGTAGAATCTAATGAACAAAATAAACTGACGAACAAAATAGGTCCAAAGGCATGGATGCATGGGACAGACTAGCAGATTTCAGTAGGGAGGGAGGTGGCAGAGACAGGAAGAGATTAACCAAAGAACATATATGCATAACCTATGGACACAGACAATAGTGTGTGGAAAGCCTGGGGTGGGTTAGGGGCTGGGTGGAGGGGGGCAGCAGGGGGTGGAAAATGGGGGACGTCTGTAATACTGTCAACAATAAAATATTAGTAGTACTTAAGTCAAACATTTCTCCGTCTTTCCCATCCTCTTCAGAATTCACATCATGCAGAAGTATTTAAATCAGTCAAGTGTTCCTAAGGGTATTCTGCTCCTCGGTGACTGGCTACAATTTATCAAGCAGATGCCGACAGTGACTGGGCAGGCTGGATTGGAACGAAAGGAATACGTCATTTCTACTTCATGTTTAGGGCTTCTTGTGATCATGTAGAACCAGCTCAATATGAAGTCATGGGATCAGAAGAAATGCAGAAAAATGGGCATTCAAACCTAACATCTCTCCACATTTCCCTTTGCAAAGTAAGGATGAAAAATCGTTAAAGGTACTATGTGTGATCAACCGGTAAAAATGAAGAGTTTTACATTTTTATAAAGCCTTGTGTATTTTCATTGTGCAAACCCAAAGAATCTTCAAAAGCTGTAACATACTTGCTCTTTGAATTATAATAATCTGATCTGAGGAAGCAATTGAGGCAATTCCTAAATTACCTTGTTATTATTTTTTTTAATTGCTTAAAGTATTACAAAGGGTATTACATATGTGTCCCACTCCCCCCCGCCCTTGACAATCCCCTGGCCTCCCCTACCCCCCCAGTGTCTTATGTCCATTGGTTATGCTTATATGCATGCATACAAGTCCTTCGGTTGATCTCTTACTGCCCCCCTTCCCGCCCCTCAACGCTCCCCGGCTTTCCCACTGTAGTTTGACAGTCTGTTCCAGACAGCTCTGTCTCTCTATCTATTTTTGTTCATAAGTTTATAATGGTCTTTATTATCCATAAATGAGTGAGATCATGTGGTATTTTTCCTTCATTGATTGGCTTATTTCACTTAGCATAATGCTCTCTAGTTCAATCCATGCTGTTGCAAATGGTAAGAACTCCTTTTTTACAGCAGTGTAGAATTCCACCCCCCCCCCCCGCCCTTGTACCTTGTTATTATTGTTACTGTTTCAAATTACCTTAAAAACAAGCCTCTAAATGGTAGTGCCTCCTCTAAGATAAAAATCCTAGAGTATCACTTCAGACTTGATGTGGTCTATTAGGGCTTGTAAAGAACAGCTACCTTCCACCTGAATTACTACTTCAGATAAGTCTGTTAACCTAAATAATGGCACTCTTTGGAGCCATGTAGATTTTCTAAGAACTATATAATGGCAGAAAGAATAAGCCATTATTATAGAAATTTATCAGTTATAATAATTTCATCATGTATGGTTCTGAATGTTATTAATGTCATATGCCTATAATAGAAATCAGCATGCCAATTTTAGATTTTTTGGTTGTATTCATGAACATATGGAGAAAATAACCTCCAATCTAATTTCTGTCACTATGAATTTGCCTATTGTATTTCATATAAATGCAATCATATCAGATTTGTCCTTTTATCTGGCCTATTTCATATAGCATAATATTTTCAATATTCATCCATTTCATATCCTATATAATAAAAGATTAATATGCTAAGTGTCCAACCGTTCAACCATTCAACCAATTGCTATGACGTGCACTGACCACCATGGGGCAGACGCTCCGACCAGTAGGTTAGCTTGCCGCTGGGGTCCAGCCAATCAGGACTGGGCGAGATGGGCCGGACATGCCCTGGAGCCCTCCTGCCGTCCCTCCCCAGCCCCATCTGTGCACCGGTAAGGTCCCTCGGCCTACCTGCACCCTCTTGCAATCTGGGACCCTCAGGGGATGTTAAAGAGCCAGTGTAGGCCCGATCCACACAGGCCAGGCCGAGGGACCCCACCAGTGCACGCCAGTGCACCGGGATGCTAGTCATGTAGAAGAACTTCATCCCTTTTTATTGCTGAGTAATATTTCATTCTATGTAGATACCATATTCTGTTTACCCATTCATCTGTTGATAGACATTTGGGGTGTTTCCACACTTTGGCTATTGTGAATAAAGCTGCAATGATGAACATTGGCATACAAGTATCTGTTTGAGTCCCTGTTTTCAATTCTTTCGAGTTATATACCTAAAGTTGGAATTGTTGGGTCATATGGTAATTCTAAGTTTAACTTTTTGAAAAAGCACCAAGCCGTTTTCTACAGTGGCTTTACATTTCCAAAACTTTACATTTCCATTAGCATTAAAAAGGGGTTTTGATCTCTCTACATCCTCCTAAACACTTGTTATTTTCTGTATTTTTAAAAGTGTTGTTAGAGACATTTTAGTGGGAGTGAACTGATACCTTATTGTGGTTTTGATTTCCATTTCTCTAATAAATAATGATGTTAAGCAACTTTTACTATTTATTAACCATCTATTCGTCTTTTTTGAAGAAATGTCTATTCAAGTCTTTTGTCCATTTTTATTTAAGTTGTTTGTATTTTGGTTGTAAATTTTAGGGGTTCTTTATACATTGAAAGATGTTAAACTTTTAACGTATATATGATTTGGGAATATATTCTTGTCTTTTCACTTTTTAAAAAAAATGTTTTTATTGATATTTAGAGAGAGGGAGGGAGAAGGATAGAGAGATAGAAACATTGATGAGAGAGACACATCATTAATCAGCTGCCTCCTGCACGCCCCCTGCTGGGGATCGAGCCTGCAACCCAGGAATGTGCCCTGACTGGGAATCCAACCAGTGATCTCTTGATTCATAGGTCAATGCTCAACCACTCAGCCACAATGAGAAAGTGGGGCATCTTTTAACTTTCTTGATAATGTAACTTTGCCATTTTAAAAAAAGTATTTAAATTTTTCTCTTTAAGCTAAAATATGATTCAAAAGTATTTAAAATATTAACCTTAACAGTTAATGCTAAAAGGAATAAATTTTCTCCCAACTGGCTCATTATTCTTAATGTGGAATACAGTAATTAACCTTGTTTCTTGTATGCATAAATGAAAGCTGATTTTAATTAGAGCTATTTCTACCATAAAGAGTTTTTCAGAGTAAAAAAGATGACATTAGAGGGGAAATGAACATTTGTTTCATTTATAGAACACTTTTCTCACCTATGCCTGAGGAATCATTTTCTTTATTGGAGTTAGGCAGAATTGATTAGAAGAGAATCTAATTCACTGGAGGAGGGAACTGTGTAAGATTTAGTGAAAAGAGAATATGTTAAGTCAGCAAATTCAATGATACATAGGTTCACAATATAGTTTGGAAAAAGAGAAAAGATAAAGAAATTGAGTATACTCATTCTTGAGACCATAAAAGTTAGATGAGCCAAGAACACAAATGAAATTTACCCAAATGCACAGAACATATAACTGAGACCAACATCTACTTGGTGCAAGCTCTATACCTGTTGTGTGTGTGTGTGTGTCTGTGTGTCTGTGTGTGTGTGTGTGTGTGTGTGTTTTAAATATATTTTTATTCATTTCAGAGAGGAAAGAGAGGGAGAGAGAGATACAAACATCAATGATGAGAGAGAATCATTGATTGGCTGCCTCCCTACTGGAGATCAGGTCCGAAACCCAGGCATGTGCCCTTGACTGAATCGAACCTGGGACCCTTCAGTCCACAGGCCAATGCTCTATCTACTAAGCCAAACCAGTTGGGGCAGTTTTGTAATTTTTGTTAAGAAACTTCCTCCTCACATTAATGATATTAAAAGTGAGAAAAGCCACTTTTATAGGAATCAGGGATGGAGATAGCTCCATTTTAGGAGAAATACTGGTGTGGAGTTTAAAAAGAGACAAAGGGTAGGACCAATGAAGAGGATCTTGATGGTAGATTAAAAGGATTATATTGAGCCTGTGTGCTAATGAGCTTTTCCTTTCTTAGAAAATCCTCAATAAAATGTTTTTGCAAACATGGAGAAAAGAATTAACCATGAAGTAGTATAAATTACATTATGAAAATAAGCCCATGAAACAGAGAGCTGATGAAGAGTTATGAAAGGCTTTATAATATTATTCTAGAATTAAAGTCTCTTCCCAGTGAGCCTTGAGAAGGCAGAAATGCAATCGGGCTTGATAGACTCACTGATACCTACAGCTTTCAATCATTCCCAAATGCAGTGTATCCCTTAAAAGTGCACAGTGTGATAGTATCCTAATAGCACTGTCACTTGAAAAGTGAACATAGCAGAGCCTGACAATTTGCCACAGCATTTAAAATTGAAGTGCTTTCTAAAGAGTGAACCTCTAAAATGTTCTTTTTTATATCAAATAAAGAAACAATCCCTCTTAAATAATTTTCTAAAATATATATATTTTGCACATGTCAAAGTATGCTCAGCTAAAGGTAGTATAAGAAATCATAAGTATCTAATATTTTATTTTTTGTGGGTCCTGAGGGCAAAAGAGCATGTGTATTCAAGGCAAATATATGCATGGTTAAAATAATTATAGTTAAGCCTCCCAAAAGTGGGAGGAGGATGCTATTGAAACCAGCGGGTAAGTCCGTCAAAATGTCTTGTTATAAGTATGCATGTATGGAGCAAATATGCAGGTTATCTTAAGAAACAAATCCCAATATACCCTGAAACATGAATTTTCTAGTCTCATACTGTGAGAGAAAGATGAATATTTTCACACAGTTGTGTAGTCACCAGTAAGACATAGGAAAAACCCAGCAACTAAATTAAAATGCCATACCTGTATGTGTCTGTGTGTACATGTGCATATGTGATTAAATACTGCTGTTCTTCCCACCACTGCACCACTGCAGTATGTGTGTAGCTCGGTGCTCATTCTGTGTTTACTGGATATCATTGCTTACTAAATGTTGTTGTCTGAGATGATGGGAAAAGACTACAATCCATATGAGCAGTTAGTGAGTCTCTCCTGCCCCCTGAAAATCAGTGGGACTAGTTTTGAGACAAGAAACTGATTTTTGGAAGATGATCTCTATGTCCACACTGCTTATTTTGACTTGAAGGAGTGAAGTCAAGATTAAGGATACTCCTAGATTTTGGAGTAGAAAGATTTAATGACACATTGAGACAAAGATTAGTCAAAAACATTCTGGAGTAGGTCACAGGCTGAAGAGAGATAAGAAGCCAGATTTATAAACCAGGTTATCAAATTACA
>NW_006295391.1:550599-553065 GCF_000327345.1 Myotis davidii | reverse complement strand
TTTCCCTGTGTTTTCCCATGTGTTTGGTAAACCTATTTTTTAATGATTTTATTGATATCAGAGAGAACAAGGGAGAAGAGAAACACTGATGAGAAACATCGATCACCTGCCTCCTGCATAACCCCTTCTGGAGATCAAGCCCACCCCCTAGGCATGTGCCCTGACTGGGAATTAAACCAGCCACCTCCTGGTGTATGGGATGATTCTCAGCCAACTGAGCCTCACTGGCTGGGCAGGAAACCTATTTTTAAATGTTACTTTCTGGTCTACACAAGAATGTAAGCTCCATGTGGGCGGGGGTGTTTGTCTGCTTTATTGATGGTCGAATTTCCTTATGCTTAGAACATTGCCAGGGACACACTGGGCAATTAACAGATATTTGATTGGGTTCATTGTGTTACTGGGAAATTAGGGAAAATTTCTATAGTCATACTTTAGTCCATGTTTTGGGGAAACAACATTCCTGAGACCAGAGGGTTAGGGCAGCATTAGTGATGAGAAATCTTCAAGGAGAAAGTCATTTGGGTGGAAGGACTCATGGCTGTAAGGCACAGCCATTCCTCCCTCTATGGGTATTGTTCTTCCACTGTCAATCAAAAAGAACCTGGCTTTGATTTGTTAAGGTAGCTTTGTGTTTGGAGGCAGGTTGAGAGGCAGCAAGTGAGCCCTTAGCTATATTATAGAAGTGTAATCAATGTACAGGTCGGAAAATAAACAACATGGGGAGGAGAGTAGGGAAGCAGCTTTAGTGCCTGTGGGATTCATGAGGCCTTAGATCTGTCTTAGGGGGAAGTAGAGGGGCACCATCTTAGGCCCTTCACATATGCCTTCTCATTTAATTCCATAGTATCTCTGTGAAGATAAATGAGGTGTCACTTTACTAAGAAGAACACTGATGCAGAGTGAGATTAAATATCTTGCTTTAGGCGATAGAACTAAAGAATGATTGAGCCTGGATTCAGACTTCGATCTGTTTAATTTCTGGGTCCACTTTTATTACTCCAGGACTCAATGTCTTCATTCTGCCTAAGTTTCAAATCTTACACTCAACACTTCGACCCTTCATTGCACTGGTAATTTTTTTCAGCATAGGAATGTGCTGTTTCTGAATTATTATTTTATATTTATGTGAGTAATGTGGATATGAACCTCTGCATCAAGGAAAATCACTGCTGGAGATGAAAGATTAGAAAACAAAACCAAAAATAGACTGTCTACAGAAGTAAAGAGGATGCATTCAGTGTTGAGTTTAATTAGGAGTGACAAATTCATTAACAAACTGTTTCTTTCTTATGTGGTTTCTGACATTTTTAGCCTTAGAAAAAAAAATCCAGAAGAATTTTTCCAAGTATCTTTAAATGGCTTTGCTAGCCTGTGAAAAATATATTATGTGTTCATCAAGGATTTGTTTTAGGTAAAGCAATATGTCTTGGGGCCATGTACTTTTTCATACGACTATATTCTTGGATACTACTAGTTAGTACAAGCAAATTGACCATGTGAATCATTAAAACAGGGAGGGCTTTGTGTAATCTTTCTGTGGGTCCCTTTTCATACATTATTTATTTTCATCAAATCTGTTTCTTCCTTACGTAGGGCTTCCATCCTCTATTTTCTTTTTGTCCTCTGGTCCCTTATTTTCAAGTGCTTTAAAAAAAAAGTGAGAAATTATCTAGGGAAGTGAATTTTAGGAAATTGAAGAATAAAGCAACTGGGTATCTAATAACAATGAGATATCATTGTTGAGCAGAATAAAAAAGAAGTTCCAAGAAAGATGAATTAAAAAACCTCCCATGATCAATATAAATTTAATTTGTCTATGTATGTGACTCTGTCGCTAGTTGCCAAATACCCATGGAGATAAATTTGGAAATTTGAGGGTGGGGTTGTTGGACATATTTATTGAGAACCTACAGTGTACCAGATGTTGTGCTGAAAAGTACTTTATACATGTTAACTCATTACTCCTTATAACAGCTCTGTGAAGTAATTACTTTTATCCTTAGTTTATAGTTGAGGAAACTGAGCTTGGGAGAGATTAATTAATCTGCCCCAAATCACACTATTAGAATTTGTCAGAGGTAGGATATGAACCCTGGTGAATCTGGCTCTAAAGTTTTGCTTTTTACTTCCATAGAGAAGGACATTATCCTAATTAATTGCATCTTTACATTTAATCATCAATAATTATTTGTTGGGCAGTACTTTCTGAAAATAGCACATTAGTCTCCCTATGTACAACATAAATATACAATTGGAAGTCACTTTCGAATATCTCATTCTTTCCCTTACTTTCTTGTCGTTTTTGGTTGTGCTAAGTTAATTTTTATTTTAAAAATTGTGAAATGTATACAGAAGTGTGTATAAGATGAATATGTATAGTTTAAAGAATCATAACACAATGAATAGCCATATACCCAGATTAGGAAGAAGAACTTTTCCAGCACTTCAGGAGTCCTTCCGTGA
>NW_006295391.1:534014-550544 GCF_000327345.1 Myotis davidii | reverse complement strand
AGAAGTTCTCACTCTCTTCTCTGTTAAACATTCCTTTGTGTTTATCCTTTGGCACTCATGTATGTTTCCTTAAACATATTTCATTCAACTTTGAACAAATTAATCACAAGAATCAAACTAGTTTTGTAGGAAAAGTCAATATTGCTATAGTTAGAGTAAGGTTCCCAGGAGAAGATAAACTAAACAGAGTTTCTGGGGCACAGTCTGAAATCAACTTCTCCAAAAGTGTACAGGGACCCCTGGGGAAATCAGTAGACAAGACGATAGATGAATGTGAAAAATATAGTTCATCACAGTTGGACATCTAGAAGATCTGAAGTATATAGAGGGACAGGACAAATGGAAGAAGTCAGCTCTGTATTTTTCTACTTCAAGCTCATGATGGTCTTCCTCCAGCTCTCAGCATCACATCTAAGAAAAACACTTTGAGGAGCAACTCAAGTGATCACACCTGACCCAGGTAGCAGTTTGAAAGGCAAAGTAGAAATTTCAACAGCACATGCTCTGGACAAAATAAGCTCCTCCTGTCCTAGGATTAAAAGTAGGTATAGTGCTATCAGAGCAGGCATTTCAGTTTCCCTCTACCACAAGGGAGACGGAGTTTTGAAACTGAGTCCTGCGAAAAACATTTTGGTTTCTCCAGTGATAACCCAGAATGGCCACATTTTAGGAATATAAATTAAGCTACAAAATGAAAATATTTGCCCTAAGACTAAGAGCAAAGCCTAAAGAGACCCTCGTCAAGAAAGCATAAAGCCAAATCTCTATGCATTCTAGTCAACTGTTGCTAGAATAAACCCCAGTGCTCTTTAGAGGAAGATATCAAAATTTAGTGTCTTTATAATGTATCACCTTTAATGGACAGTATACAATAAAAAAAATCTAGACATGTGAATAACCAAAGAAAAATCAGTCAGTAAAAGAGACCCACAGAAAACCCAAAAGTTGTACTTAGCAGAGAATGCCTTTAAAATAACTATGGTGAAAATGTTAAACATGAATGAAAAAAAACACACCACACTATAGTGGGAGAAGAACTGGGGAATTTCAGAAGAGATTTGGAAAATGCTTAACAGGGGTCCTCAAACTTTTTAAACAGGGGGCCAGTTCACTGTCCCTCAGACCGTTGGAGGGCCGGACTATAGTTTTAAAAAAAACTATGAACAAATTCCTATGCACACTGCACATATCTTATTTTGAAGTAAAAAAAAACAAAACGGGAACAAATACAATATTTGTATTTGCATGTGGCCCGTGGGCCGTAGTTTGAGGACCCGTGGCTTAATAGAATAAAATAAAAATACTAGAATAGAAAAATACAGTATATAAAATAAAAAATACATTGGAAAGATTAATGGTAAAATGGACACAACAGAAGAAAAGATCAGTGAACTTGAGCAAAAAGCAGAAAGCAGAAAGCATCCAAACAGAAGCACAAATAAAAGGAGTAAAAATAAGTCTCAGTGACATATGAGGCATTCTCAGGCTACCTAAAATATATGAAATGAGTCCCAAAGAGCAAATCGAGTGAAAATGGAGCAGAAAACTATTTGAAGAAATACTGACTAAAAATATTCCAATATTTGACCAAAAAACAAGAAACCACTAACCCAAGAAGTTTAGGAACTCTCATGTAAAATACTCATCCACTTGAAGGAGACTCATAGGTCTTTTGCAAAATCTTTTAGATAAGTTGTGGACCATTGTCTTATTCAATATATCGATTATAAAGAGGTATGACAAATTAATTCTAAAAATTTACTGTCAGGAAAAAAATGAATGGATGTTTCTGTTTGTCAGATTATATCCAACCCAAACGCTTTGATATTTTTTGCTTTGTCAGGAAACTCGCAGCTGGATACAGTGGATCTTACAGAAACTAAGTTATTGCAATCCATATCCTTTTCTTAAAAGATTTCCTTCTTTTTTAATATATTTTTATTGATTTCAGAGAGGAAGGGAGAGGGAGAGAGAAATAGAAATATCAATGATGAGAGAGAATCATCAATTGGCTGCCTCCTGCACAACCTCTCCACTGGGGATTGAGCCTGCAACCCAGGCATGTGCCCCTGACCAGAATCGAACCCGGGAGCCTTCAGTCTGCAGGCTGAGGTTCCATCCACTAAGACAAACCAGCTAGGGTTTTCCTTCTGTTTTTTTTAGTCCCCTCCATATTTCATGTGTGTGTGTGTTTAATGTTTTATTGTGTTTTTAGAGAGAAAGGAAAGAAGGAGAGATAGAAACATTGATGAGAGAGAAACATCAATTCGCTGCTTCATGCACACTACCTTCTATGGATGGATTCTGCAACCCATGCATGTGCCCTGAAAGAGAATCGAACCCTCCTGGTTCATAGGTCGATGCTCAACCCCTGAGCCACACCAACCGGACTTGATGTGTGTTTTATATTAGAGAGACTCCATAGCAGGTGGCTTTTGGAGTTAACCGGACCTGGATAAGAATTTAATCCTTACCCTTCTTCACTGTATGACTTGACCCCTCTGTTCCTAAATGTCCTAACCTGTGAAATGAGGGTAATGCAAATACTCCTATTACAACAGTACTGTTGTAGGGTTAAATTATAAAATGCATGTACATCCAGGTACAGAATAGGATCTCAGGTAATGCAAATTATGGTTAGTCACCTCAAATAATGCTTGGGACTAGCTGTAATATAAAACATAAATTATATTACATAAAGTCCATTCAAGTCAAAGCAAATATTTATCTAAAGATACAGTAATATGGTTCTTTATTTTCCATAAATGAATGATGAGCAAAAAGATAGATACAGAGGCAGTAAAGCATCGAACAGACTGTCAAATTACAGCGGGAAGTCTGGGGATTGTTGGGGAGGGGGGGGAAAGAGATCAACCGAAGGACTTGTATGCATGCATATAAGCACAACCAATGGACACAAGACACTGGGGGTGGGTGGGATGAGGGCATGCAACAGGGGATAGGGGAGGCTGGGGGAAGGTTAATGGAGGGATAAAAAGAAGATATATGTACTACTATGTGTAATACTTTAAACAAAATAAAAATTAAAAAATAAAGATACATAATATGGGAAATTATAAAATTAATAAAAGGTTCTCAATCCTTGTCTCTGAAAGAAATACTGGACCAACAAACATGATGGCCTGAAATGACCCACTAAATTTCTGGGCAATAGGATCAGTGCATACAGTGGACACTTTGTTTGTGAAACAATTGATAGAATGTTAACATAAACAAAACCTGGAACATCTTTGGTTAAAACCCTTCATTTTACTACTAGGGAAATATACTAATATTGTGTATTTTAATGCATTTGATCTTTAAACTTCATAATCTGTGTTATTACCGAGAGTTCCACACTACTTTTTGTGGACCCTAACCCCTAGTCTCCAACTCACTGGTTTTGAAAATGGCAAAATCTGAAAGAAGCTGAGTATCTGTAGGATGGAAATAATGGTAACTTCCCTGCCTTCCTCACAAGTTATTATGATAATTAAACTGTGAAATATTTTAGGAAAAAATATACACAAATGCAAAACTGTGATTCTTGGTTTTTTTCTCTGTAGCATTTCTTTTCACTGGCAAACAAAAGCCTGGTACCAATCTTTATAGACAATGAGAGAGGTCCTATTCCACAAAATATAAATTATTACTTAGTTTTATTTTTAAAGTTTAAAAAAAACCTCTTTCACCTATGCTTTTTTTGTATAATATGAATTTGTAACTACTACTATGTAATGTCTGAGTGTGAAGAACAGGGCATAAAATAGGCGTGACATTTGACTTTTTACTAAAATAGAGGTATTTTGCCTGTGCCCAGAAAAAAATGATAAGTAATAATAGCTCTGTTGCCGAAACCGGTTTGGCTCAGTGGATAGAGCGTCGGCCTGCGGACTGAAGGGTCCCGGGTTCGATTCCGGTCAAGGGCATGTACCTGGGTTGCGGGTGCATCCCCAGTGGGGGATGTGCAGGAGGCGGCTGATCGATGTCTCTCTCTCATCGATGTTTCTGACTCTCTATCTCTCTCCCTTCTTCTCTGTAGAAAATCAATAAAATATATTTTTTAAAAAAAAATAATAGCTCTGTTATGCTAAAAAGAAACCAAGCAGATAGCAATGATCCCATTGTGCTGAGAGCTTTTAGTTCTCTCTTGACATATAAATGAATTGCATCTTGATCCATACTCTGTCCTTCTACCTTTCCAATAGCCCCTTATACTTCCTTTGAACAACACTGTGTGATACTAGAAGAGATGAATTAGGTTACTTTCATATACAAGCATTATTTGGAAAAGTATTTGCGAATGCAAATATGAACTATTTTTTCTAAGTATGAATTGCTATAATTTATTTGATTTTAGAAATGCCTTTAATGATTTATGTCATTCAGAGCAAAAGACAAAAATAACAAGAAATTATACTGAGAGCTTCTACTTATGTGCCTATGGACTCCAAAACTGATAGTTCAGATCACACTTCTGAACGCCTGACCCCAGTTTCTGTTTCAAATTCAACATATACAGTATTAAATTCATCATCTTTCCTCCTATCCACACCTCTTTTCTCTATATTTCTTATCTTGGAATATGCCCAATGTTACGATTTATTAATCTCTTAGTGGAAGTATTGTCTTTCTTTTCAGCTTTATTGAGGTAATACTGACAAATAGGAATTATATATATTTAAACTATACAACTTGATGTTTTGATGTATGAATACATTGTGAAATGATCACCAAAATCAAGCTAGTTAACATATCCATCACCACATAGTTACCATTTACCATTTTCCTTTCTTCCTTTCTTCCTCCCTCCCTCCCTCCCTTCCTTCCTTATCGCTCTTAACACATTGTATTGTAATATCACTTCACATGACTGTTTCATTTCTCTAGATCTGGAGTTCCTTAGGACAAGAAATGTGTAGTATTTGTATTGGTTTCTCAATGCTTAGCCAGTGAATTACATAGAGTAGGTTTATATTAAGTATTTGTTGAACACATGAGTAAATGAGATTTTTTAGAAGCCACTTAAATAAAAATAGCCCTTTAATATAAATTTTAGTCCTCTTCAGAGCCCCATGATTTCTGTAATTCATGGTCACAGAATGTTGTGGAACATTACTGAGAGCAAGTGACACTACTAACACATCAATGCAAATGCAAAAGAAGTTCTCTTATACCAGGTCTAAAGGTCCAGTAGATGAATACTATAATTGTGGCTGACACAACTCATTGACTAATTTAACATGCTGAAGTAACTGCTACTTACACCACTTCAGATTTTATTTTACAAGGAAGTTTTATATATATATTCTTATAACATTTTTTTTTCTAAACTATTAAGAGGCTACTAGTATCCTGAGGCAAGGCTCCCTCCTCTTCCCAGAACATAGAATACACTATGCTGCCATTGCTTGTACACTTTGCAGTTTTTCCCACTGCCTGTGATCTTTGAGGGAAAGAACTGTGCTGTTTTCATTTTTATATCCCAAGCATTAATTACAGCGTCTGTTATTTAGCATACTCTAGTGAAATGTTTTTAGAAAAAAAGAGGAAGAAAAAGGAATATGTGGAGGGAATGAAGGACAGGAATGAGGAAAAAGAAAAAGAAAGAAAGCAGGTGCCTGTTTGCTAAAGTAAGACATGTAGGTATGGTAAACACACAATACAATACAGTCCTCGGGTTACATCAGACTCGACAGACATCATTTTGTGGTTACGTCGCCATCTCCCATTTATTTATTAAAAAAATAAGTTCTGTCATTTTGACGTATGTACCTATGTGCTTTATGTTTTTTATTAGTTATTTACAAGTAAAGGTCAGGAATAATTATCTTTCATTTAAATTTTTTATACTGTTTCACTTCACTACTGCTGTGTATGTGCTCCATGTGAGTGACACAGGTGCTTATGTAGGCGGGTTCTGACTTATGGCAAAAATCGTGTTACCTCACGCTGTAGGAGCAGATCTCCAACTTTACCTGAGGACCTACTGTATACAGATGGTGCATTAAAGAATCTAAACCTGAAGCCTATATAATTTTATTAACCCAATAAATTTTGTCACCCCAATAAATTCAATAAAAATACAAAAAATAAATGTAAATATTATTCCCATTTTGCAGATGAGGAAACAAGAGTCCAAGACTTGCCATAATTTGATTCACCAGTAAAGCTAGACAAGAACTCAATTATCCTGTTTCAGAGTTCAGGGAACACATACTCTGGTCTGGCATCTGGAAAGGAGCAGGTACCCACAAATTAACATTTCCCTTCCTCTTTCCATTGAGATCTCTGCCCTCTGTAGAGCAATTATTCATTGAGTGAAACAAAGAGTTCTGCTGAGTACATTCAAAGAGACTTCAAAAGAAATGCCTAATTTGCAATATCCTTTTAAAAATTATTATATGGTTTTCTTGTTCTTCCTTCATTCCAAAATTTTACCCTTGACTGGAAATGTAGAGGATAGGGAAGTTCTGAAGTTAACAAGCTGAAAATCGTGAAAGGCCAGTGGAATATATTTCCATTAAAACTATTTATAGGAAATGAAACCTAGGTTATCTTCTTTCTCTGGCTATTACACTTTTGAACAGTTAAGAAATTTCATATACAAATTATTGGAGATTGACATTATGTTCCAACAATACTGAGAGACCATATTTTTAAAGATATATTCATGTCCCATTTCACACCCTAAAAATTGCCCCTTATCTGAGTTCCCATTGTACCCTCTAACAATATATTTACTACATTGTAACCGTCTTTTAATCTATTGATTTTTCCATAAATGTTTGAGCCCCCTGACAACAGGGAAGTATAGGCAATATAAAATATTTGTTTGAATCAATATGGGTTGTATGTAAATATTTACTTTTTTTGAATTTTGTGATAAAATTGCCTTCTCATTATACTATGTCTTCTCCTCTCTGACCATAATTTCCTTCTGGACTATAGCTCTCTTAAATTATATACTGTGAATGAGTGAGGAACATAAATTTAAGCATGAGATAGCAGTTACTTGTATCAGAGCAGGCTGATTTCAATCATATAAGTCTGCATTGAAATCTATAACACCTAGCATGTAAGGTTTGGTCAAGTAAGAACACCCTGTTCTAGTTAATTAAAAATTAAAAATTAAAAATTCCATAAAATTAAAAATTCCCAGTAGTCACATTTATGCCAAGTTCTAAATTAAAAAAGTAAAAGGTAAAATGATGATAATAGATAACTATTATATTGACCAGGGATCCATTTGTTATTCATTTGGGAAACGGTTTCCCCATTGTGAGACCATATAATTTTCTCAGGTTGACCCTACCTCTTCACTTCAAGAGACTTCATGACCTGGGCACAGGAATCAATCACCAGTCACTGTGACTCGTGCAGGGAGAGCTTGGACCTCATTTAAGGCAAACACAGTCAGTCAGTCATGGGAAGTGTGTTGGGATAATTGTGTAAAAGAAGCTCTCTTCCTATAGAGATTACTAAGATGATGGCATCTATGCTTGAAATGCTGACCATTATTGAGGTGAAGGAACTTGCTTTAAAACTGAACTAATAATGAGTAAGACAGAAAATAGTAACAGCATTGCTTGAACGTTTGGATACAACTATACATAATTTTTCAGTTATGTAAACCAATAAATTCTCCATTTTGCTTGAGCTACTTATGTTTCTATAATTGCAGTCTGAAGAGTTATGGCTAACAAAGTTATGGCTCTATCAGAATTCATGAAATAAATTGAATAGTGTTAAACCCCATCAGCCCAAATATCTGGTCAGTTGCTAAACATTATTTCACTCTATTTTTCCCAAATATATTTTATTTATTGTAAATCTGCAAACTCACTATTGCAAATCCACCATTCATAACCCCTACTGTAAAATACTGGCCTATCCAACTAGAAATAAGCCTTCATTTCCCTGGACTCTTAAAGAACTTTACCTCTAGGAAAAGTAAAAATACCTTTGATTTTCCAAGTACTTTTATAGTTGTCTTATTTGGACCAAATAATTATGACTCAGACTAATTTTAATTATCCACTTGAATTGCTCCTTGAATGATTAATAGGTGGAACACTAACCTGTTTTATTTCAATTAGTTTGTATTAAAAGCACCAAATCAAAATGTTAATCTAATCACTGTATTAGTATTATACTCTTTCATTCTCATAATTAATAATTGTAGTTTTACCTATAATTTAAATGTAATTTCATTGTCTACATGAGTTTATTTATGTATTCATGAATAGTTTGTGATTTCCTAAAATACCCATGGAAAATAAGTAATAAACAATTTTATCTGCATCATTTTATCTAATTTTTATACACTTCCTATTTTGGTAAATCAAGGTGGATTGTTTTAATGTGGGGTTGGGGGGACAAAAAGAGATAAACCAAAGAACTTATATATTTGGTGTTGGTAGGGGCTGGGAAGAGGGAGGTAAAGGGGAAGGGGAATGGGAGATAACTGTATTACTATCTACAATAAAAAATATATTTAAAAAGAAAATTAAAAGGTGGATTGTTCTAGTATTTGGGTTGTATCTACACTACAGCTAGATTACCTGAAAGTTAAATATTATAATGAAAATCGCTTAGAACGCATATCATCTATATAAATTGCTTCATTATATCAATCTAGGCTCACTTCCAGTAACTCCCAACCTCAAACCTTGTACTCAAAAACACTAACCCACTTGTACTTCCTAGAACATACCACGTGTTTTCATGCCTGCTTGTCTTAGGACATATTCTTCCTTATATTTGCAATGACTGTCTTTTGTCCACCAAGGGAATGCGTATCTTTCAAACCTTAATTTAACTACTATTCTCTCAATGATATCTCCCAGACACCCTCTTAGTGTCCAAGGTAAAAGTGAATGGACATTTCTTACTCTCTGCTAGCACTAACCTCCCCATGTCTCTATTATTATATTCATGTCTATTTAATCATTTATTTAACTGTCTCCTCAACCAAAGTATGAGCTCTATTAGGGAAGTAGACCAGATCTCATAGATCATTGTTACCCAGAGACTAGAATGTACTTGGCAATATAATAAACACTCAATTTATGTTTGATGAATGAATACATAAATAGAAAACGTAATTTTTGTATATATGATTCATTCAACAAACATCTAATTTTAGTAAAATGTCTTTTATATTAATTAATGCCCTAATTCTCTTTTATAGAAAAGTTTTAAATATAAAAATATATCTGATTAATGTTTTAAGTAAAGTTTGAATTTCAATGGCATAGTTTGAAATAAAATCCATTAGTTAAGATTCTAGTTGAGAATGGTATTTCTTTATGCTGGAAAATTTAAACAGTGTTTAAGAAGTAGTATAGGTAGCATAACAGATAATGTAAAAAATCAAATATAGTTTCCAACAATAACATACAAGACACACTGGCATTAGACATTCTTTCAGCTTGTGGAAAGATATAAATAACATCTTACACTGAAAAGATAAAATAATAAAGGATCAGAATCTTAAGATACTGATACTAGAAAAATGGCACACTTGCAGATTTCAATTAAAGGCCACAAAAATAGAACATTCTCAAAGTACAAAAGACATTAAAATAGAAAATGTAAAAATGTCTGTTTTACCAATTACAGAGATGATAAATGTTCTGATCCATCCATGATCCACAGGCAGCACCCTTAAAAATGTAGAACCCATGTTTCTAGTTTGCTATTCCATGGAAAAATTGAAATATTAGATTTACCACATTTTATGTCTGTAAATGTATACAAGTAGAAAGAATGGATTATTTTGTCAAGTCAAAATAGTTCTTTTCATATACTATTTCATAAAGAAACAAATGTCTGGGAGTTAAGGAATATTTATACTTAACAATAGTAAATTATTGCCGAAACTGGTTTGGCTCAGTGGATAGAGCGTCGGCCTGCGGACTGAAAGGCCCCAGGCTCGATTCCGGTCAAGGGCATGTACCTTGGTTGCGGGCACATCCCCAGTGGGGAGTGTGCAGGAGGCAGCTGGTCGATGTTTCTCTCTCATCGATCTTTCTAACTCTCTATCTCTCTCCTTTCCTCTCTGTAAAAACTCAATAAAATATATTTTAAAAAAATAGTAAATTATTGTTGGCTATATTGTTGGTTATAAAGAGCTGGTTACCATCATCCAATATCATAGCTTTCTGATTATTAGGATAATCTATAGCACATTTTATGTTTTATATCTAGTTGGCCATAGCATGTTTCTAGAATTCAGCATTTTTCCAATTAGTCATGTTATTGAACTAATTGGAATTAAAATAGAAGCAATTTGAGATTTAAGAGAAAGAGAAAATAGAATAGAAAGTTTCAGTTTAAAATTTTCCCATTTACACATAGCTTTGTCTAATGGAACAAGCAATCAGAAACATTATTTCCTTCTTTCTTCATTAATTTAGGTAATATACATTTAGCTTAGCTATGAGGTGGACATTGTCCTGTTTGAAGTCTACTACATCCTAAAAATTTTTATACATTATTTCATTTAATCTACATGACAATCCTCTAATTAATTTTTGTGCCCCCATCAACATATTTTAATTTATAATGTCAATATATATTTTTAAAGATGGTAAATGATCAGGTAGAATAAATGTCTCATTTAAATATTGGTTACTACATAGGAAAAACAAGAATTTGATGACAGTGGAAGTCAGGAAGTGTATATACTGGTACATGCAAATCCTTGTTTTTATTTTGTACAACTTGGATTGTTTCTGTATTTAAGATTAGCATGTGTTACTTTACAAACTAAGAACAATAAAATAAAATCATGGGAGCAGGCATTATCACTCTGGGCTCTTTATAGGCCATTCCAACATGGGCTAAAAAGAAACTTATAAATCTTCTGGAAAAATCCTAAAACTTTTAATCCAATGAACAATCTAGAACACAAACAACTTTCTGCTAAAAAGTGTCTAGGTCAGTGGTCGGCAACCTGCGGCTCGCGAGCCACATGCGGCTCTTTGGCCCCTTGAGTGTGGCCACGAAGTTTCAATCGCACTGCACGTGCATGCCTGCACCTGGTATTTTGTGGAAGAGCCACACTCAAGGGGCCGCAGTTTGCCGACTACTGGCTAGGTTTAAGTTAATTTTTATTTCCTAGGAAAGCTAGGAACATAATACAGTTGGTTAGTCATGAGTGAATACCACTGGGCTTTAGTTTCACCCACAAATAAAGAGGGTCACTAAAAATTTCCTCCCTCTGATGTCCTACAAGTCTTCTAAGATCCTATAAACAATATCGCAGCAAATACACAGCCTACATGTATGCATTATGTGATTGGCAGTGTGCTAGGAAATGATCATGCACAGATGGATAAGACTTGACATTTACTCTGAGGAAACTAGTCTTCCAGAGGAAAAAGGAGGTAGTTAATTCTACCTACTGCAATAACAAAGTATACAAATAGGCACAGAAATAGCTATGAGATTATAAGTCATTATCTTGGGAAAAGATAGCCTACAAGGATTAACAGGGGTTTATAAGGTGAACAATAATTCAGGCTGAATGACAAAATCTATAGACAAACAGAAGAGGATTTTCTGTGTATATCTGAGGAGAGGCAAGCAGCCCAGTGTGACTACAACACAGGGTATCTGGTGAGTATCAAAATATAAAGTTGCCAAGCCAGTTCATTAGGGTTTCTTGTGTTAAGGAACATGAATCACAGCCTATAGGAGAATAGTTCTCAAACTTCAGTATAGGTAGTAATATCCTACGAGTGCTTATTAGAACTCAGATTCCTAGAATCTAGCCCCACAGGAAACAGGAATATGCATTATAATACTCAGGGGGTGCTGATATTGAGAAACAATGCCATAAACTTGGTGAAATTATCAAAGATTTTTCATTAGAAGGATGACATTATCAGACCTGTGTTTTAGATGACTAACTCTGGCATCAGTGTAGAAAATGGATTAGAATTGTAGACTCGGGGCTGGGAGCACTGGATTAGAATATTCAGAAACCATTACCAAAAGTGTTGTAGTTGAAAGGTGATGAAAACGTGAATTAGGGCACAAACGACAGAGACAGACTTTGAGGGCAATTTTGAAAAACATCAGAAATTGAAAGAGCAAGATTGTTGATCAGTTGAGAATTAGTTAGAGGAAGGGTGGAGAGAAAAAGAATAAGAAAAACAAAAACAGAGATCCCACTGACCTAGGAAAAAGTTGGTTGTTCTAAGCCTTAGAATCTAAGGCCATCGTACTGAGGAATGTTAAAACCATTAATCAAAAAATGACAACTTCCACACTAGCCTGTTTGGCTCACTGAATAGAGTGTCGGCCTCCGGACTAAAGGGCCCCAGGTTTGATTCTGGTCAAGGGTACATGCCCAGGGTTGCAGGCTTCATGACAGCTTCCCTCCATGAATAAACTTGAAAGTCAGCCAATCAATCTGACCCAAGAAACTGTTTCTTCTATAGCTGACTTCAACTCACTCTTACTCCTGAAAGTCTTCCAAAAGCTGAAATCTAGGCCTCCCCCAAAGTCTGTCAATTTCTCCACATACATTGTCCAAATGTCTGCTTCACTAGGGCGATTTCCTTGCTGTCATCATTCTTCCTTAATCAGAGACAGCATGACTGTCTAACAACAAAGGAATGGTTGAATGAGTAGTTCATCTATACTATGAGATTTTATCTAGTTCTTACCTTCAAATTAATCTCTATCTAATAAATACACCTGTTTGTTTTAGTTATTGTGTGGTAGTCTCTTCCTTCAATAGGAAAAGGCAATGTAGAAAGGAAAGGAAACTAATATATATCGAGTGATGGCTATAAGTTAGGCATTTTAATCTTCATTTATTTTTTTAAACTCTGTGAAATATTACCATTATGATTCTGCCAGTGAGGAAATGGAGGCTTAGGTGAAAACTCACACAAAATCAAAAACAAATCTGATCCTGATCCAGGAGTTGACCCCATTATTTTTTTTAATTTTTATTGAATTTATTGAGGTAACATTGGTTAATAAAATTATATAGGTTTCAGGTGTACAATTCTATAATACATCATCTGTATATTGTATTGTGTGTTCACTACCCAAAGTCAAGTCTCCTTCCATCACTATTTATTGCCCATGAGTAGATAAGTAGATAAAAGAAATCTGGTATATTTACACAATGGAATACTACTCAGCTGTAAAAAAGAAGGAAAGCTTAACTTTTGCGACAGCATGTATGAACCTAGAGGGTATTATGCTAAGTGAAATAAGGCAGCCATAGAAAGACAAATACTTTACTTATATGTGGAATATAATGAAAAAAATAAACAAACAAACCAGAATAGAAACAAAAAGACTAATGGATACAGAAAACAGAATGACAGCTGTTAGAGGGAAAGGGTGTTGGAGGGATGCATGAAAAAGGTCAAAGGATTAAGAAGAAAACAAAACAAAAAAAAACTTCTGACTCCAAGACTAATGATTCTCCCTTACTTGAGTTTGATAAACATTAATTGAGATAGTAAATCTAGGAAGGAAAGCAGATTTCAGGAGCTAGATAATAACCTCTTTTTGTACAAGTTAAAGACAGACTGATAGAGGATATTGAAGAGGAAATGAATAATACTTAGTTGGAAACAAAGATGAAATTGTTCTTCAAGAAGAGAACCAAAGAGTGAGTTTTGTGAGGGGTGGTGTTGCCTGGGGGGTAGGGGGGCAGGAGCGGGCTGGAAGAGATCAATGGGGAGAAATGGGGACCTATGTAATATTTTCAACAATAAAGGTTTAAAAAAGGAGAATCAAAGAAAATATACTCACATATGAAGCCAGAGGAGAAAAGTTTCAATTAAGGATGTGATCAACAATGTCATATTACAGAGGGTAAAAGAGAATGAGACATTTAATGAGGCAACTGAATTAAATAACTACTACATCTTGATGATTTCCATACAAGTAATTTCAGTCAGGTAATATGAATACAGGCCAGATTGCAATAAGTTGAAGAGCAAATAGGTGAGGAAGAAGGGGAGACAATACGTTTTGATGATTTTTCCTACTTCCAGTAGTGAAAGGGAGACTGCTAAAGCAGAGAGTGGTTTAAGAGAAAAACAGAACTAAAGAAATTTTTGTTGCTGTTTTTAGGATGTAAAAACTTGAGCATATTTATAAACAAAAGTGAGAAAACCAGTGAAGACAGTGCTTTAGAATTGGGTAGCAGCAGAGATGGAGGAAATAGCCTTTGTCTGTAAATACCTCTTCCCAAGTCATGAAGGTAAAAGGGGACGGTGGCTGAAGTGATGGGTTAGGTTGGCCAGTGAAAGAGGAGGAAATTAGGAATCTTATTCCTATTAATAAAGACAATCAACCTATGCCTCAAGTTCCTTTAATTTTATTTAATCAGAATAGTTTTCAAGAGAATATTTCTTTAATTTTAAAATAAGAGGTATTTGTGTCAGCAAATTCGAATGGGAAATTGTTTGAGTAAAACTAGACAGCATGAAGAATGGCACAAAAATGATTAGGGGAAGGGAAATTGGAGACCAAGGGGGAAACGGGGAGTTAAGTTTTATGTATAGGAGCCAACTTGTGAATATAATGATAGCAATTATTCTGACATTCATTATGACTTAATTTCTTCACTCCTGGGAGTTTACAACCTTTTAGCTTTCCCAACTAAAAAACTTTGAGCATGTAAAGTATTGTATTGCTAATGGAAGAAGAGTAATATTTGCTGATCTGCCTCTAGAGGAAAGCACCTGGTGATGAATATGAAAGGAACAGGGGAGAGAAGTTTACAGAAAAACATTATTTATCTGAATATATAAATGGTTTTTAAAATATATATTGTTTTCACTAAAACAATTTGCTCTTATTAACTTTTCCACTTCGTTTTAGGTACTTTTATTCAATTGACTGTTTTACAATAGATCTTATCAAAATTTTCCTCACAATTTACTTTTTCCAATTTCATTGCAGTGCATTAGGGAAAAAAAGAACTGACAAAAGGGTCAGTGTAGAGAGTCAAGCTTTCAGACAAAAGCAAAATTTTTCATAAATGGCCTAGAGCCATTAATAAGTAGGAACCAGAAATGGAAAAGTGATTTGCAGATAAATTGATTTAAAACTAATTAGTTTTCCTGAATAGCCTATAAACTGTCAATGAGTGCAGAGAACTTTGCTTAAATTAGAATTCTTTGTGGAATTCAGTTTAAGAGAAAGCTAGCAATGGGACCATCAGAGGAGAACAAGTGTCATTTGATTTACGTATAGTTCATGAAAGTTGTGAATACATTCACTTCATCTATGACTTACCTTGGTTTTATAACGTTTTGTAAGTTATTTGTAATCCTATATAATTAAAGCCCAGTGACCGAATGGAAGAACGACCAGAATGACCAGTCAACCAGTCACTATGATGTGCACTGACCACCAGGGGGCAGACACTCAACACAGGAGCTGCCCCCTGGTGGTCAGTGTGCTCCCACAGCAGGAGCAACCGCTAAGAGGGTGTGTTCACCGCCACTCGGCTGACTCGGATGAGCAGCACTCCCACAGGGGGCCCCACAGGCCACGACTCCCACCAGTACATGAATCCTGTGCACCAGGCCTCTAGTAAAAGTTTAAACAGGATAGAGAGACAAATCCTAATAGGTTACATATTGTAAAAAACTGATTCAATAATTTCAGAGAGAAATTATTTTGTGCAATGTGACTGAATTGATAGTGATTGTGTTTATCTGATACTTTTAGTTTAAAATACTGTGTGACAACTGGGCAGATGTAAAAGAACTACATCCTTGTGACAGAGAAAATAATTGACTTATCTATGCCTCTAAGTGATTATTTTAGCTATAAAAATAAAGCCAATAATTAAGATGTCGCAAAACAGTTCAATATAGAACCATTAAGGATATATATATATATCCCCCATCATCGGTGGGTATAAGTGATGCTCATGTGTGAGATCACTTACCTGGATACCAAGTAGTTCAGTCACTAATTATAATAAGCACTGTTAGAGAATGGAGAGACTCTAATCTGGTTATCAGCCAGAGCCAGTCCCTGGGGATTCACCATTAATACTTTGTTTACTCCAATGAATGTCATCTGTCTCTTTTTTAACAATACCTGGATGTAGGGAAGCAAGTATGTGTATGTACGAGCACCCGGGTGTTTACTGGAATCTTTATGCTTAGTCTTCAGTTATCCTTGCTTAAAGGACACTGCAGATGCATGTGTCTTCTCAGGGATGTTTACCCTACTGATAGTATCTAATAGTTAATTTTAGGTCAAGCTGTTATTACAATAAAAGCCTAAGGAGGCAGGCAAACGGGGCTATTTGGTTCCTCAAGCCAGGTAGTTCCTTAGCCCTCTCTTTCACAGAAATGTGTGTTAGAGTTATCATTCATCCATCGTTCAGGGTCTGCCAGTTAGCCCTGGCACCTGAAGAAGTTGTTTAACCAGGGACTTTATAAGCATAACAAATGGAATTAATCATGAAAAATAAAATATGACAGTCTAAGCATAATTATTAATGAAATTAAAATACCAATTTGTAAT
>NW_006295391.1:528380-533437 GCF_000327345.1 Myotis davidii | reverse complement strand
TAAATCTGAAAGTTTCATAATGGCCTAAAGCCCATGCACTAAATTGAAAACTAAGAAGAGCCAAGGAAGATGAAATGGGCAAATTTCACAGATAAAACTGATTACTATAAAGCATGCCAAATGACTATTCAATATGTGTTACAAATTAGAAAGGAACCTATTCCAACAAACTCATTCTGAGTAGTTTTAGAATAATGAAGAAAAACAAGGAAAGGAACATTTGACTTGAAATACATAAATGTTTTACCCAGAGTAGCCTTCCTTTTTCTCCTTTAAAAAAAAAATGTGGTTTAAACCTAGAGTAGCAGGTGTTGAAATAACCTTGGAGACATGAAGTAATCATTGCTTCCAAAAAGAACCTCATTTACTCTTCTGTTCAAAATGCATTTATTGAACACTTTGTCAGTTCCTGTGCTGTGCTGTACAGATACAATAATGAAGCTGATACTGCCTCTGCCTCTAGGATGAGCTCATCCTTTGGAATCCTGTGTGGTGAGGGAAGCACAGAATGCTGGGAGCATCAGTGGAGACTGGAGACAGCACTCAACCCAGTTTTGGGAATTTACATACTAATTCTCACAGGAGATAACATCTATGCTACACCCTAAAAGATGAGAAAGAAATAAATTAATCCTATTCTTAGATCTTTGAGATGACCTTATAAAAAAGAAATGTTTTGTTATTCAGAATTAGTCTGAGCCTCTTTCTCTAAAGTTACTAAGTTTTTTGTGTGTCCCTTCCTTTTTTGCTGTGGTTTCCTGAGTTACTTAAGCTCATATTCAGGACAACCAAAGCTATGTATACTGAGAATAGAACCATTAGTAATTCTAAATATTTTAGGAGCAAGTTCAAATATTTAAATGCAGGTAAAAATTTTGCAGACATTACCTCCACAATACCCCTATGAAATATCTCTTTGAATTTCCCTAAAGAAAGCTCTACTGATATAAGTCAGAAAAAAGGCAAAAGTATAAATAGAAGGTTATACCTAAAGAAGATGGTGTTTAAATAAATGGATCATTCTCTTAAATAGGTAAATGTCCAAGACCATCCTAGATTATTTCAACAAATAGTTCATTTTCCTACTTTTTGTCCCAAAATAAATTCATTTTGCTGACCTTAAAACTCAATGGTCCTTCAAGAACCTCAACCTTCTCAATTCCAACCTCCCTATCTACTGCTCTGAATTTATTGTCACTCAGAGTTTCTGCAAATTAGTGATCCTTACATCAAAATTTCTCTTCACCCTGGCTCAGTGGATAGAATGTCAGCCTGCAGACTGACGGGTCCAGGGTTTGATTCGGTCAAGGGCACATGCCCAGGGTTGCAGGCTTCATCCCCAGTAGGGGGCGTGCAGGAGGCAACCAATCAATGATTTTCTCTCATCATGGATGTTTCTATCTCTCTCTCCCTCTCCCTCTCCCTTCCTCTCTGAAATCAATAAAAAAAATATATATATTTTTTTTAATTTCTCCCTGTGACCACTTCTTCTTCCACAAATCCCCATCGATTGATTCTACTAAACCTACTTTTTTATACAAATTAAACTCTGAAACCTTATCTTTAGCCCCTCTGAATTCTTCCAGGTCATCTGTGAGGAGGTACAAAATGTGGGTACCACCTTCCCATGAAAATGCTGTATGTACAAAGCAAAACTAGTCATCTTTCAGTAAAAACCTCCTGTTCCTTTAATTTTGCTTATCCTTATAAATAATTACAAGCTTGCTATATGCCATGAATAGTCTGAGCAATGCACTTAGAGTAATGTAGGGGAAGCTATCTAATACACAAAAAAGTACAAGTTTCAGTGACTTTAATAAACAAAGATTTATTTTTCACTTCACAATCCAATGAAGGTCAATGTGATGGGAGGGGGATGGGTTTTCTTCTACACCATTATTTACAGACCTGGGTTTCTTCCCTCCAGTGTCTCTGATCACTAGTGGCTCCAACCCCCAGGGGAAGTACAAGGATGGAGAGGCCTGGGGTGGAATACCTCACTTCTACTTGTATCCATTGTCCAGAAGTCTGTCACATAGGTTCACTGCACTGAAAGAGAGGCAGGAAATTGTAGTCCAGAGTACCAAAGGAAGAAAATGAGTGTAGTGCACATCTAGCCAGTCTCTACAACACCTAATGAACAAAACAAAGCTCCTATATGTAGCTTAAACTCTAGTGTGGGGAGAGAAGATTAAAGAAAATGTACATCATATCAGAGAATGATGAGTACTACAAAGAGAAATAAGTCAGGGTAAGAAGACACTAGAGAGCCAGTGTTCTGGCTCATTAAATATTTAAATATCTAAATATTTCAGTGTTCAATCTGTATAGAAAGTAGGGTAGCAATTTCATTTCATGGATTCTAAAAACATTGTTTTCTTCACATTTTAACATCTCGGACATCAGGATACATCTTACAAAATTGCCAGATCATTGATTAATTGGCAGCTATTTTCTTTCTTAGTGGTACCCAAAACAATGCTGCATCTTCCTAAAACTGGCATATGAAATAAGATATCTTTCATATAGAGTCATAAGGAAAGGCCTTTCTGCAATGACATGTCATCAGAGACCTGAATGGAGAGATCTCCATCTTCATAGCTAAAGACAGAGAGCCCTCAGCAGAGTAAACAGCAGAACATGTTCAAGAAACAGTGAAATGGTCACTGTAGCTGAGGGAGGAGGTGAGGCAGAGAATGGTAGACAGTGAAGCTGGAGAAGTAGCTGAGTGACTGGTGAGCCTCAGTTTTATAAACTGTGAAATAAAGACAATACCATCTACCTGATAGGAATGTGTGAAAATTAGATAACAATGCAGTGAAGGGACCAGAGGAACAGGAACACTGACATCCGTTCTGCTCCCTTCCCTTAATTATCCCCAGAACATGAGGACCAATCCAGCAATCTTCTGATCTCTTACACTATCTCTAACACAGTACTGACAATAATACATTTTGGTTTTCATAATATAAGTTAGGCTTCAAATTTTAAGCTTTCAATGTAAGTCCTCAACTATTCAAACACATTGTTTCCTATTAACCAACAAAAGCTCTAGTTAAAATCTGAGCCTTTTTCTCACAATAAATTTTCAAAGGAAGTCTAAGTACCATGGTAGATATAGTTCAATTCTTTTTTTTTTAGGTAAAGTATTCACTTTTTTCTCTCTGCTATATGCAAACTTAACGGGGGTGGGGGGTTGAGGGGGACAAAGACAAGGAGATGGGTAACAAATGGGAGATTACTAAATCTTGAAAGGGTTCTATTTCGTATAAAATTGTATTCTCATCTGCTTCAACCTCATTGTGGTGCCCCAATTTAGTCTTCTTAGTTGTTAATTTTAATTCACTAGAAAAAGTTTTGATGCTAAAATGAAACATCCTAACCAACTCTATACTATTGATCAAATAAACCTGAAAACTTAGACCAATGACCTAGTTAAGTGAATCTGTTCATTTTTCTCTGATTTCATGCCAAACACTAGATCACACTTCAGTCTTACCTTGATTATACCAATTCCAGGGCTACAGATTTTTTACACATTCATAAGGGGCAGCATGAGCATTAACAATTAAGAACTTCACAGCTTATTACTTTTTTAAAAATCACCACTGTTTCTAGTTAAGAAAACCTACAAAAGGACCCTCTATAAATATTTTTCACTCATTTGTTCCTTTATTCACTTTAAAAACATATACTAAGTGCCTAATGTGTACAAAAAATACAAATATGAAACAAGGCTACTACTTCCAAGAAAATGATAATCTAGCATACATTCACCAAAAATGCATTGTGCCATTGTACTAAGGATTTAGTAATATAGTAAACTGAATAAAACATGATAGCTGATCTTAAATAGTTCACTGCTAATGGAAAAAATATTTAAGTGAATCGTTAGAATTTTATTTTATTTATACATAATGAATGTACAAATGAAGTATGGAGAAACATGGTAGAATGTATGGTGAACTGGACTTTGGGGTTATTAGAGAAACTCTTGTTTTTGTAATTTTAGCCATAGAAAAACTCTTAAGTAAAATTAAAAGGTTAAAAAATTTCATAGCCCTTCATTTTTGTACTTTTCATGAAGAGATGGTTAAGCTGTACACACATCTGTCCCACTGAATCAAAAAGCAGGAAATGAGAATCTTGCAACAATCAGAGTGAGTCAGGAAGCCAGGGGCCCCGTGTGGCTAGGCCAGTGGTATATCCTCAACAAGATGTCTAAAACCTTAATTTCTGAGCTTGTAAAGCAAGGAGTTAGACTAAGTGATGTCTAAGGTGCTTTCCATTTCCAATGTTTTCTGACTCAGCTTCTAATAGGATGTCTTTGTGCTGAGGAGGGATTAGCTACAGAAAGGCTTATATGCCCTACTACATTAGTCATTACATCAACACAATGGTATTTTAAGTTGTGCATAAAAGATTAAAGTATGTACATCTCTAGGAAAAATGGCCTATTTAAAAAATTTATTCATCTGATAAAGGAGGCCTATAATTTGCTTTGCTAACCTGCTTTGCTTAGATGTTTCATGAAGAGTTAGAGCTGCTTTGCTCCACCCTGGTGATTCCCTGAGACCCGGCCCCACTCAATTTACAACGCCACCCAAGCGGTGCACAGAGGCTTTTGCATACGAATGGCCTGGCCTTTTTCTGCCTAAAAACCTGTTAAACTGTAGCTGGGTCAGAGAACCCCAGAGCTTCCAAAAGAAGGCCTAAGGCTCCTCAGGAGCTTGCATTACTTCACAGCTGAGCCTCATCCAGGCACCTCCAAAAACCAAACAAAGAGGAGGAATCTGTAGATCTCTCTGTAGCTCCTGCTGGGTGGCCTCAGGCAGTGACTGACTTTGCACCTCCTTGGAGATCCAAGAGCCAGTGTACTCAATGGTCAGAGTGAGACCATCCAGATTACAACTCTTCACATCCATAGGAGACACACTCAGGGGGAAGACTCAGGGAGCACTAAAGCCCCACTGAAGCAAGTCTTGCCCCAGAAGGGTGTCTCCAGCACAGAAGTTCTCCCATTGTAGACACAACTGGTCGTCACAGCCAATTGGCTC
>NW_006295391.1:502714-527902 GCF_000327345.1 Myotis davidii | reverse complement strand
CAAGAACCTACAACCAAGATTATATCCAGCAAAGCTATCATTCAGAATTGAAGGTCAGATAAAGAGCTTCACAGATAAGGAAAAGCGAAAGGAGTTCATCACCACCAAACCAGTATTATATGAAATGCTGAAAGGTATCCTTTACGAAGAGGAAGAAGAAGAAGAAAAAGGTAAAGATACAAATTATGAACAACAAATACACATCTATCAACAAGTGAATCTAAAAATCAAGTGAATAAATAATCTGATGAACAGAATAAACTGGTGAATATAATAGAATCAGGGGCATAGAAAGGAAGTGAACTGACAATTCTCAGGGAGAAGAAGGTGTGGGGGTGTAGGAAGGGACTGGATAAAAGAACCATCTGGTAATGATCCTATATAATAAAACCCTAATATGGAAATGACCAAATGACAGAACAACCAGGTACTATGACATGCACTGATCACCAGGGGGCAACCACAGGGCAAGCGCCGCTCAGCCAGAAGCTGGGCTCATGGATGGCGAGTGCAGCAGTGGCAGCGGGAGCCTCTCCCACCACCTCTGCTGTAGGTGAGTGGTAAGGAGCAAGGGGTCCCAGACTGTGAAAGCCCCACACTGTGAGAGGAATGTCTGACTGCCAGCTTAGGTGTGATCCCCCGGGGATTGGGCCTAAGCCAGCAAGCAGACATCCCCCAAGGGGTCCCAGACTGTGAGAGGGCACAGACCAGGCTGAGGGATGCCCCCACGCCAGTGCACAAATTTTGTGCACCAGCCTTCTAGTATTTTAATTAAAAAAATACCAAAATCCTTACTTAGTTGCTTTCCCAAGCTCTATTCTTCCCATTTTATTTAAATTATTTCTTTGGAAAACCAGATTTTGACCTTTTCCCAACAAACAAAATTGTCAAATATTTCCTGTGAAATACATTTATAGAACAAAATTAATGTAGCAGAAAAAAACAAGTTTCTAATAAATTCTATGTTTAATGATGAGACACAAAAAAATGTAAAAGTAAAAAAAAATGAAGTATTGGCATTTATCTAGTCTTCCTATTTTGGCTTACATTTTACATAAAGAAATGCAATGTTATAACTTAGAACTAACAATGCTCCAAATCTAATGGCTACAGAGACCACCCCAACCAGCACTGACAGCTTAACCAGAGAAAATGTAAAATTTGAAGTGGCTAAGACTATAAATTAACCAATATTTCTGCCCCCAGCCCTCCACAATGTGATTCATATCCCTTGACTCCCCACCTTCCATCTCCCTCTCAATTCAGCTGCAATAGTACTCGTTGCTTTGAGAAGAAGAAAAAGAATTAAAAGGCCTTATTTCTGGCTTTTGAATTTCAAAACCTTCTAATCAAAGGACAAACTAAAGAGTTATTATGTTGAAACAATCCATAAGAATCTTAGAAAAGCTAAAAGACTAAAAAATTAGGTAGAGATTAGTAAGGGTTCCTAAGACTAGCAAAATCAGAGAGAAGAACCCTGCCTAAACTCCTAGGTCCAGGTGTATTTAGGTGAGTCTGTGCCCCAATTTCTGGGTACAGTCTGGGGACAGAGCAAAACTGCAAGGTTTCCCACATCTCCTGTGATGCATGTGCAGAAGAGAGGGCTGTGAGACAGGCAGGCAGTCTTCAGATGGTGTTCTAGAGATTGATATGGCACTATGTGTCTCAGGAGCACAGAATGTTTCCTGTGTTCCCAAGAGCAGTGCAGAAATGGCCGAGAGGACCAGTTGCTTGGGAAAGGAATAAGGAAGGACCCAGGAGTTACCAGAGAGACCTAGGGGAATTAAGGTCATTCCATCAAATGCTGATGTGGCACCTCACCCTATAAATGGTCTCCCAGTGATTTGGCCCTATAAAAGTCTCCTGAAACTTATATCCATCCCCAGATAAATGCAGTTAGTGAGAAGGAATGTCACATTGACTGAAATTATAGCTCTACCTTTCCATTAAGTTGAGCTCAAATTCAAAAATTTAATTCTTATAGAAAAATAACACACTTGTATGACTTTGTTTTTTCTGGACTGAGATTTGTACCTGCTAAATGGGATGAACCCTGTCTGAATCTAATTTAGTTCATGCATTGGCCTCAGGCAAGAGCCTACGTGGGTGAAGTACAAGATTGGAGCAGAGTTGTGGAGGAGAGTCGACAGGGAAACCCTGCTGTAATTCTGCAGCTCTCTCTCTGACTCTGTCTCAGAGCTCCCACCCATGTATTTTTGTGGGCTTCTGGCTGGCCTACAGCCAAATTTTGACTTAAACATTTTATAGACACTATCTCTTTCCTCACTGCAACCTTTTCTTCATTGATAGGGTAGAGATGAGGAAACAGAGATCTAGAAAGTTACATAATCATTCAATTTAACCCAATTACTAAGTGAAGATTTGAACCAGAATCTCCCTGGATCTGAAGCCCTGATCATTTTAACTCCAAGGCGGCCTCCAACACCAAGGTGTAGAATCAATTTTCAAGAAAATGTAACTGAGGAAAAAAACAAAACTAAAACTATATTTGAGAAGAATCTGTTGTTTCTCCCTACAGAAGTGTATAAAGGGACCTTCTGTCTTTGTGGGTAAGATAATACCACGGAAAGGTTGGGGGTCGGTGGAGGGTTGTTTATTCTTTTCATTTACTCCTCCATTCAACAAATATTTTTCAAGCACCTATGATAATCAAGGTACTATACTCAAAACAGAGTTACAACTATAAGTCCCCGCTATGGAAGCCATTTTAGTGCCAAACCGCTACTCAGGGTACATACCAAGAACTGTGCACGTCCCTCCTTCCTTCATTGTTCCACTTCCTAACTAGTCTCCCTGTCTCCAGTCTCTCCTCTTCTTCCATCCATTCTTCTCTCTTTCTGCCAGGATTGTGCTTCTAACACACATATTTGAACAGTTACTCACTTGCTTGGCAGATCCCATATGATGAAGTTCACAGTCTTTAGTAAGAATTCAAGACGCTTAAGTGCCTTCCCTCCTCCATCCTGCCCTGTAATTCAGTCACATGGTACTACTCTAACTCTTTGGCAAGCTGCTCCCATTGTTTGAAGTGCCTTTCCCAACCTTCTATGTATTTTGTGAATTCCTGTAATGTCTCCAAACGATAACTCCTCAATGAAATCTTTCAGGAGCCTTTCCTTTGCTTGTGAAATCATAATTCCTTCCTCTGATTCTGCAAAGCAATTCCTTCACACTTCTACAAAAGCATTTATCACATGGGTTATGTCAAATAGGCAATACTGATGAGAGGGTGAATTCAGAGGGGAAAAAAATCCATGGCTTTGGAGGAAGAGAAAGTATCACAGTTAGAAGAAATGGAATGTGTAAAGTCAGTAACGTCAGAGAAGCACATACAGATCAAGAAGAACTTGTGGGGGGATTGATTAAAATAAAAAATAAAAAAGAGCCTTGATCCCATGGCTCAATTGCTGAAGCATTGTCCCATACAACAAAAAGCTGCGGGTTTGATTCCTCGTCAGAGCACATACCTAGACTGCAGCTTCTATCCCTGGTCAGGGTGCGTACAGAAGGCAACTGATCAATGTTTCTCATATATATATATATATATATTATTATCAAATCAATGTGTCTCTCGCACATCAATCTCTCTCTCTCTCTCTCTCTCTCTCTTGCCTCTTCCCCTCAAATTGATAAACAAATCCTTGGGTGAGGAAATACAGTAAGAGAGAAGCTGAAGATTATTTACAAACATATGACCAGAAAAGTAATGTGCCCCCAAGAACACTATTGGACCTCATAGAGCCACTGGGGCTGAAATTCCCAAGGTTCACATTCAGTTTTCTTCATAACAGACATCTGCACCATGCCACTGGCATTATAATGGGGAAAACCACATGCAAATAAATTCATAATTAGAGGTGGAGTTATAAGTATTTTTCCAATCGATAATGTATTTTCTATTCTGCTCATCGGCCCCATTGCCTGAAAAAAAATTTAAAGTAGATTTTGGCTTAAGCATTTTATACATGTGTTTGTTTTTTTCCTCACCAAAACTGGAAAGTACAGAAGTATGTTTTCCCTGTGATTTTAAATTAGGTTAGGGATTAGAAAGGTTGTATCAACCCTGCTATTAGATTTCTCAAGGAGTCAATAATTGGCATATGGGCACGATGTGAGCTGGTCTCTGCAGAGACACTAGTAACACAACTTGACCTGCACTGAGGGAAGTGCAGGGAGACTAGAATAGTGCTTAGCATGAAAAATGCAAAAAGAGACCAATCCAATCCTCATGACCGGGTGTCAGAAAGGGATGCAACATTTAAACCAATAAATATTTGATCTGTTACAGTGTCAGGTTCAGAAATAGAGAGAAACTGCCATGGCCCTGAAAGAATCTGGGAATAAATTCTAATAAATAGAGTTGGAGTCATCGCTGAAAGTGAGGAAAAAGGGCAAAGTTACCCAAGGGATAGGACCAGAAAGTCCTTAAGCAAGGTTTAGTCAAGACAATGAGTGAAGCAAAAAGAACCAGAGAGAGAATAAACTTGCAGAGATCTAGCAGGTCATTACAGCAAACTCTACCCAGGCCATTTAGATACTGGAAGTGACAGAGTAGCAGCTAACTCAGCAGAAGTGGTAGCTATGTCATGTCACAAGGAGACTTTCAAGGACAAAAACAATAAAAAGTTTCCCCCTTCTCTTCCTAGTCCTCAAGATGGAGAATTCTGTAAAGAGTAGTAAACCAACTATGATAACTGGACAATATCTATCCCTCTCTGTCAAGGTTGTCTCCATGGGTACCGCCATGACCCCAGGATGATGAGTCAAAGACGATGACCAGAACCTCTAGCAGCTGCTCTACACCTTGCGTCTGGATCACTATATTGTCCTAATCAAGGACATCAGAGATGAGTAGGTGGCTAAAAATGATAAGAGAGCTTGGAAAATGGCCTGTCTCTTTGACAAGGACCTGTCCTAACAGAAATACAGAATAAATCTCTGAAAACTGTCAGCAATAAAAAGACTAAATAACAAGGGAAACTGGAAGAATGACAAAAGTTTTAGGAGTGGGACAATGCTGTGCTTTTATTGGCCCTCTCAGAGGGAACAACCTTAAAAAAGGTTGGTTTCAAGAAAAAGTGTCTCGAAATAAAAAGTTTTGAAACTCTAGGTGCAATGCTAGTTAAAAGACAAAACCTTAAACTCTAACTTTTATTTTTGTTCAATGTGTGTGAATTAAACCTCTCTCCTTACAGATACCAAACTCCAGACTTTGAGATTCTGAGAATGTAAAAAAAAAAAAAAAAAAAGTGGGTTCAAATTAATCTTCAAGATTTCATTCCTTTGAAATGGAAACATAACATCCCCATTGGTAAAACTATAGTCAAAGTATTTCCGAAACTTCTTTGTAAAACAAACAGGGTAGAATGATTAGAATTTGGGCTACGCTTAATAAAAATGATTAAGGCTATATATTTTTTTAGTTCAGAATGAACCTTGGTTCCCAAGAATACTGAACTGAAATGTTGCAACAATTGAACTGTTAACCTCTTGTTATAAATTGACTTGTGTTTTAAATCCCCTTTATTGTGTGAATTTAGCTTAGGTTTCTTTTTAGAAAGATGACCCTGATTAAAAAGGTAAAGGTAGAAAATCTTTCTATAATATAAAAGTTCATGGCATTATATGTTTAATAATAGTTATCCAAGAATTATTTCTTAAGGCTGACATTTTGGGATAAAATTATTTGAAGATTGTTTTGCGATCATGGTATGATGCTGTGGACTCTGTGACTTCTGAAGGCGACAAAATCCTGGCCAGCCTTCCTGCCATTTCTAATAAAATATGGTTTTTAAGAGATTTACAACAATAAATTGGAAAAGTCCTTGATTTGGGAAATTTGAACTTCTTTAAATTTAAAACTAAAGAAAGTAAAGGTTGTAGAAATGTATGATGTAATAAAATTAGATAGATTCAATTTTATTTTAATTTGAGAATTTCTTCATCTGATTTTTCAAGTTGGATGATAAGAGTCTTTTATTGGAGTAATGGGAATAGATTTATTTGTATGGGCTTTAATTTTTAAAGGAAGTTATATAGCTTACGTAACTAATTCACAGAGTTAACTGTAGTAGTATAGACTGGATAACTCTATTAACAGTTTTGAAATCAGAGTACTTAATACAAGGCAAAATCTCTGGTTAGATTGCTTGAGATAAATTAATACTAGTCTCCAGAAACAAAAAGTGGGGGCAATAGAAAATTACATTTAAGGATAATCTTTGGACATTTTCAAATCTGAAAATCAGATTAACCCCTTCCCCGGCAGAAATGTGTATACTCGTTTTCACAAAATGTTCTTTTTCAGTCGTCAACGAGTATACTAAGAAAATATGGTAAAAAAATATGGTTTATAGGAAGACGAGTTACAAACTGTTTTCATAACCAGCATAAAAAATACTATATAGAACCAAAATAAAAAAATTAGTCTGAAAAAGAAACGTTTTTAACAAAAAAATTGTTGGGGAAGGGGTTAACACAAATAATAATTCAACAACCACCATGGTGCTATGGAAAATCTGATTTAGAATGAAGTGAAATTTCACTCTGCATTGTCCAGACTCCTTAGTGAGTACCTCATATTCCTGCATTCCCACAGCAGGAAGGGTTGCACCTGAACTCAGCTACCCATCAGCTCTAAGCTCTCAAGGAGCTGGGAAGATAGATTTCACAAAAGCCTCCGAAAATAGCCAACATCTAAATTCAGACTGTCTGGCACCCAAATAATCTGCCCCTTCCACTGCCCCTCCCTCTAAGCAGCTGAAAAGATTGCTCTCATACTTTTCCTATATAAGGAGAAGGGTCCCTACCCTGGAATGTAACTGTTCTATATCTTGCCCCTGGCCCTACCTTGCTTCTCTGGATGGGGTGTCTATGTGCCCATCATACTGGCTCTTGGTCCTCAGTTTCCCAATAAAGCCTTTCCCTTAACCTATACTAAGTGAGGTTAAAAATTTAACCTTAGCTTATCTTATATAACAATTTTCTAAGGACACTTTGTACCTAAGGAACAATAGCAACCTGTAGTGAAGGGGTTTGTACGAAAACCACACTGGCATGGAAAAAATACAGCTTATTTCCCTGTCATCATCTGCACAACTACAGGCGATCCTTATTATTCGGAGATTCCATATTTGCAAATTCACCCATTCACTAAAATTTATTTGTAGCCTCAAAATCAATGCTCACACTGTCCCATAGTCATTCATAGACAGACATGCACAGAATGAAGAATAATTTGAGTTGACTGGCATGTTCCCAGCTGAAGTTGGACAAGAAAACCTCTGCCATCCTGTTTCAGCTCTCATACTGTAAACAATTGTCTTTAAGGTGGTCTATTTAGTGCCATGGTTTTTGCATGTTTTGTGATTTTTGTTGTTCATTTTGATGTTTAAAATGGCCCCTAAGCGTAGTGCTGAAGTGCTACCTAGTATTCCTATGATCAAAAAGAGAGTTATGTGCCTTACAGAAAAATACATGTGTCAGATAAGCTTCCTTCAAGTGTGAATTATAGTACTGCTGGCTGAGAGTTCAGTGTTAATGAATCAACAATAAGGTACATCTAGAAAAAAAATAGGAAATTTGCTGGTCTGTACATGAGGCCTCTCTGGTAGTGTTCAAGTAACATCTATAGTTTGTGATGAAGCTATGGAAAAGATGGAAAGGAAGCTACATTTGTGGATTCACCATAACAACCCATTGAAAGAGCATTGCAGACAGCATGTGTGATGCTGAAAGTCAAAGAAATGTCTGGTCATGTTACCCAGGGTCAGAAAAATGTTGAACCTTTCTTAGCTAGTGCTGATTACCCACGTTTCAAAAGGCAATCCAGAGTGAAAAATGTTAAATTTGCAGGTAAGGCAAATTCTGCAGATCAGAAAACTACTAAAAAAAAATGTTTAAATACTGGCTAAGAATTATACAAGAAAAGGGTTATGGAGAAAAGCAGGTTTTCAAGGCCAATGAGATTGATTTCTTTTACAAGGACATTGGAAAATAAACTAATATAATGCAAATGGCATTGCAGTTGATAAAAAATGCTAGGCCAAAAGGCTCACAGGGCCCTGACCGATTTGGCTCAGTGGATAGAGCGTCAGCCTGTGTACTGAAGGGTCCCAGGTTCGATTCCGGTCAAGGGCTTGTACCTTGGTTGCGGGCACATCCCCAGTAGGGGGTGTGCAGGAGGCAGCTGATGGATGTTTCTAACTCTCTATCCCTCTCCCTTCCTCTCTGTAAAAAATCAATAAAATATATATTTTTTTAAAAAGGCTCACAGAAACCTACCATGTATTTCTCATAGGAACAATAGTTCAGTCTTCACTAATTCAGTGTTTGCAGCAATTCCACAGAACATTGCAACCACAAATAAGTAGATTAGACTGTATTACAGTCGATACAGTAGGGAAATGTATTTTAATTTAAATGGAGAGCTACTGAAATGATCAATGCTTAGGAATCAACAGAAACAGAAGAGCTACTGAAAGAGATATAAAAATTGCAAAGGAAGAGACAAACTGTCTATTTCTGCAGACAATATTTAACTGTCAATCTAGAAAATACAAGAGAATTAAAAGACAAAAATTCACAATAGCAATAGAAAACATAAAGTTCCTAGAAAGAAATCTAACAGAAAATGCAAGACATTTGTGGAGAAAACTAGAAAAATTTTCTGAAATACAAGGTGTCCCCAAAAATGAATACACACTTTTTTCTAATAGCTCAATTGATGTTTCTTTCTTTTCTGATTTAACCTATTGGAATTAATAATTATTCAAAGTGTGTATACATTTTTGAGGGGATACCCTATATATGTTTGCTAAATTGAAATAGAACATATTTATAGAAAGGAAGGTTCCTGATTGGAAGGATATCAATGCTCTCAGGATTAACACTGAATGCAATCCAATCAAAATACCATAAGAATTTTCATCAAATTTTTAAATATGTTTCTATTGATTTCAGAGAAAAGGAGGGAGAAAGAGAGACAGAAACATAAGTGATGAGAGAGAATCATTGGCCAGCTGCCTCCTGCATGCCCGCTACTGGGGATGGAACCCGAAACTTGGGCATGTGCCCTGACCAGAACCGAACCTTGATCTCCTGGTTCATGAGTCAAAGCTCAACCACTTAGCCACATCAACTGGTTTTTTTATTGAGTTTTTTTAAAAAAAACTTTTTAATACACAGTGAACAAGAAAAGCCATTATCATTTTAATATAAATAGAGGAAATATAAATCTACACCAGCTAGATATCAAGACAAGTTCTAAAATTAATTAATTTGGTTTGGGTGCAGGAATAAATAGATTAATGGAGCGCAAGAGCATCTCGAAACAGAACCATGTATTTAAAAAGGGAATATAAAATATAATAAAAACAGTTCCTCAAATCATATTAATTCCCAACCTCATAATATACCTCCAAATATAAAAATGTGGGACAACAGGGGGATGGGAGCATGAGTGTGTGTACGGGGGGAGGTTGAGGGTTAATGGGGGGGGATAAGGACACATTTGTAATACCTTAACTAATAATAAAATAATAATAATAATAATGTGAAAGAAACATAATACAGGTAAATATGTTGAGAACTTCAAAATAAGTGATCTATAAGAAGTCCTTAAGTTTAAAAATGATTCTGTATTTTTAAAGATAGTATAAACAAAGTAAAAAAGAAAAACTAGAAATAAATATTTAATACATACAATAGCCTAAGGATTAGTATCCTGAGTATATAATATCAATACGAAAAATATCAGAGATCTCCCCCCCAAATGAACAATTCAAAAAACAGAAAATACAAATAACTATGCATATAAAAGAAAAACTCCCCAAACCCAATGGTAATCACAGAAACACATATTAAAATAACTCACCAAAATGGAAAAATTTTAATTTAAATGGAGAGTTACTGAAATGATCAATGTTTAGGAATCAACAGAAACCGAAGAGCTACTGAAAGAGATATAAAAATTGCAAAGGAAGAGACAAACTGTCTATTTCTGCAGACAATATTTAACTGTCAATCTAGAAAATACAAGAGAATTAAAAGACAAAAATTCACAATACTTAATTTACCATTAAGTATTGGTGAGGATACATAAAATGAATAATATACATTGTTGATTCAGAACATAAATTGGCAGAACCTCTAAGGAGGACAATTTTCAGTGTCTGTTCAAATATCAAGTAGCACACACCTGACATCCAAACAATTCCATTATCTCACGTAGAGGATTATACATATGCTCTAGAAGATGTGCTCATGTTTACTTATAACATATTGTGATAAATAAAAAATATAGAAAGAAAACTTAGAAACCACTTCAATGTTTATCAATAAGAGAACAGGGACCCTTAAAGCTGGGTTTTCCCACACTATGTAATACTAGAGGCCTGGTGCATGAAATTTGTGCATCGGCGGTAAAGGGGGTTCCCTCAGCCTGACCTGCACCCTCTCCAATCTGGGAGCCCTCAGAGGATGTCCTACTGATGGCTTAGGCCTGCCCCCCATGGTTCTCTGCTGTCTGTGGGGCCCGCTTGGCCACTCCCAGGTCACTGCAGCAATGGCTAAGCAGGCCCCCCTGTGCACTGTCTGAGGGGCCCACTTGGCTGCTCCCAGGTCGCCACGGCAACGGCAAGCAGGCCCTGCTCTCAGCGGCCACCCCCTGGGATTGGAGGACTCCAGCAGGGCTGAGAGGACTGGGCGCTGCCATCTTGTGGCTATGGGCACCGCCATCTTTGTGTTGGAGTGATGGTTAATTTGCATATTACTCTTCTATTAGATAGGATTATATAGCAGTAAAAATTAATAATTTGTTAATAAGTATGAATTCACAATTTATCTTTTCTAAGATATATTATAAAATAAAAGCAAGTTAAAGATAAATACCCCCCACCCCCCAAAAAACTATATGTCTAAATGAATGTATATATATTTTGATAAATGCAAAGAAACAGATCTGGAAGAAATATACCAAAGGGATAACAGTTTACTTCTAGGAGGAAGATAATTAATAATTCAGGGGGCACTGGTGACCTATACAAAATAATGCTCCCCAAAGATGTCCATGATCTAATCCCTGGAACCTGTGAATATGTTAGGTTACATAGCAAAGGGGGATTGAGTTTATTGACTGTATTAGGTTGCTAATAAACTGACCTTAACATATGAAAATGACCCTGGATTATCCAGTGTGCCCAATGTAATTATAAAGGTCCTTAAAAGGAGAAGAAAAGGCAGAAGAGAGAGAATCAGAGAGATAGCAACCTGAGAAGGATTTGGCTTGATGTTGCTGGTTTTGAAAATAGAGGAACGGCCAGGAGTCAAGGAATGAGGGTGGCCCCAAGAAGCTGGAAAAGGCAGAAAAATGGATTCTCTCCTAGAGCCTCCAAAAGGAACACAGCCCTGATGACACCTTGGTTTTAACCCAATGAACCCCATTTCAGACCTAACCTCCAAAACTGAATGATAGATTAGGAATGTTTAAGCTCCTATATTTAAATTTGTGGTGATTTGTTAGAGCAAAAGAGAAAACTAATACAAGTGATTTTTAAAAGAGACTTTTGCCTTGCTTATAATATGTAAGATTTTAAGTATAGAAAACCTATTTATGTGTAATTTCAAATTATGTGTAAATTTATTTATGTGTAATTTGCTTCAGTTTAGATAAAGGAAAGGAAAAGGTAGTATCTAGATTTCACTTGGTAGTACTTATCCTGCTATTATAATTATTATCATTACTATTTTATGCTTACTTATTGTTTGTTCATATAAACAATTGTTTGTTCATATAATGCTAATGTGGTATGATAAAAATCGGCACTGATCATCATCACAAAGGAATATTAGCCTAACCAGTGAAAGAGTTTTGAGGTTCATTCTGAAGACTCGTGAATTCCCCAGGTGGTCTCTAGACACTACAGCTCACCTTTTTAAAGCTTTGAACCTCAGAATCTACTAAACTAAATTGTGTGAAAAAATAACTAGCATAGTATCTGTTATTTTCTTTGCCAGCAAAAAATAAGTTTTTAAAAGACCACATGTAGTTTAAAAACATGGAAACATTTTGACTTATTCACCTTTTCTCAACATTTGGATATTAAGCAAGGAACAAAGACAAATCCAGATCCAAATGCTTTAGGAAGTAAGCAGTGTTGCTTTTTAGCATCGGCACAATCTGCTATAAAATTGAGAGCATCCATGAAACTAAATCTTTATTCCAAATTTGTTTTTCCAGTGTTGGAATTATTACTTTCAGCTATATTGCTTTCCAATTATCTAATTTTATAGATGGAGAAGGTAGACAAACTAGAGGAATAGTTAATTAATTTGTTCACTAGACAGTTTCTTTAAAACATAAGATTCACAAATTAGTTTTTGAAATTTATGGCTGAATTATCTTATTAGTGCTTTAAGTGGTCATAGTCTTGTGGAATAAAATAGAGCTTCAGATATTTTAGAGGATAAGTATGAGAGAGAGAGTTCTCACTCAGCTGTGGAAATTTATGGGTTTTTACTAATGGTAGGCAAACTTGAACATGAGTGTACACTAACTTGAGAAGTAATTGCAGGAAGCATTAACAATTTTCTTTAAAATATATGTTTTATAAAAAACTTCCTAGGCAGCTATTTTAAGTATCTGATTAAGTCTTCAAGTTTTGTGCTATATATGGAAGAAAAGATCAGAAAGGGTAGTGAATATCCAATCTCCCTTCTCCAACAGCCCTGGATATCCACTCTAGGGACCCATGTAGTTCTATGCATGCTTACTGTATCACTTCCAACGCATGTGACTCAGGCTGGGCAATTAGCATCATCCATTTCCTAGGCCATAGTAATTGTTCAAAAGTGGGCATGTGAGGCAAGTCAGTCCAATTAAAGTGAACCTGAGGATTTTGCTTACATTATTGGATTTAGTGTGCTCTTTTCAAATGTTTTTTGAAGCTGTAGTATGTGACTGTGAGTCTTGAAACTATGATGTCCATTTTTACTATAATTAAGGAACCCAGCCTCATGGTAAAGGTGATGGAAGGAGGAGGCCAGAGTAAAATATATCAAAGAGAAATGGATCTGAAGACATGATGATATCATGGGTCTCTGAATCAAACCATTCCATCATATCAAACAACTAGACTTTTCAGCATTTGCTAGTTTTTATTTTAATTGTTATCAAAGACTTTACACTACCTACTAAAAGAAAATTTTAAACCTTCTTTATGGTGTACTTTTAAAATATAACTACATTCTGATGGAACCCAAGGGAGGCTCCAGGGACTAGATAAAAGGTGAAGAGATTAGCCAAAGAAAATATATGCATAGCCCATGGACACAGAAAACAGTGTGGTGAGGGCCACGGGAGGTGGCGGCTAGAGGTGGGCAAAGAAGAGGAAAATAGGGGACATATGAAATAAGTGTCAACAATTTTTTTTAAAAGAAGAAGGGTTCTACTGTTGGATAATGAATAATCCCAGAGAAAGTAAAGGTCCCTCTGTTCAAGGAAAGGTAGAGAATAAAGCAGGAATTAGAAAACATGTTGGAGGAAGCAAAGGCTGGAGCAAGTGAAAAGCAGAAAACAAGGTAGCTAAAAAGTAGGAGAGAAAAAGATCTCAAATAGATATCTGGGAAATAAAATTATGTACCTTCCATAATATAACCATTTCCTCATTAAAATCTAATGAAATTTATTTTATTCACTAGTGCTTTGAGGTCTACTTGGTATTAGGAGACCGTATGTTGTGCTAATCTTCTGCCTCAAGTTAGTGTGAGGCAAGAATGGAGACTTCCCATGGTAGCTGAGTCACAGCCAAACTACACCCAAGAAACTTTCTTGCTCTAAAGAAAACTTCAGTTTAAATATTCAAAATCTACATTATATTTGTGATAAACTAACTAAAAGGAATAGTATGTGTACGGCAATTCTTTTGCAATTTTCAAACTCTCAAGAGAAAGAATCCTACAAGCTTTGAAAGAAAAAAAATCAGATTACCCTCAAGGAACAAAAATTACCCTAACCCAAACTACTCCACAAAACTAATATCTATAAAATTATTATCTATAAATTTCTGAGGAGGTGGAAAGAATGTGTCTTGAGAATAAAATTGCTAACCAAAATTCCCTGGCTAGAGAATGACAAGTATAACTATAAAATCTCACTCAGATGAATCATGATGGTCTGGTGAATCTTAACAGGCATGTTGGGCCTTAAAAACAGTCAATGACTAGAATGAAAAGGATATGGGCATTTCTAGGTATTTTGGGGAAGAAGTGATCTTAGAGACAATGCTATGTCATGTAAGAGGCTGTAATTTAAAATGTAAAAAAAGAAATATGAACCTTAATTGTACATTAACATTAGAAAATGAAGATCATCTGAAGTTTATGAAGAGGAAGTAACATGAAGGCAGTAGTTTTGCAAGATAAGGCTGGAGAGCATAAACAGATGTAAGTGGAAACATGACAACACAGAGTTAAGGCATGAGGTAATGACAGCCTAAACCAAAATGGTGACAATGGAGGTACTGAAAAAGATGTACAAGTGGGAATCATTTTGACATCAGATGTGTTGAGACTTAGTGTTAGTATATAGAATGAAATACAGTGGGACTTCAGTTCTTGAACTTAATTTGTTCTGGAAGGCTGTTTGAGAAGAGATTTATTCAAAAGCCAAATAATGTGTTGCCTATTAGAAATAATGTAAATTGAGCCCTAGCTGGTTTGGCTCAGTGGATAGAGCATCGGCCTATGGACTGAAGAGTCAATTCCAGTCAAGGACACATGCCCAGGTTGCAGGCTCGATCCTCGGTAGGGGGCGTGAAGGGGGCAGCCAATCAATGATTCTCTCTCATCACTGATGTTTCAACCTCTCTCTCATCTCCCTCTCTGAAATCAATAAAAAGATTTTTTTCAAAAAAAGAAATAATGTAAATTGAATTAATCTGTTCCAGACTACCAAATGATTCAATTTTAACCTTTTTTTATATATAGTACATGTCTAAGTTCTATCATAGTTCTCACAACTTTTCACTTTGATGCTATCACTAACCTTAGTACCCATGGTGACTTGTACAAATTTAATCAAAACAAACAGCAACAACAAAAAAAACATATGAAAACATTCACAGCACAATTTCCTGAAATGTTAACAACACAAGGTTTAGTGATAAACTGACTCAGACGCAAGCATTCTCTCCTTTGTCATCTGAGAGACTCATGACTGATCACACAGGTATCAACATGAAAGAGTTGTCAGGTTGAGAACCAAACTTTTATTCAACAACTGAGACTTTTCTCCCCATGAACAACTTAATGGAGAATCGAACTGTTTAAGATAGGAAACATTCAAGAACTGAGGATTGACTGTGGGAGTAGAGAGAAGAAACCAGTGTTAGAAACACAGGGAAAAGACAGGAAATAAAGCGAATATGTGAGTTCAAAAGTTTAACTCAAATTTGTGTACTTGAGATAAAATGCTTTAAAAATTCCAAGCTCAGTAAACTAATTATAATACCCAACCAAGCCCATGAATGGGTCAGAGTAGTGATAACCAACCATTTTGTAGTAATCAGTAACTAGGAGGAAAAGTGACAATATGTTTACAGACAAATTTAAAAAGGTAAGTGATCATCTGTAAATGAATGGGCAAATATTTAAGGGAGTATGAGCACATAAAAATTATGCAGCCATGAATTAAATGATAGAAGATGCAAGAATAGGAATTACTATAGGAAAAGAGTCGGACCCATGGGTTCATCATCTGTGTAAAGGAATTTAATTGATTTGCCAGATTTCCCACAGAGGTGACTGCAAGCAAGCTAGTGTAATCAGGCTTTGGCAAGTGGGACTTAAAAGTGTTCTGAATACTGAACTTATCATCTTCATCTTTATGGAGAGGACTCTGGAAGGCCAGGCTAAAAGGAAGTTATTTCAGGCAGTCTACCATTTTAAATTTCAGTTGTCAGGTAAGAGAGAAGAAATTAGAGACAATGCTAAGGTTTAGACATAAATGACTAGGAGAATACTGCTGTCATAAATGTATTTATCAAACTCCAGAAGGAAGTTTGGTTTGGAGAGAACCACAAGTTTAAATTTAAATCTGCTGAAAGTGAAATAGCAGCAGGACAGCCAAGTGAAAATGTATTGCAGTGTATTGGAACCCTAGCATGAAGCCCAAAGGACAGGTCAGGACTGTAGGAGACCAATAGAGTTTTGGAAATCTGTTTCTAAGGGAAATATTTAAAGCCACAGGATTCCAAGGGGAGTGGTGGGGGGAGCATAAAGACAGAAGGAGGCCAAGAAATAAATCTTGGAAAAGCTTCACATTAGCAGCAGAAATAGGAAGAAGAGTCTTACAGGAGACTAATGAAACATTTGTGAGGCATTAAGAGAACCAGAACAAAGACATCAATAAAGAAGTTTTTAAATATGAGAACTGGTAGATATAGTCATAATATACTAAAAGATCCAAGAGAATAAAGACTGAGGAAAACTACATGTATATTAGTTTGGATCTAGATACAACTATGATAATAGAGACCCAAATTAACACTGGTTTAAACAGTAGACATTTATTCTCTCTTGTTTTAATCTGGAAGAGGGTGATCCTACTTTAAAACTTGTCAGGAATCCAATTACTTTATTGCTCCTCTAGAGGCCTGGTGCATGAAATTCATGTATGGGGGGAAGGTCCCCTCAGCCTGGCCTGTCCCCTCGGAGGATGTCTGACTGCCGGTTTAGGCCAGATCCTTGCAGGGATTGGGCCTAAACCGGCAGTCGGACATCCCTCTCACAGTCTGGGGAGCTGCATACACCAGTGACCATACTTTTCATATAGGTGAAAGGCATCTGGCTGTTGTATGGGCAGCTACATTTTTTTGCCCTGATTATAAAAAGTTATACATAACATGATCCTCCTGAAGCAGTGGTACCATTTTCCCCATTTCATGGGTGGAAAAACTGAAGCAGAGAGAAGTTAAGTAATTGGCTTTGTCACACAGTTGTAAGTGTCAGAATCAGGGCTGACCACAAAATGTGCAAGCCAGAGTCCATGTAAGTCATCACCGCATCATCCTATTTTTTCAGTGTTAGAGTAGCCTTGCCAGGTTTTAATTTTTAAATCTAAGAGACTGTTCCCAATATATAGGGTAGGGTCCCTAAGCCTGGCATGCAATCAGGGCTGATCTATGGGGCAACCAGCAGGCGGGGTGATGGGGGAGGCCCACTGGCACCAGCCTTGGCTGGTGGCCTGGTGCCACCCACTGGCCGGCCCCACCCCATGCCGCCTCCACAGCTGGTTACCTCCCTCTGCAGGGTGAGCAGCAGACGGAGCAATGGGAGGGGCCCCCAGCTGGCACCCACCTGGCTGGCGACCTGGCACCATCTGCAAACCGGCCCCACCCCCTGCTGCCGCAGCCGCCGCTTGCCTCCCTTTTGGGGGTTTAGGGGGCAACGGCCTGGTGGTCAGTGCACATCATAGCAACCGATCATTCCACCTGTCATTCTGCAGTTTGTTCCTCCATTCAGTCGATTTGCATATTAGGGTTTTATTATATAGGATTATCCCTGGGATGTTGCTCTCTTCTGTATGGTTCCTAATAAGTCCTCACCATTTTCACATTCTAGAAAGGCATATGAGAAAGGAGAGGAAGGAGGCCAGGACTCAGAAGAGGCACACATAATTTCCCTTCACATTCTTTTGGCTAGAAATTAGTCATATGGCTACCGTTGGTTGAAATATAGCTGAGTACTCATATGCATAACTGAAAATTCTGTTATAATAGAAGAAGAGGAGGACAAATATTCACTGCCACTGTCAGTGAATTCCCTTCAACTACAGTCTAATTTAGGTGACCATTCTCTATATTCCCAAAATACCTGGTCATAGTACTTACTACAATGACCTAAATTATTTTATTTGAACATTTCCCTTTTAGACTATCAACACCTTGAGGTATGGACTATGACTTAGTCATCTTTATATTCCTACTCCCAAGATAGTACCCAGTAGTAATATATCCTAAAAAAATCAATAATATTTGATGAATGAATAAAAGAGACAACTTTAAAAGCAGATCCAGTATTAGCACAACTTTTGTAATTTAAAAGACAAAAGATGAAAAATTATTTCCTCTATTAAACATGGGAAAGTTCTGACATTTTTCAGATAACATAAAAAGTTTCTGTTTCAAAGTTTCTTGAAATATTTAAAATAATATGCACTTTGACTTAGGGAAGAAAACAATTTCAAGGGACAAATATCTAAATGAATTAATCAAAATAGTAAGTAAGGAAAATATAAGTTGCTCAATATCCTTTCCAAAAAGCTGCCCTACCCTGGATATTCTGATCCAGGAAATCCCCGTTAGACTTAAATTCTCTAAGGCAAACATGGTTTAAGGGTATTTATTTATTAAGATGTGATAGCATGTTACTGAATGAATTTTTTTAGTGAATTAAGCACCATAAAATACATATTTCTGGGTAGGTTAAAATACAGGTTTCAATTGGAAGGATCTCTGTGGTAAAAGTAGCTTTCATCTATGGTCCTAAGTTGCCTTAAAATCAAGAGGTAGATTGGCTGGCAAGGCTCAGTGGTTGGGCATTGACCTATGAACCAGTAAGCTGCAGTTCAATTCCAGTCAGGGCACATGCCCAGGTTGCAGGCTTGATCCCCAGTGTAGGGCATGCAGGAGGAAACCAATCAATGATTCTCTCTCATCATTGATGTTTCTACCACTCTCTCCCTTTCCTCTTCTCTCCGAAATTAAAAAAAAACAAAAACATATTTTTAAAAAAACAGGAGGTACTAGATAAACAGCTAGCATAGCCAACACTCAGTTTTCAATTATTTATTTGCCAGTTTAGAAATGCATATCCTGAGGTCAACTTGGAGCCCCAAGAGAGACTCAGTCAAAACTGGATTTAAACCTGAGTCCCACAGGAAAACAAAGTTTTCTGTAGTCATTTGATGGTATGCTGTACAATGAATAAAAACAAAATCTATGTGCAAAAATTAGCAGAAGTATCCTTTCCTAATATTATAAAGATTATAGCAGCCAAAAACACACTCAGTGTTGAAATATTAAAGTCAGTCTCATAAAAGTCTAGAACAAAGGTGTTCTGAAAAGCACATTATGAAATTGAAAGAAGGTAAGTACCAAGAGTATAATTAATTGCATACAATATAATTACATATCCAGGATCTCCAGAAAACAATAAAAAACTTAGAATTAATAAGAAAATCATAAAAAGTGACTGCAAATAAGTCTCTCTATATAAACATATGTATATGTGTATATACATATACACACACATATATGCAAAATTACATATAGTTTTATAACCAGCAATAGTTTTAAAATATAATAGAAAAAAGATTCTATACAGAATATTAAACAAACCAAAACAAAATCAAAATCCTATCTCTATATATAAAAAAACCCTAATATGCAAATAGACCAAAGGACCTAACAATAGAACAACTGAACAACCAAACAACCAGTCACTATGATGTGCACTGACCATCAGGGGGCACATGTGGAACATGGCAGGCATTGGCTGCGGTGGATGGTGGAGAAGGTGAGCAGGGGCACCAGACCAAAATGGGGTGCCGGTCACTGTCATAGGGGCAAGCCTCTGGTGGTTACTGAAAATTCTTTCCTCCCATGTGCCATGGTCCCACTGGGTGCTCACACCTGCTGCTGGTGTGGGCCCTGCTCACACCCGCTGCCGGCACCCGGCGCCAGCCCTGATCGTTCAATGCCGTCAGCGGGTGCAAGAGGCAGCTGCCAGCCCCAATTGCCCATCAGAGCTTCTCCATCTGCCCCTGCTCCTGAGGGGCAATCGGGGAAGCAGCCGCCACTTGGACCCACTGATGGTGCTGGCCCCGCTTGCACATGCTGCTGGCATTGGCACCAATCACTCTGCACCATCAGCAGGTGTGAGTGGGGCCAGCGCCATCAGCGTGTGGGAGCGGTGGCAGCGGGAACCAGGGCTGCCAGCAAACAGGGGACCAGGGGCTGCAGCGGGAGGGGCCAGGTGAGGGCATGAAGGATGGGCCAAGACCCGCCCCTGTGCCCACCACAGCCTCGTGGCCCACAGTTCCTTTCAAGGTGCATGAATTCGTGCACTGGGCCCCTAGTAGTATATAATATCTAGGAGTAAACTTAATGTAATATACAAAATCTATATGAAGAAGATGGCAAAATCAGACTTGAGCAAGAGGGGAAAATATATCTTATTTCTATATTATGAATTTAGATATTATTGGCTATTATAGATATTACAGAGATATCAATTACTCTGCTTTAATATAACTTAATAAAATTCTGTCAAACTCTCAATATTTGTTGGGGAGCACACGAGACTTGGTTGGAAAGTTGTAAGGAGGATATTCTGAGAAAAGGATAGTGTGTGGAAGGCTGCCTGCCCCATTTATCAGAATTCCAACTTAGAAGAGACATAGGGGAGTGTCAAAGGCGATGCCCCTAATTATTCCTTGACCTTTCCAAACAAGTCTGTGTTCGTGCAGACCTCCAGTGTTTACTGGAATCCTTGTGCTTAATCCCTGGATGCCCTTGCCTAGAGGACAATGTAAACACATATGTCCTCCCAAGATTACTCACCCTATTGATTGCATCTAAAGATAAAAATCCCAATAAAAGGCTAATGAGGCAGGCAATCGAGGCTGCCTGGCTGCTGTCAGTCAAGCCTTCCCTTAGCCCTCTCTCTCATAGTCAAGCTGTGTCAGAGTAATCTGTTCATCCATTGTTCAGGGGCTGCGGGTCAGCCCGGCAAATATTGAAGATGTAATTCTAGTAAGTCAAAAATAAAAATTAGGCCAACTTTGGGTTGTAGAAGACCTTTCTGAACATAATTATCAAAAATAGAAACCATAAACAGATAAAACTGTAACATTTATATATAAATTATATATAATGGCAAAGGGCAAATGAAATACTTTCAACACTTAGACAAAGGGCAATATGTTCTTGTGGAAGACTTTGCTAATGCCTATCATATCCATTTTATGTTTCTTCTTTGTTTCGAGAACCCATAGAGTGTTTGGGCAGTAATGTGCCCAACTATATTTTCTTTACTCTTATAGTTAAGGTGGCCATGAAATATAAGCAAAGTGTCTGGATGAAGTTTCTAGAAAAACTATGTTTTCCTTATAAAATAAAGAATATAAGTTGACATGTAACTTTTGCTACTATTCTTCCTCCCTTCCTTCCCGAAATGTAGATTTGTTGCTGGTAGATCAAACAACTATGCTCTGACCATGAGAAAATAAAAGTCACATACTAGTAATAGTAAAGCATCAGGAAGGAGCCTCATTCTCAGTATGGAATCATTGATGAACTTGTTATATGAGAAAAAAATACTCTTCTTTGGTTAAGGCATAATATTTGATTTCTGCCACATGCACTTAAGCTTTTTTAAAAAAATCAATATTATGTTAAACAACAACTCTTCAAAGAAATAGATAATACCCTATTAAGGAAAAAAATAAACACAAAATATAATTTTAAAGTTAAAAAACAAACATGAAAAGGTATTAATCATTAAAAATAGCAATTTTTTTAAAGAAAGTACAATTATTAAAAATCAAGATGCAAAGATTTAAAACCAAGGGTAATAGTCAGTGTGGTGGTAGATGCAGAAACTTTTTCACACATGGCTGTTAGGAGTGTAAATTAATAAAACCTTTCATGAGGAACTGTTTCATTATATCTCATTACACATTAGAATATGCATATTCTTTACTTTTAAGTCCAAATGTAAAACATAAACCTATAAAATTTATAGACAAAAATATAAGAGAAAATCTGTGTGACTTTGTGTTAGGCAATGATTTTTTAGATACATGCATTTTCCATAAAGAAAAAAAATTGATAAGACTGTATTTTACCCATATTAAAAATATTTTGTCTATGAAAGACACCATTAAGAGAATTAAAAGTCAAACCATAGGTCAGGAGAAAATATTTACAGATCACATATCTGATATAAATGTTACCAGAACATACAAAGAACTCAACAAAACAGTAAGAAAACAAATAATCTAAAAAAAAAAAGCTGAACAGTAACTTCATCAAAGAAGGTATATGGATGGCAAATGAACATATGAAAAGATGCTCAACATTTTAAATTTTAAATATGATCTTATTGATTTTTAGAGAGAGAGAAAAGAAAGCCAGAAATATCAATGAGGGAAAAACATCAACATCGATGGGTTGCTTCCTGCATGCCCCCATTGGGGATTGAGCCCACAACCTAAGCATGTGCCCTGACCGGAAATCAAACCAGTGACCCTTGGTGCATGCATGGAGTCGACACTCAATCACTGACCCTCATCAGCCTGGCTCAACATTATTAGTAATTAGGGAAATACAAATTAAAATAATAATGAATTATCAGCACATACATATTAGAATGACTATAATTACAAAACAAAACCAAAGCAAAAATATTTACTGCTGATAAAGCTGCAGAACAATAGGAACTCTCATTCCTTGAAGATAGGAATGCAAAATGGTAGAATTATTTTGGAAAATTAATCCTTATACTTTTAAACATAGTTAACAAGACCCTGAAATTTTACGCACACTGAGAATGAATCAACTAGAACTGCATGCAACTAAATGGATAAATCTTACAAATACAATGTTAAGGGAGAGAAGCCAGACACAAAAGAGTAAACAATTTATGAATCCATATATTTAAAGTTCTAAAATAGGCAAAGCTAGTCTATGGTGTTAGAACAGTTATTGCCCTGTGTGTAGGGTAGGTATTGGGGTGTGTGGGAGGGAGATTTATAAAAAGACTTCTTGTATGCTGGTAATGTGTTGCTTCTTGATCCAGGGACTAGTTACAAGCTATACAGATATAATTTATAAACCTTTTTATTTTATTTATGTCCTTCTTCAATAAAAAGTTTACCAAGGGAGACAGAAAGTTGGCTGAATCATAATATATTCATACAATAAAATGTTCTTCAACCATTAAAAATATTACAATATGCTATTGATATAAAAACATAAATATTATAGAATATAGTATAACCCCATTTGATGAAAAGTAGGGGCCCTGGATTGTGAGAGGGATGTCCGACTGCTGAATGTCTGACTGCAGGGACTGGGCCTAAACCGGCAGTCAGACATCTCCCAAGGGGTCCCAGATTGCGAGAGGGTGCAGGCCAGGCTGATGGACCCTCCCCCCTGTGCATGAATTTCATGCACTGAGCCTCCAGTATAATATAACCCCATTTGATGAAAAGTTAAAAAGTTCATAAACAAATATCTGGAAGACTATAAACTGAGATGTTAATTTGGTTGGGTCATGGATACTTTGTGTTCTTTGCACTAGCATTCATTATTTAATTCTTTTGAGATGAGCATATATTAATTTGCATAATTTATTTTTTAAATTCATATGGGCAAAGTTAAAGTTAAATTTGATATCTTAACTACAAGATATCAAATATGACATAATATTTCAATGGTATAGGAAGAGATATATGAAGAAATTGAGGAGAATAGATAATTGACAATAGACAGAATTTTTAACATAAAACTAGTGCTACAAATATGCATAAAATGAGGGACACCTTATCAAAAGCACCAAGAGAATACTTTGGTGGGGGAAATAAATTTATATCTGCACTTCATACAAAGGAATAAATTTCTCAAAAAATTTAGAAGTTATTATTAACAGCAACCAAACAGTTAAAACATAGGCCAATGCAGGTAAATATCATTCTTAGATTATGAAGGAATTTTATTAAAAAATACTACATAAGTTTGACTACATTAAATCAAAGCTCTTGTACTTCCAAAAAATTCATTACCAAGATTAAATACAAACAATAAACTGGGGAGAATGTTGGTATAAGTATGGCATACAAAGGGTATGTATAGTTGATATTTACTATCTCAGAGAAACTTGTAAGAAATTCATATAGCTGTCAACTGAAGAGTAGGATAGGAGCACAAAAGTGATGATTCACAGAAAAGAAAATGTCTAATAAACACAAGAAGATGGATGATTAACAGAATATCCCTCCCCAAACCTAATGCAATGAACAAAACTAAGCAAAAGAAAAATAGCATGAAAGAAATCTGTTTTCAGTAGCAGCAACCAAACAAAAAGAAAAATAACATAATGGCACACACACACTTCTGCTCCTAGCTACCCACCTGAAACAATAACAGGACAAAATATATGAAACAATGATTTTCAAGACACTGGTCATCAGACAATAAAAGATAGTGATCCCAGAGAAATGAGGAACAAATGAAGTGAACTCTAAAACTGTTCCAGTTTACTGTTTTAAGAAAGTTCCCAGGCCACTATTCATCAAGGGAGAACCACAGCTGAGGAGATTCAGCTGATATTCTGGAGGGACTATAGAAACCTGATTCTCAAGGCAGAGGACCATTAAGGAGACAGCTGCACGGAGATTTCCAGAAATCTTCAGAGGACCCACTTTGCATCTTCAGCTGTATACTACTAGTCAGTGTCTGCTTAGAATGAAACTACTTGAAGCCAGGGAAAGAACCTCCAAAAAGATTAGAAGAAAGAATCTCAGGAGCTCACAGAGTAGGAGTAGTTTCTGTTCCCAACAGTCAGAGCAAGAAAACCTCATAAATCATGGAGCATCAAGCAGGATACTCAAATAGGAGAAAATTAGACTTAGACTGAACACGGCTCTGGCCCTGCCTAACAAAGCTTAAATCAAAACCCAAAAGAAATCCAACTGTTCTCAACTCCCTTAAGTTCAACACTATGCCTTAGAATACAATAATAATATATAGCACTCAACAAGGTACTCCCAAAGTTCAACAATATGCCTTAGAATACAATAATATATTTAATGTATCATAATAATGATTCAAATATGTTCAGGCATGCAAAAACTAGAAAAATGCAATCCATATCAACCAAACCAGCCAAGGAATAATGATATGCAAGAAAAAAAATCAGCAGAAAGGGCATGAAAATGGCTATTATGACTAAATATGTTCAAGAGCTAGAAGGAAACATTAATACGTTAATCAATATATATATACTAGAGGCCCGGTGCACAAAAATTTGTGCACTCAGGGGGTTCCCTCAGCCCGGCCTGTGCCCTCTTGCAGTCTGAGACCCCTCGGGGGATGTCAACCTGCC
>NW_006295391.1:499744-502172 GCF_000327345.1 Myotis davidii | reverse complement strand
CTTTTATTATATAGGATAGAGGCCTGGTTTTCCCTGAAGGGTGTCCCAGATCAGGGGGAATCCCACTGGGGTGCCTGGCCAGCCTGGGTGAGGGGTGGATGGCTGTTTGCAGGCTGACCACGGCCCCCAGCCAACCAAGCTCCCAGTGGAGGCTGGCTGGAAGCAATTATCTGGGATTTATTTATCTTCTATAATTGAAACTTTGTTGCCTTTAGCAGAGCTCAGGGCCGGCCAGAGCAGGTGGGAAGCTTGGCTTCCTCCATTGCCAGGGCAACCAAGCCTCCTGCTTGCTCCAGCTCCATGGCTGCCAGCAACCATCTTGGTTTGGTTAATTTGCATATAGTCGCTCTGATTGGCTGGTGGGCGTGGCTTGGGGCATAGCAAAGGTATGGCCAATTTGCATGTTTCTCTTTTATTACATTAGATATAGTATTCACTAGTAACAAACTGACATTGCAAAAAATATTATTGAATACATAGCTAAAGATATTATACAAAATGGCAAGGATAAAGACTGAAAAAAAGGGTACAGAGAATCAATAAGGTGAGGGACATAAAAATATTTAAAGAAATAATGATTGAAAACTTTTCAAATATGTTGAAAGCTATAAACCCAATGATCAAAGCAGCTCAAGATGGTCAAAGCAAAAGAATGTGCAGGAAACTACACTGAGTCACAATATTAAAAAAAAAAAATTGATTAAAACTGTTAAGAGCTGCCAGAGGGGAAAAAATATGACACAGAAAGGAAAAATATAATGATAGAAAATTTCTCGCCATAAACATACAAGCCAAAAGACAGTGGAGCAATTATCTTTACAGAGAGGGAAAAAAAGGTAATTCAAAGCCTCTATTCCAGTGGTTCTCAACCTTCCTAATGCTACGACCTTTTAATACAGTTCCTCATGTTGTGGTGACCCCAATTTCATTGTTACAAATTGAACATAATTAAAGCATAGTGATTAATCACAAAAACAATATGTAATTATATGTGTGTAATTATATATGTGTTCAACCCCCAAAGGGGTCCCAGGGGATAGCTGGGAGCTATCAAAAACTAAGGCAAGCCCTAACTATTCTGGCTCAGTGGATTGAGCATTGGCCCTCAGACAGAAGGGCCCCAGGTTCGATTCCAGTAAAGGTCAGGTACCTTGTTCGCAGGCTCCATCCCCAGCCCTGGTACAGGTGAGTACAAGAGGCAACCAATCAATGTGTCTTTCTCACATCTATATTTCTCTGTCTCTGTCTTTCCCCTTCCCTTCCACTGTCTCTAAAAATTAATGGAAGAGTATCCTCAGGTGAGGATTAACAACAACAAAAACAACTAAGGCAAAATGAACACCCTTTCAGACATACAAAAGCTAAAAGAATTCATCTGCAATAAACCATAAGACAAGAAATATGAAATTTCTCTACACAGAAGGAAAATGATACCCATGGGAATAAGCCAAAAAAATCTGCACAAAAGATCCAAGATAACTATGTGGGCAAATATTCAAAATATTTTCCAGAGATTTCTCTCAATACATAGGACAAGTAGGCAGAACATCAATAAGGATATTTAAGATCTAAATAATGCTACCAAATCAACTTGACCTGACTTTTATACAGCATTCCATTCAATAACAATGGAATACACATTCTTTTCAGTGCACCTGAATATTTACCAAGATAGAGTATATTCTAAGTCATAAACTAAAACTCAATACATTTAAAATGTTTCAAGACAAGTTTGTTCTCTGACACAATGAAATTCAAGTAGAAAACAATAGCTTAAAGATCACTAGGAAATTCCCCAATATTTAGAAACAAAATACCACATTTTTAAATCACCAAAAAAAGAAATTAAAAATATTTCACACTGAATAAAAATGAAAATATACCAGAATTGTAGAATGCAGCTAAGGGAGTTATTAAAGGAAAATTAATAACACTAAATTTATATGGGGCAAGAAGAAAAGTCTGAAATTAATTATTTTATCTTTCACATTAAAAACCTCATAAAAAAGAGAAAACTAAATGCAGAAAAAAAGTAATACTAAAGATCAGAGGATAAAACAATGAAATAGAAATTCAGAAAGATAATATAAAAGTCAATGAGCCCTGGCAGGTGTGGCTCAGTGATAGAGTCTGCCCTGACAGCAAAGAGTCATGGGCTTGATTCAAGGTCAAGGGCATGTACTGGGCTGCCGGTCAATCCCAGACCCCCGGGTGTGTGTGGGAGCATTCTTCTCCCTGATGTCCATTTTACTCTCATTTTCTCAATTAAACCTACCCTGACCTCCTTTTACAGTAATCTGAATCTTTACTGCCCCAGCACACCTAGCCCCCTTAATTTGCCTCACTTTCAATGACTGCACAGCATTTTATCATCTAGCTTATTTATTATATAATTGACTTATGTATTACATTTATGGTTTATTGTATT
>NW_006295391.1:496967-499687 GCF_000327345.1 Myotis davidii | reverse complement strand
GGAATCTTTGTTTTGTTCCTTGATGATCCTCAAGAGCCTTGAACAGCCTAGTCCATTGAAAGCCCTCCATGTAGTCAATCAAAGGTTTGTTGAATTAATGTTGAATGAATGAAATATTACTCTTACTACCATGTGAATACTGGATGTCAGTGTGGCAAGTATTTAGGAAATTATTGCAGTGGTTAAAGTGACTGACACTGGTAGTCTGCTCTAGGGTGGTAGTAGTGGTGATAGAAAGAAGTGACAATAAAAATGTAGTTTGGAAATATTTATAACTAGGGCCCCAGTGCACAAATTCATGCACATTGAAAGGAACTGTGGGCCGAAAGGCTGTGGTGGGTACAGGGTCAGGTCTCAGCTCATCCTCCATGCCCCCACTCGGCTCCTCCCACCACAGCCCTCCCTCCCATCCCCGGCCCCTGTCTTCCAGCTGCCCCACTCCCACTGACACCTCTCGCATGTGCTAACAGCACCATCCCTGCTTGTACCTGCTGACAGCGCAGAGCAATTGAGGCTGGCACCAGCAGCAGGTGCGAGCAGAGCCGGGGCCATCAGCAGGTGTGAACAGCAGCTACTGTCCCAAATGCCCCTCAACAGCAGGGGGAGGTGAAGAAGTCCTCAGGGCAATTGGGGCCAGCAGCCACCACTCGCACCCACTGACAGCGCCAAGTGATCAGGGCTGGCAGCAAGTGCAAGCAGTGGCTCTGGTGCCGGCAGTAGGTGCGAGTGTCGGGCAGGACGATAGCTCAAGCAAAGAATTTTCAGTAACCACCAGAGGCTTGCCCTTATGACAGCGATCAGTGCCCTGCTTTGGTCTGGTGCCCCCGCTCACCTGCTCCATCATCCCGCCACAGCCAATGCCCACCGTGTCCCATGCTCTGCCAACTGCTGCCAGCACCTGCCATGTTCCATGTATGACCCCTGATGGTCAGCACATGTCATAGCAGCGGGTGTTCAGTTGTTCAGTTGTTCCGCCATTCGGTCTATTTGCATATTATCCTTTTATTATGTAGGATGATAGATTAAATGAAATTAAAAGATAAGAGGTGGGAGAAGGAAACAAATCTAGAATAATAGTTAGATATCTTGGGTGAGCATTGGGTGGCTAATTATGCTATGGATGGTTGAGAAGGTAGGAAAATAAATGTAATGTGTGAATCAAGGGTCAGTATTGAATGGTAAGTTTGAGATACCTATGAACCATCTAAGAGAGGCAATTTCAAGCAAGTGGTTAGATAGAGTAAAAATCAAAGTTCTTGGCTATATTTGTAAATACTGGAATGATCAGTATAAAAATGAATTTAATCAATAGGAATTATCAGATGAAAGGGTAGGTATATTTTAATGATATCTTAAAAGACGATCTTACTCTACTTCTTGGATAAGGGTAAAGGTGGGAGTCGGGGAGGTGGTAGAAAAGCAGGAGGAAATAGCATGCATGAGCCAAGAGACACATGTTTCAAGAAGTTTTCAAATGTGTATTGGCTTTGGTTACACAGACATGACTGGTAGATGCAGTCTCAGTGGAGTGGTGAGGGTAGAAGCCAAGTAATGTTGTAGTATATACTATTATGCCTCCTTGCAATCTTATTATGGCACAAAGTAAAATTCCTATAATCTTTCAATCAAATCAAGTCAAACCAATTACACAGTTACCCACTCATGGATAACAAAATATAAGAAGTGTTAGACAATAGCAAGTAATGTGGATACAAAGTTCCCTTTTGAGTTTAGGGATCTAGGTAGTATGTTGGGCTAGTAGTAAGAGCAAGTGGTGCTACATTTGCATCATAGAATCTAAGGAGTGGAAAGAACATTGAAGGAACATCCCAGAAAGAGAAACTGAATGGCAAGCACATCTATTCTGATCAACCATTGCACTTCTTCCTCATGAGCTTGAATAGTCTCAGAGGCCCACTGCAATCCAGGCAGCCCTTACTAGTTGACCACATTTGTCATGGTTTGCCAACTCTATTCCATGTCCCATCTCCTTGTCTAATCCCGTTTACTTCATCTCTATAAGACCACAAGAAGTCATTTTGCTTCTGCTTCAAAGGGGGTAGAGAACGTCTATCTTCTTTTGAGGTTAAACCAAAAGCTGTTCCCACTACTTTTCACTCCTTAGAAGTTACTGGAACTCAAAGAATCATCATAATCTTTTTGTCCACATTTGTCAACCTTTCAGGTATTTGAAGACAGCTATTATGTTTCCCTAGAATTTTCTCCTCTCCAGTATAAACAACCTTAGCATCTATACCAAAGGATCTACTCCTATCTAATAATAGACAAACATGGTAATTAACCATAATTTCACTAATCTTCCCATTGGCTAATCAGGGCGATATGCAAATTAACTGCCAACCAAGATGGTGGCCAGCAGCCAGGCAGCTGAAGCGAAAAGGAGGCTTGCTTGCTCCAGTGAAGAAGGAAGCCAAGGTTCCCTGCCTGCCGCTGCCGGCTTCTGAGCTGCAACTCTAAGAAACAATGTTGCAATTATAGAAGTTAAACGAAACCCAGAAACCTGCTTTCGGCCAGCCGGGCTTCAGCCAGTGTTTCAATTATAGAACCAAAACAAACCAGATACCGGCTTTCAGCAGCCGAGGTCTCAGAGCTAGAGCCGAGCCTCAGAGCTAAAGCTAGCTCTCAGTTCCAGTGACAGATATAGAAGGTAAATAAATCTCAGAATAAAAAAATAGAAAAAAGAAAAAAAGGAGAGGTTG
>NW_006295391.1:494004-496279 GCF_000327345.1 Myotis davidii | reverse complement strand
TGACCACCAGGGGGCAGATGCTCAATGCAGGAGCTGCCCCTGGTGGTCAGTACACTCCCACAGGGGGAGCACTGCTTAGCCAGAATTCGGGCTCATGGCTGGCGAATGCAGCGGCAGTGGCGAGAACCTCTCCCGCCTCTAAGGCAGCTCTAAGGATGTCTGACTGACAGCTTAGGCCCCATCAGTGGTACATCCACCGAGCACTCCTGAACTGCAAGAGGGTGCAAGCCGGGCTGAGGGAAGCCCCACCACCACCACCGAGTGCATGAATTCCGTGCACCAGACCTCTAGTATTACATAATTTCTAATCTCACACCATCTCATTTACAATTACCAGCACTTCATTTGTCTGGAAAACAAACACACTTCCACCATCATGCTTTGCATGCCCAGACTAAACTAGAAAACTGGAATACTGACCCTAATCAATAAACAAAAACATATCTATATCTAACTTACATTTAGTCCCAGCAACCAGATGCTAGAAGTTTTCCCCCAAGGACAGCAGGGAAGTAAGAACAAGTGTAAAGGTCTCCATGGGGATAAAGGAGATCATGCAAAGCAAGCATACATTCCAGCTGTTGGAACTTTGGCAGTCTAACTACTAAGTGGAACAGATGATACATTCCAGGATGTTTTCCCTTGGGCCATGTAAATTTAAGGACTGAAATATCTAGCAGAATAAAAACAGGTTCTGAATAAAATTATAGCATATTGAAGATGTATACATTTGGTTCTAATAGTCTCATAAAACAGACTCCATTATATTTTAGACAATTTTAAAATATAGGAAACACTATTATCAAAACCCCTTAAGAATTTCGGAAGGAAAAACTTTACTTGACTTTTCAGATTTCTTATCAGTTAATTTATTAGAGCAATATGGGGAAGTACTCAAAAGCATTATATATTTTTTTCAAATATATTTTAAATTCCTTAAGGGCAAGGACCATTTTTTCTTTCTTGCATTTCATCCATTATTGGAATATAAAGAATATTCAAGCCTAAACAGCATGGCTCAGTGGTTGAGCATCTACCTATGAACCAGGAGGTCAAGGTTCGATTCCCAGTCAGGGCATATGCCTGGATTGCAGGCTCAGCCTCCAGGGTGAGGCATGCAGGAAGCAGCCAATCAATGATTCTCTCTCTTCAATGTTTCTTTCTATTTCCCTCTCCCTTCCTTTCTGAAATCAATAAAAAAAATACTCTCTTAAAAAGAATATTAAATTATGTGCCTATTCCCAAGTGCCCATCAGATGAGTGGATAAATAAGCTGTGGTACATTTACACTGAATGGCCAGATTATTATGACCAGCCAGATTATTATGACCACCCCATCAGTACAATGAAGTGAATTAGTTATGCAAATAATAATAATAATAATAATAAAATCTTGAGAGTATTTGCTTAGGAAGTTTTCAATATTCAGTATTTTTGGAAGTGTCAATGAAGTACTGATGGGGTGGTCATAATAATCTGGCCAGTCATAATAATCTTGCCACTCAGCTGTAAAAAATACTATTCAGCTATAAAAAAAGAAAGAAATCTTACCTTCTGCTACAGTATGAATAGATCTGGAGAGTATTATGCTAAGTGAAAGATGGTAGTCAGAGAAAGACAAGTACCATATGTGGAATGTAATGAACAAAATAAACTAACAAACAAAATAGAAACAGACTCATAGATACAGAGGACAGACTGACAGCTGTCAGAGGGGAGGAGGGAGGAGGGCTGGATAAAAAAAAGGTGAAGGGATTAAAAAAATTTATATATATACTTTTTGCTAAAAAAATGTATATAGACACAAACAACAGTATGGTGACAGCCAAAGGGAGAGGGGGTAAGGGAAGGTGAAATGAGTAAAGCAGGGTAAATGGGAACAGAAAGAAACTTTACTTTGGGTGATAGGCATATGATGTAGTGTGCAGATGATGTCTTGTTGAGTTGAACACTTGAAACCTGTACGGTTTTTTTAACCAATGTCACACCAATGAACTAAAAATAAAATTATGAGCTTATTAACATAGAAATTATTAATGAATGAAAGCTTTTTATAAACATAGGAAATGTCTAAAACTTTTGGTTAATCTTCAATGTCTTCATTACTTACAGATCTGTAGAAAAAAGCAAAAATTTCAAATTGTTATTTGGAAACTAGAGGCCCAGTGAATGAATTTGTGCACAGGGGTGGGGAGTTCCGGCTGACTTGGCAGATAGGAGCTGGACCTGTCAGGGGGAGGAGGAGATGGCCATCTCCACCCCTGAATGGAGTGGT
>NW_006295391.1:490452-493752 GCF_000327345.1 Myotis davidii | reverse complement strand
GAGGGCCAATCAGGGCGGAGCGGGCCAATTGAGGGCAGCGCTGGCGGGGGGAGGGGCCAGAAGTGGGTGGCCAGCTGCCCCACAAATTGATAACCTATTCCTTTTGTGTACCCCTGATAAGCATAAACTGCTTATACAAATCACTTTGAAAAACATTAAGGCCTTCTATTTGCACAAGAGAAGAGGAACATCTTATTTTAATTTTTTTCTTAATCCTATCTTCTCTTTCTTAACTCTCCTGTTTTTGCTACTAACTTTTTAAGATCATTAGCAGTTTCTCTTAAATAACATTCTGTTACTCAGAAACCTAATCTCTTTATAGGACATCAGGAATGTTTAGTTTGGGCTTAGAGTTTTCCAGCCTTGCTTTTTTCCTTTTTCTTCATTCAATGTATGACCCCATTGTTTCAGTTTCCAGTAAGTCTTGTCACTCCACTAATGAAAAAGAATGGAATCACACTGCCTTAGTTCCACATCTCATGAGAAAGAGTCAGCTGGCCATACATAAAGCTTAAAATTCATAAAACTTCTTAAATAATAAGTTGTCAAAGTAACTCTGGCAGTGGTTGAGTAATTTGAAAAATTAGATTTAAATACTTCCTGAGAGTGAGTTTAGGGAATCTTGATTTTGATCTTTCTGAAACAAATACTTATGAAAATGAAATATCTTTTCTTTAAATATATTTTATTGATTTTTTACAGAGAGGAAGAGAGAGGGATAGAGAGATAGAAACATTGGTGAGAGAGAAACATCTATCAGCTGCCTCTTGCACACCCCCTACTGGGGATGTGCCACAACCAAGGTACATGCCCTTGACTGGAATCGAACCTGGGACCCTTCAGTCCCCAGGCCGACGCTCTATCCATCGAACCAAACTGGTCAGGGCAAAATGAAAAATCTTTAGAATAAAATTACATAAAACTATGGGCAAGAAACTAGGGAATGAAATACGCTCAAGGACACAAGGATACAAAGCAAACAATGCTATTATTTTGTGTAAATAAAATTTGAACTTTTCTTACATAAATTACTACATCCCCTCATCTTTAGCCAGAAGATTCTTTTAAAAGTATGTGTTATTATGTTTTTTCATACTGCAAAGACAAAAATAATTTGTAAGCTGGATATATCTATGTCACTCACTTCAGTTTTATTAGTATTTTTAATTAAATTTATTGGGGTGGCATTGGCGCTTTCAAAAGTAATTTGCTGAAGAAAAAACTCAAATGACCAAGAAGCATTATCAGAAAATTATCAATCTCCTTATTATTGTATTATTTAAACAACTTAAAGTTGAAATAATATACCTTATTCTTTCTTTTTTTAAATATATTTTATTGATTTTTTTACAGAGAGGAAAGGAGAGGGATAGAGAGTTAGAAACTTTGATGAGAGAGAAACATTAATCAGCTGCCTCCTACACACCTCCTACTGGGGATGTGCCCACAACCAAGGTACATGCCCTTGACTAGAATCGAACCTGGGACCTTTCATTCCTCAGGGCGACGCTCTATCCAATGAGCCAAACCGGTTAGGGCTACCTTATTCTATTTCTTAAAGTTAAAAATAAAAAATTATAATACCCATACTCTTGCTGATACACTCAGCTTGGTACTTTTTAAAAAATTTATTGGAATGATATTGGTTAATAAGATTATGTAAGTTTCAAGTGTATATTCTATGACACATGATCTGTATACTGCATTGTGTGCCCACTACCCAAAGTCAAATAATCTTCCATCACCATATATGTGGCCCCCTTTACCCTTTACTATCCACAACCCATTTCTCTCTGGTAACCACCATACTGTTATCTGTGCCTATGAGTTTCAGTTTTATAGCCCACATTAGTGAAATTATATGGTTCTTTGCTTTTTCTAACTTATTTCACTTAACATGATATTCCCAAGGTCCATCCATACTGTTACAATAGCAATATTTCATCTTTCCTTATGGCTGAGTCGTATACCATTGTACATGTGTACCACATTTTCTTTACCCAATCATCTATTGAAGAATACTTTGGTTGTTTCCATGTCTTGGCCATGTGTATAATGCTGTAATGAACATAAGCATGCATATATCTTTGAGAATAAATATTTTCAAATTTTTCAGTTAGGTAACTAGAAAAGGGGTTGCTAGGTCATATGATAACTCTTTTCTTAATTTTTTGAGGAACCACCATATTGTTTTCCATAGTGGCTGTACAAGTTTATATTTCCACCAGCAGTCAATGAAGGCTCCTTTTTCTTGAACACCTTTATTACTTGTCGTGTTGGTAATAGCCATTCTAACAGGTGTGAGGTGATATCTTTTTGCAGTTTTGATTGGCATTCCCTTAAAAGCTAGTGAAGTTGGGCATGCTTTCATATGTCTGTTGGCCATTTGTATGTCTTCTGAGAGAAGTGTCGGTTCAGGTCCTCTGCCCACTTTTTAATTAGATTGTTACTTTGTTTGCTGTTGAGTTGTATGAGTTCTTTATATATTTTGGATATTAACCCCTTGTCAGAGCTGTTGTTTACAAATATCTTCTCCATTAAGTTGGTTGCCTTTTGTTTTGTTGGCAGTTTATTTTGCTGTGCAGAAGCTTTTTAGTTTGGTGTCCATTCACTTATTTTTGTCTTTACTTCCCTTGCTGGTTTTATTAGTTTTGTTTTTTTTTATGATATCCTTAAAATGTGTGTTTGGGTATGCTTCTATCCATTTGCAGGCACCCTTCTAAGATGTGAGCTTCTTTTCTTGAATCTTTTTTTGTTTGTTTGTTATATATTTTATTTTTTATGCTTTTTTTGCTGTTAATTTCTCTTTTTTTAATCTTTATTGTTCAGATTATTACAGATGTCCCTCTTTTTTTCCCCCATAGCTCCCCTGCATCTGGTTCCCACCCCACTCCAGGCTCTTGCCACCCCACTGTCCGCATCCATACGTACTGCATACATGCATATAATATCTTTGTCCAATCTCTTCCCGCACACCCCCACAACCCTTCCCCCTGAGACTTGTCAGTCCACTCCATTTCCATGCCCTTGATTCTATTACATTCACTAGTTTATTCTGTTCATCATATTTTTTATTCATTTGATTTTTAGATTCACTTGTTGATAGATATGTATTTGTTGTCACTTTGTTGTTCATAGTTTTTTATATTTACCTTTTTCTTCTTCCTCTTCATAAAGAATACTCTTCAGCATTTCATATAATACTGGTTTGGTGGTGATGAACTCCTTTAGCTTTTTCTTATCTGTGAAGCTCTTTATCTGACCTTCAATTCTAAATAATAGCTTTGCTGGCTAGAGTAA
>NW_006295391.1:488720-490165 GCF_000327345.1 Myotis davidii | reverse complement strand
GTCTCACTAAGTTCCTCAGCGTTTTCTAGAAGATTCTTGAGTAACCTTATAGCTATGGTTTGAACTCTATATCCAGTAGTTTGCTTTCTTCCATTTCTTTTGTGACATGCTTCTTTGTCTCCATACTTTGGCTGCTTCCCTGTGCTTGTTTCTATGTATTGGGTAGCTGCTCAGTCTCCTTAAGTTGATAGAGTGGACTTTGTAGTAAGTGTCCTATAGGGCTCAGTGGCTCAGGTTCCCCAATCACCTGAGGTGGACACTCTTGGTGCACCCCTTTGTGGGCTGTGTGCACAGTTGTTATAGTTGGGCCTTGATTGCTATTGGTATCACTGGTAGGAATTGATCTCCAGGCCAATTGGCTGTGAGGACCAGCTGTGTCTACAATGGAAGAGCTGCTGTGCAGGAGACACCCTTATGGAGCAGGACTTGCTTCAGTGGGGCTTTGGTGCTCATTGAGTCTGCCCCTTGAGTGTGTCACTTATGGATGTGAAGAGTTGTAGTCTGGTATGGTCTCGCACTGACCACTGGGTACACTGGCTCTTGGATCTCCAAGGAGGTGCAAAGTCACCCACTGCCTGGGGCCACCCAGCAGGAGTTATAGAGAGATCTGCAGATTCCTCCTCTTTATATCAGGTTTGGAAGTGCCCAGAAGAGGCTCAACTGTGAAGCAAGGCAAGCTGCTCCTGGTGCCAGCCTTGGGCCTTCTTTTGATAGCTTTGGAGCTCCCTGAATTAGCTGCAGTTTGTTTGACAGGTTTTAGGCTGAGAAAGAACAGGCCATTCATATGCAAAAGCCACAGCACACAGCTTGAGTCGGGTTGTGAATTGGGTCGGGCAGGGTCGCATGGTATCTCCAGGGCAGAGCAAAGAGCAATGGCTTCCAGTCAGCCCTGCATGGGGAGGAGGTACCAGCATAGGAACCATGACCATTGCAAGCAACTCTGTCTGGAAGAGAGCTGCCCCCACGTTCCTGCCCCAATGCCAGACAGTCGAGTTTCTCCCCATATGTGTCTGGGGCCCCCAGAGTCTCACCCGGCACTGGAGCTCAGAGCAAGTGGGAGCTTGTATCTCCCTCCCAATTAAAAGAGTGGCACACCTGGGTGCCAACCCATTCCATGCCTCCGCACCTCATATCAATCTTGAACTTTCTTCTTTACCTCTCCAGTTGTAGTACTTCCACTCAGCCAGCTTTCCCGTGGTTCTGGATGATAGTTGTTATGTATTTTAGTTGTAATTTTGATGTGGTTTCGTGAGGCAGCAAGTACAGGTGTTTACCTATGCCGCCATCTTGGTCTGTCCACTTCTTGATTCTTTTTTTTTTTTAATTATAACGTAAAGAGAATCATCCAGCTCTGGCGCCTCAAAGCTTGACTTTCACCTTTACTTGAGTCTAAAGAGGACAGGAATGCTTCTTTGATGGATCTCAGGCACCGGCGGGGGCAGGCG
>NW_006295391.1:486633-487411 GCF_000327345.1 Myotis davidii | reverse complement strand
CTCTGAGTGTCCGTATGCGTTACTCTTTCCTCTCTAGTTGTAGGAATTCCACTCAGCCAGCGTTCCTGTGGTTCTGGGTGATGTTCATTCCGTCTTTTAGTTTCACTTTTGAAGTGGTTGTTCAAGGCAGCTAACTCCGGCGTTAACCTATGCCGCCATCTTGGTTCTCCTTGATTCTTTATTAACCAAACAAAATTATACCTTTTCCTTAAAAGTAAGCAAAAGAAAAATCATTAACATTTTCATCCTGCAAAGTTCCCCAGAGATTACATAGTTCAACATCTTCATTTTACAGTTGAAGTAACTGAGGCCCAGAGGTTAAATGACTAGTGCAGTTTAAGTGGCCATGCCAGCTATAAAATAGCTCACTCATTGGCCTGCAATGACCCTACTCCTCTCCTACCTGGTTTAAAATCCCCATCAGTTTCACAATGCCTGGCACTTAAAGTACTTATATCAATTAATCAATAGGAATTAGGTAAATGGAAACATTGAGTGGAATGAAGAAAATTATGAACTAAGCACAATTTGTCTTCGATATCCCTGTCTATCACTTTCTTAACCTCTTTACTCTTTTACTAGAAGCCTGGTGCATGAATTCATGCACGGTGTGGTCCCTTGGCTTGGCAGGCAATTGGGGCGAATCGGTGCCGCGGGAGGTTGGCCAGCCAGGGGAGTGGCTGCAGGAGGTTGGCTGTGGGAGCACACTGACCACCAGGGGGCAGCTCCTGCATTGAGTGTCTGCAGGGTGGTCAATGTGCATCATAACGACCACTTG
>NW_006295391.1:482368-486186 GCF_000327345.1 Myotis davidii | reverse complement strand
TCACACACAGAGCCGCAGGGCGATCAGGGGGTTGGGGCGCTGCCCCCTGTCATGCTGATCCTGGTGCCGGGAGGCCTCGCGGCTCCACTGATCCCGGTCCTGGGAGGCATATTACCCTTTTACTATATAGGTAGAGGCCTGCTGCATGGGTGGGTGCCGGCTGGTTTGCCCTGAAGGGTGTCCTGGATCAGGGTGGGGGTCCCCACTGGGGTGCCTGGCCAGTCTGGGTGAGGGGCTGAGGGCTGTTTTCAGGCTGTCGGGTGACTGAAGCTCCCAACCGCTCCTTTTTTTTTTCTGGGCCAGCTTTAGCTTTGAGGCTTGGCTCCAGCTCTTAGGCCTCCGCTGCTGAAAGTAGGTTTCTGGCCTCTGCTTACAATGTTGCGATCCTGCTGGCTGAAGCCCAGCAGGTTTCTGGGATTTTGTTTAGCTTCTACGTTACATAGTTGCTTGCAGCTTAGAGTCCTGCAGTGGCAGGCGGGGAACGCTGGAGTCCTCTATCATTAAAGCAAGCAAGCCTCATGTTAGTTTCAAGCTGCCTGGCTGCCGGCCACCATCTTGGCTAGCAGTTAATTTGCATATTGCCCTGATTAGCCAATGGGAAGGGTAGCAGTCGTACACCAATTACCATGTTTCTCTTTTATTAGATAGGATAGATAGATAGATAGCCTCAGAGAACCCTTTAGCTTCTGAAGTCTGTTCCCAGCATCACTCCTACTGGGATTATTAAACCCAAACAGTGATCCAGGTCTTGCTACATTACCTCACTGACTATCAAAACTTATTTGACTTGTGTTTTTTTAATCTTTATAACCAGACCCTACAATAGACTAAAAGCTAGATGCTACAATCATTTTCCCCAGTCCTTCAAATAACTCACTAATCTACAACTTGCTAGTATTTCAAATATTGAGGCATACTAGTATAAGACTCCCTGTATATCACAGCTTTAAATGTTTATCCTTCAAATGAGGTAATTCTAGAACTGCAATGACTCATCTGTAGATATATTCTTTCCCCAAACCCAACCACTCAATGGTGTGGCATCATAATTCTCACAGTTATTGCATGTGTTTTACAACTGCCTCTAGCTGTCTCCCAAGAGAAACTATCAATGTCTTCTTCTCCTTGACATTCTTCTGTGTCAATTGTAAGGATTCAAGTTAAGGAACATTTTAGTTTTCCATGCAAAAAAAGCTTATGAATGTTTTCCTCTGGCTAATCTAATGGTCTCTATTTTAGAGTACCAATATGTCATTCATCCTTCCCAATGTTATGTTTGGTTTGGTTCTTTAAGGTCAGCTGAAGCTTCTTAATCCTAATAATGTAGACAATTATTCTCACCTGGTAAAAGTGACAAAAGCAATTATAATAACAAAATATTTACTGAATACTTCCTATGTTTCAGTGTATTAAATAATCACTTTATGTGCTTTGTCTCATGAATCATTTCAACAAGCTGACTTAAATGTTATTAACATATCTTGTTTTGTTGATGTAGAAACTGCTAGGTATGTACTCTTGGGAAAATTACTTCCCTTTTGAAATTTCTTTAAAATGGGAATGATAATACCAATCTCATTGAGAATTCAATGAAATGATGCACAAAAGATGTCTATTACAGTGCCTGGCTTATAGTAAGTGCTCTATAAATGTTAGCATTTATTGAAAAATTTGTCCTAGGTCGGTCATACAGCTAGTAAATAGTGAAGCCAACAATCAAAGCCAGACAATCAACCTCCAGAGATACACTATTGTATCTAAAATGTTATACATAAAGCACTTATAAATTATGGCTATTAGCAAATGTGATTTGCCTAGATTCTAAAGCCTGAAAACAGTTATCTCCTTATACTTCGATTTTCCTAATGAACTTTAAGTTTGATGCCTTAAAATTTTATTTTCAGTTTTGCTATCTTCTTCAACAAATTTTAAGTTCTACAGCAGTAGTCTTACATTTATTTAGCATTCACTCATTAATAAATGCTAACATGTAGATATTGCCAATGAAAAACTTAAGCCCAAGAAAAATTTACAAAGACATAAATGTATAACAAAAAAACCCATATTTTTTTCAGCAGATGTTTAAAAGTTTTAGAAAGAAGACCAAGTTTTATACAGGAAATTCTGAGAGAATCTCTGATTAGCAAGTATTCTACTATGATGGGATTCCTGGAAGTAAAAGGACTTTAAATCTAACTGGTCTTCAGATAAACTGGTGGTCCTTGGTTGACTGTAATAAGACAAGCAGAAGTTTAGGAATGTTTCAAAAAAAGGAAAGAGTATTTGATTTTCGGGGAAGAGGATTATCAGTGGTGGGTGTTTTTTGGAACAAGTGGGGTTGATAATGGCTGTTATAGCAAGTCATTTCTCAATATTTCCAAGTGATCCTCCTCAGAATCCTGTGAGGAAGGCAGGACAGCCATTAATGCTCCCTCCATTGCCAGTAAAACAATAGTAACTGAAAAATTAAGGTTCCCAAGACTACACAGCTATAAAAGTAAAAAAAATGGACTACAGTCTCAGTTTTTAAATTCCCTGTCCTTTGTTCTTTCCACCATGTCACATTGATTCCATACCTCTTTTGCAAATCTAGACATGTTTTCATGAAAACTAGAACTTCATTTAATAAGGAATCAAAAAACATTTTCACCATCTACTAGAAAAATGATTTGGAAATCATTTAATTCCCACTGGCAATCAGAAATCAAAACCCTCATGTAATGTTATTTAAAAATTTCTCACCCCAGCAGGTGTAGCTAAGTGGTTGAACATCAACCCATGAACCAAGAGGTTACAGTTCAATTCCTGGTCAGGGTACATGCCTGGGTTTCAGGCTCAATCCCCAGTAGGGGCCAAGCAGGGGGCAGCCAATCAATAATTCTCATCACTGGCACAGAGATCCAAGATGGCGGCTCAAAGGACAGCAGTGAGGGAGAAAGTGTGAGTGAGGTAGCAAAAGGGGAGTGTGTGGACATGTGTGGCGTGTGTGTGTGTGTGTGTGTGTGTGTGTGTGTGTGTGAGTGACAGTTACATTCCACTGGATGTTGGGGGCTGGCGGACCAGGCTCCCCTAGCCAGGCAACCTCTACTACCACTGCAATCTTTCCTGGGGTGGCCAGCCCTGCCACAGAGACCATGCCATCTTGAAGGGGACAGCAGCTGTGACTGGGAGGCCAGCCTCACCTCCATCCAGCGAGACCTCAGACACCACCCAGGGCCCTACAGCCACACTGGCCAGGGACCTGCTGCCTCGGCTGCCAACCCACGAACACCAAGACTCTAGCCTACCTGGCCACGGGCTCCTAAAATGTTTGTCTAGAAGGAAACAAGGTGGCGGCTGAATAGGTGGACATGTCCTGCCTGCACCTTCTCACGGAGCAGACAGAAGAAACAGCTGAATCAAATAACATCCACTCAGAACTTGTGAATTAAACACAGCTAGGGACACAATCCATGGCCAGAAGGAACGGGGGATACCTGGAGAATGGTAGGATTAAGGATCTGGCTGGAAGGAGAGACACGTGACCACTAGGACTAGAGGATCAGAAGGAAACTGCGCTACACCCAGTCCACATCACTTTGGGACATGGGTTAACACTTGACTAAGTCAGCAAGGCAATAAATGCTAAAAGGATTGCTGTAGAAAGAAGAAAGAGGAAGGGAAGAAGGAACACAGGCATAAAGAATAAAAATGGAGAGAAACAAGTACCTATCAATAATAACTTTAAATATAAGTGGAGTAAATGCTCTAATCAAACGACACAGGGTTTCTGAATGGATAAGAATACATGACCCATGTATCTGCTGTCTACAAGACAC
>NW_006295391.1:478685-480977 GCF_000327345.1 Myotis davidii | reverse complement strand
CTGATAAGAAAAAGCTAAAGGAGTTCATCGCCACCAAACCAGTATTATATGAAATGCTGAAAGGTATCCTTTAAGAAGAGGAAGAAGAATAAAAAGGTACAGATACAAATTATGAACAACAAATACACATCTATCAACAAGTGAATCTAAAAATCAAGTGAATAAATAATCTGATGAACAGAATAAACTGGTGAATATAATAGAACCAGGGGCACAGAAAGGGAGTGGACTGACTATTCTCGGGGTGGGGTGGAAGGAATGTGGTGGGTGCGGGAAGAGACTGGACAAATATCGTACACCTATGGATGAGGACAGGGGTGGGAGGTTAAGGGCAGAGGGTGGAGTGGTAACCGGGTGAAGGGGAGCTATGGAGGGACAAAAGAGGAACAACTGTAATAATCTGAACAATAAAGATTAAATTTTAAAAAAAGAATAAAAATGGCAACAAAAAAGTACCTATCAATAATAACCTTAAATGTAAATATATTAAATGCTCCAATCAAAAGGCATAGGGTAGCTGAATGCATAAGAAAATATGACCCATATATCTGCTATCTGCAAGAGATCCACCTCAGAATAAAGGACTCACACAGACTGATAGTGAAGGGATGAAAAAAATAATTTCAAGTGAATGAAAATGAAAAAAAAAAGCTGGGGTAGCAATACTGATATCTGACAAATTAGACCTCAAAGTGAAGGTCAAACAAGAAATATGGAAGGCCACTTCATAAATATAAAGAAATTCAACAAGAGGATACAACTCTGGTGAACATATATGCACCCAATACAGAAGCAGCCAAATACATTAAAAAAAAAAAAAAACTTCTGGAAGATATCAAGGGAGAGATTGACAGCAATACAGTCATAGTAGGGGACTTTAATAATCATACCACTGGATAAATCCTCTAAACAAAAAAATCAGCAAAGAAAATTCAATTCTAAATGACTCACTAGATCAGATGGAATTAATTGACATCTTCAGAACATTTCACCCAAAAGCTACAGAATACACATTCTTCTCAAGTGCATTTTCAAAGATAGACCACATACTGAGACACTGGCAAAGTCTCTTCAAATTCAAGAAGATAGAAATCATATCAAGCATCTTCTCAGATCACAATGGAATAAAACTAGAAATCAACTACAATAAAAACAATGAAAAAATCAAAAAATTGGAGGCTAAATAGCATGCTATTAAACAATGATTGGGTTACCACGGAGAACAAAGAAGAAATAAAAAGTATCCTGGTAACAAACGATAATGAAAAAACAATCCAAAATCTATGGGACACAATGAAAGAGGTCCTGAGAGGGAAGTTCATAGCTCTACAGGCCTACCTCAAAAAACAAGAAAAATGGTAATAAATTACCTAACCCTACAACTCAAAGAATTAGAAAGAGAGCCTCAAGAAAAGCCCAGAGTAAGCAGAAGGAATGAAATAATAAAGAGCAGAGCAGAAATAAAAGACATGAGGAAAAAAATACAAAATATCAATAAAACCAAGATCTGGTTCTTTCAAAGGATAAACGAGATTGATGAACCTCTAGCCCGGCTCACCAAGAAGCAAAGAGAGAGGACCTAAATAAACAAAATCAGAAATGACAGAGGTGAAGTAACATCTGACCCCACAGAAATACAAATGATTATTAAAAAAAAAATACTATGAACAACTCTATTCCAACAAACTAGACAACCTAGATGAAATGGACATATTCTTAGAAATATACAGGCTTCCAGAACTCAATCAGGAAAAATCCAAAAACCTGAATAGGTCAGTAACTATCAAAAAAACTGAAGCAGTGATCAAAAATCCTCCAGCAAACAAAAGCCCTGGCTTTACAGGGGAGTTCTACCAAACATTCAAAGAAGAACAAAAACCTAACCTCCTCAGACTATTCAAAAAAATTCAGGAAGAAGTCACACTTCTAAGTTCTTTCTATGAAGCCAGCATTACTCTAATCCCAAAACCAGATAAAGACGCCACAAAAAAAGAGAACTACAGGCCAATATCCTTAATGAACCTAGATGCTAAAATCCTCAACAAAATTCTAGCAAATCATATCCAGCATTACATTAGAAAGATCATGTACCATGACCAAGTGGGATTTATTCCTCGGATGCAAGGCTGGTACAATATCCACAAATCAATATATGTGATACATCACATAAACAAATTGAAAGACAAAAATCACATAATCATATCAATTGATACAGAAAAGGCATTTGACAAAATCAAACACCCTTTCTTGATAAAAACTCGCAGCAGCCAAAACCAGTTTTGCTCAGTGGAT
>NW_006295391.1:477614-478411 GCF_000327345.1 Myotis davidii | reverse complement strand
CTAGGAATAAAATACCAATGGCATATTTCACACACCTAGAATGAACTCCTCAAAAATTCATCTGGAATAAAAAAAGACCCTGAATATTCACAGCAATCCTGAGAAAAAAGAACAAAGTAGGAGGGTTCTCAATACCAGATATCAAGCTGTATTAAAAAGCCACTGTTCTCAAAACTGCCTGGTACTGGCACAAGAACAGACATATAGACCAATGGAATAGAATAGAGAACCCAGAAATCGGCCCAACCACTAGGCTCAATTAATATTTGACAAAGGATGCAAGAACATACATTGGAGTCAAGACAGTCTCTTCAATAAATGGTGCTGAGAAAATTGGACAGATACATGCAGAAAAATGAAACTAGACCACCAATTTACACCATACACAAAAATAAACTCAAAATGGATAAAGGACTTAAACATACGACCGGAAACCATAAAAATATTACAGGAATTCACAGGCAACAAAAGCTCAGACATATGCTGAAGCAATATCTTCACCAATACAGCTACTAGGGCAATGGAAACTAAGGAGAAAATAAACAAATGGGACTATGTCAAAATAAAAAGCTTCTGCACAGTAAAAGAAATCACCAACAAAACAATAAGAAAGCCCACTGCATGGGAGAACATATTTGCTAATACTATCTCAGATAAGGGTTTAATCTCTCAAATTTACCGGGAACTCACAACTTAACAAAAGGAAGATAAACAATTAAATCAAAAAATGGGCAAAGGACCTAAGTAGACATTTTTCCAAAGAGGAGATACGAAAGGCTGAGGCATATGAAAACGTT
>NW_006295391.1:466899-477182 GCF_000327345.1 Myotis davidii | reverse complement strand
GGGAGGTGTCAATGGGGGGGGAGGGGGAGAAAAGGAGACATGTAATACTTTAAACAATAAAAAATAAAATAAATAATTCTCATCTTTGATGTTTCTATTCCTCTCGCTCCCTTTTTCTCTCTGAAATCAATAAAAAATAAATAAAAACATATAAAAGTTTCTCCTGTTAACCTCTGAAAAGAGGATTTGCTAATCTGATCTTTTGCATCCCCCAAATATCTCTTAAAACCATGTGCAAACTGTGCAAACAATCTCAATTTTATACATAAATGTGTTTTATGTATAAGATGTATTTTTCTTATCTTTAACCTTTTCTATGTCTTAGTCTACACTTCTTATTTCCTCTTTGACAGCTACAGCTATTGATTGAAAAGAAAGAACTTTCTTGTAACTGGTAAAGAGTCAGTTAAACACATAGTGCCTTTTTCCCTCTGCATACAACCTCTCCTCCATTTTGTAAAGTCTAGTCTCCAGAAATTTATCCTTGCTCAAAAATAGCATGGCATGGTGGAGAGCCATGAGTAGACTGAGGTCATTTAGGTGCCTGACCAACAACAGAGCAAGCACCATGAGACTTGCATAGCTGGCTTTAATGAATACCTTAAAAATACATCTGCAGAGTTCATATTCTAAAACCTTTCATGTCAATTAGCTTTACTAACTATAGAAGAAAATGCAAGCTGGGACCACTACAAATCTCCATTACTTCCTATCTTTCTCTTCCCTACCTTTAGCCTCACCAGTGTAAAGATTTTTGATGCTAGCAAGTCAATTAAAATCAACATTCCCAAGAAAGTTATATCCATTTTCATGACTAAAATAGTGGTAATTACTCCAATCCACCTATGATAATGAAAAAAATATTTTCTGGAAATTGCAAAGAAACTGTAGATTAAGATTTAAATTAAAAATCTACAGAAGAAAGGTAGTATAACCTTTGAGAGTTTTTTTTGTAACTCATTGGTTTATTTTTAGAAAGGAATATGGTTTATAATTTGTTATTAGCAGGCATCAAAGAAAAATAAGAAGGGACTTCCAAAGTAGCATGACTATAAAAGAGAAACTAGATCTTTTCTGTGATTAATGTGAACAGTCTGGGGAAGGGAGAAGAAAAAGGACTAACGGGCCACCTGTTCCTCGGCCAGTGCTTCATTGGCAGCGGAGAGAAACAAACCAGGCACTGAGGCCAAGACATCCCAAGAGGGAACATGGCTGCCAGAAAGTGGTTTGATTTCAAATTAAGAAGTGTATGGTTTAAGAAAGCAAAGTGAAGGATAAGTGAGGAAGTAATGGACTATGTTAGTAATGGGTTATACCTTAAACATTTATCTCTATACTTTTTTGCCTAAACTATCACCTCTGAATAGTGGTGGTTTAACATTATTTGAGCTCAAACACTTAAAAGCAAAATTATTTTTTATAAAAAATAAAAATACTGTACATAGAAAAATAATAATTACATCATGGAGGCACAAGAACACTACCATTTAGAAATCCTAGAGAATGGTTTCCTTTTGTAAGTAAGAGCAGTAGCAGTGACTGTCGCCTGCCCATATATCTAGGTAGCAGAATAATCTCTTTACAAAATAATATTAACTTCTTGAATATAGAATCTAAAAGGGACAACATGAAGTGATGTCTAATGAATTGCCAAGACATATTTTGGTTTTTGCCTGGGTTGAATGATGATGTCCTGGTCTAAGGTTTTCCTTCATTTACATTTTTATCCCCAAAGTAGTTAAATCTGATAACATAATTGTAATAAGCTAGCCTAAAGTTTCAAATATGTTTACTTGACTGAAATGAGAATTCTACAAAGTAATTTGAGGGTCAATTTGTAAAGCAGTTCATTGGAACATTAAACAACTACCGTACTCATGACAATAATAACCTTACTATAGGTGACCACCTGAGAAAAGAGAATTCGGGGTGAGAAAAGCACCCATATTGCAACTAAATTGAATAGGCCATGTGGCCCACAGTAATTGGCCATTAAGACAGGCAAGAAAATAATAACTACTGAGCTTATCTGTGAAGACAGTAATATCAAATTATGAGGGCTTCCGCTAGTTACCATAAATATACATATATATCTTCGGATTTTTTCTTTCTTCAGTATTACTTATCCCATACCACAAAACTTCCAAATCACAAGTCAGGCTGAACTGTTTTAGATCCAAAATTAAGGCTAAATTTTAGCCTGCCCACTAATTTTTGGCTGTCCTTTCCAAAAGTAAACTCAAGACCAAATACAAGGAAAAGAAAACTTACACTGAAGTCCTGCAGTGCCAGGAATTTGCATTTATAGCATTAATTTAATCTTTTCAACCATCCAGCATGGAAAGTGTTGTTATCCTATTGTCTAGAAAAGGAACTTCCGGCTCAGAGAAGTTAAGCAATCAGTCAGTGATATTCAGTTATTAAGTTGCAGAAGCCAGAGTCTCTCCCAACCACTCCCCTTCTCAAGTAATTTTAAATTTTACTTTTAAAGATAAAAACACTTTTTTTTACGTGATTATAAAAATTCAAATAAAAAAAAGAAACCATAACCATACAGGAATTCTGGCAGCTTGCTCCTTCCTTGTAAGGAAGTATCCGTGACTGTTAAATTATTTTAATTTTTATGGAGATGAAGTCAAATCTGCTTACTAAATAAAAATTTTCTTCTGTGTTGAAACTTTTCCCATATTGTTTTTTGAAAAGCAATTTTCATGCCCCAACTTAGAATTGTTTTTCTTTAGGGTTACTATGCAAATTTCCTTCAACTTCTCACATAGGATCAGATTTTGCAGCTCAATTATTTTCCTGGAGAATATCCTGGAATTGAATATTTAAGATACAGATTGATCAGCTAAAGAATATTTAACTCTCTTCATTTGTACACTTCATTTTAAAGCACTTTCTTGAGCATAGTACCTTTATGACTAAAATCTAAGTTTACATTTACTTTCTAGATGTTATCTATGTCAAATTTTTTGCTCCTAATGCATTTCCAGCAATTGAAATTCCAAAGTAATTTTGCCAGGTCTTCTCCTCTATGTATTTAAATACGTTGTCTCAATCTAATTATATATCCTCTACATTAATTCCTTACATGTTCCCTATTATTTGCCTATAATCCAAACCTAACAAAAATTTTGAGTCAGTTCCATTATCCAATATATTATTTATCCCTTCCATGTTATTTTACTTCCAATTGAATCCATTCTCCACCTGTATCTTCAGGTCACTAATAAAAATGTCAAGTAGTTTAGAACAAAGGTCGAGTCCTAAAATTTGTTGTTCAAAACATCCCTTCAACTCAATATCAATCCATTGATCAACTGGTTTTGTGTACCATGCAAAGCTGCAATAGATAAAAATCATTCAACAATATTTGGAATTAGCTTAAAATCCCCCATACTTTAAACAATGGTTGTCGCATAAAATGTTATGAAATTTTTTACTGATTGTATTCAAGAGGATACATGAGTAATCATTTTTATGTTCATAGTTATGCATTTTGTTACAGGCATATTAGAAAAGATATCAACAGGTACATTACAAACCTGTGACTTTATAAATATTTTCATTTAGGATAAGGCTAAGTTTAAATTAATAAATGAGTTGACTTAGCTCACCTGCTGTGGCACAATGGTTGAGCATTGACCCATGAACCAGGAGGTTATGGTTCAATTCCTGTCAGGGCACATGCCAGGGTTACAGGCTTGATCCCCAGTAGGGGGTGTGCAGAAAGCAGCTGATCAATGATTCTCTTTCATCAATGATGTTTCTATCTCTCTCTCCCTCTCCCTGCCTCTCTCTGAAATCAATAAAAACATTTTTTTAAAAAATGAGTTGACTTAAAGAAAAATTTAGCTATATAAAAGTAGAGATAGTATATGAATATGGTGAAAAAAAAGGAGGTGTAAAACAAACTACTGAAATAGGAAACCCTGGCACTGGGTTTTATAGTTCTCAACACACAAAAACATCATCTGATCCACATAAAACCACAACAGAGTCCATTAGAGACATCAATAAGTGCCTTACAGGATACACAGCCACTGTTCTCAGTCAATACTTTTAAAGAAATACAGGAAAAGAGTTTCACACAATTTTACTGTTCTAAAGCAAACATTTACAGGTTTATAGGAATCAACTAAGAAGGGTTATAATACAACAATAGAAATTTACTTTTCATTTTTTTACCTAAAATGCTCATAAGTCATCTGTCTAATAATCTGATCTACATATAATTATGTATAACCTAAAGCTTTTGAGCCTATGATTTTTAGATATACTTTTACACCCATTATGAAAATTGGGACATTGGCTCTCTGTAGTCTTTTGACACTTTTACTACCCCCAATTCCTCCAAGATACTTGGCAATAGCTCCAAAATCACAGCTAGATATTTTTGGTATTTCATTTGCCCCTAATGACTTGAATTAATATAAACCATCTGCATGCTCCCATCATCCAGTCAATAAACATTCTGAATATTTACTAAGGGCTGAGAAATATGTTTAAAATTGTATCCCCTCAGGCCCTGGCTGGTGTGCTCCATGGTTAGAGTGCTGGCTCACACACTGAAGGGTCATGGGTTCGATTCCCAATCAAGGGCACATACCTGGGTTGCAGTTTCAATCCCCAGGTCAGGTCAGGATGCATGCAGGAGGTAACCAATCCATGTGTCCCTCTCACATTTATGTTTCTCTCTCCTCTCTCTCTCTTTCTGTCTCTGTCTCTTCCCCCTCCATCCCTTCCACTCTCTCTAAAAATCAATAGGAAAAATAATCCTCGGGTAAGGGTTAACAACAACAACAAAATATTTTTCCCTGGAAAACTCAGAGTTTAGCAGGAAGGAAAGATATATAACTATATTTTTTTACAACATGACAAGTGCTACAATAGAAATATGTACAGAATACCATATGGATTTGGAGGAAAAACTAACCATCTTGGTATGGCTTTATACCAAGGTGGTATAAAGGTGGAGTTATGTGAGTTAGATCTTAAAGACTTCCCATGAATTCCCCAGGTAAGGAGGGGCAGTCACACAAAATTATTAGTAAGTACAATATTCAGGAAACACTAAGAATTTTGGCAAAGTTGGAGCTCAAAAAGCATGAAAGAAGTAGATAGAGCCTGGGTGGAGTGGCTCAGTGGCTGAGCATCAACCTATGAACCAGGAGGTCATGGGTCAATTCCAGTCAAGGGCACATGCCCGGGTTTTGGGCGCGATGCCAGTTTGGGGCCTACAAGGCAGCTGAGCAGCCGGTCAATGATTCTCTCTCATGACTGATGTTTCTGTCTTTCTCTCCCTCTCCCTTATTCTCTGAAATCAATAAAAATAGATTTAAATAAATAATAAATAGAAATGAAATGAAAGAAAAAATTGTTTACAATCAATGTAAAACACTTAGTACAGTGCAGTGTCTTGAATATTTTAACTGTTCAATAAATAAGAGCTATCATTACTTAGCATGACTTAGTGGGCCTGACATTCCCTTATTCCCTTTTATTGGTTTTGCAACTCCAAAAATGACATGATCACCATTATTCATGGTCTTTAACACTTCCACACCTCCAAGCAGTTCTCTCTCATTGATCAGATTAAGTTCAGACTAGAGGTTTACTTTGAGCAAGGTGTGTCTTTATGTCATTTCATTACTCAATTCTATTTCTAAACCCCATTCCATCCTGATTTCAAGATAATTACATCCTTGCCTTAACATGCCAAGTTCACTTTCTTCATTACTTATGCTCTGCATTGGTATGAATACATTTAAGGCCAAAAGTGTTGTTAATGACCCTCTTCCTTATTTTCTTCAGTAAAAAATGCATCTTTTCCACTATTGACTTGTCAGTATTAGATGCGCTATTCTGTAAATAATTTGGATTAAAGTGTTTTATAAACATTATCTCTATCTCTAAAATATTTTTAAATCTGATTTGCAAACTCTGAAAAACTATGTAAGTTTCCTTCCAGATTTTTTAAAATATATTCCAAATTTTCCCAGTTGCCTAATTAATTTGGAAAACCCATTTTTAACTCAGAGTATTTATATAATCAGTTAGCTATTCTCTTGCAATATCTCCTCCTTTTTTCCACCATTGGCATTCTCCAGGATTCCAAAGTCACTTTTCAACCATTCTATTTCTTTTAATGGTTTCCTTCATCATCAAAAGTGAGTAGTGGTAAGCAGTTTCAATGTCTTTCAGGTTTCTATCTTCCTAGTAAGCTTACTAGGAGCTAGTCATAATCATCCTCAATAAAGAGTAAATATATTACAGAATTGTATAATTGAAAACTATATAGTTTTATTAACCAATGTCACCCCAATAAATTCCATAAGGATAAAAAGAGCAAATAAACATCCACCATTAAAACCCTTCTTTCTAGGTCATAGTCTTTCTTTTTTTTTCTTTTTTGTTTCTTTTTATTTTTTTTATTTTGAGAGTACGTTTATTAAGAGTACGTAAAACAAGGAATGGCTTGGTTTAGAAGCAACAGGAGAGAGCCTAGTGGAGCTGCTTTAGTTCACTGGAAAGTTAGAGAACAGGCGACCTTGAGACAGGTTCAGGGGGTTACCCTGGAACAAGCTGCTGCTGACCATTGCTCTCCTATTTGCAAGTACCATGGGGATCCCTAGAGTTTAGGAGGTGCACTGAGAAAGAAGAAAGGGGTGGGCGTGCTCCTGAGAGGGTGAGCACCTAGGTTTTCTTAATTATATTAACTCCTCTGGATTCCTAAAGCAAATTTTTATTTATTTTTTTAAATTTTTATTGAATTTATTGGGGTGGCATTAGTTGATAAAATTATATAGGCTTCACGTGTACAATTCTGTAATACATCATCTGTATATTGTATTGTGCGTTCACCCCCCAAAGTTCAGTCTTCTTCCTTCATCATTTATCCTCCATTTACCCTCTTCTACATCCCCCCTGGCCCCCTTTCCCTCTGGTAATCACCACACTGTGTTGTCTATGACTATGAGCTGTCTTTTCTTTTTTTTCTTTTTTTTGTTTAATCCCTTTGCCTAATTCCCAAAAACTCCTCCCCTTTGAGAGCTGTCAGTCTGCTCTATGTATTTATGCTTCTGTTTCTATTTTGTTTGTTAAATTATTTTGTTCATTAGATTCCACATATAAGTGAGATCATATGGTATTTGTCTTTCTCTGACTGGCTTATTTTGCTTAGCATAATATTCTCCAGGTTCATCCACGCTGTTGCACACATATACCACCATAAACATATGATTTTGAAGGTTTTTAAGCAAAGGAGGAAAATGATGAAAGTTGTTTAGAAATTATGATCTGACATTTTTATTTGAGGAAGGATTAGAAAACAGCGTAAAGAAAGTCTACAAAAAATTCATTATAACTTTCAATAACCAAACTGTATAAAGCAGTAAATTACATGTCCTACAGTGAAATTTTTGAAAGCTTTAAAAACTATTTCTATCTAGATTTTCCTCCAAGCTTCAAAAAACATTTATTAAGTGCCTATTTGCTGCCAAACTGATAAAAATGGTCATGATTCTGCCTTCCTAGGAACATATGAGCTAAATAGATGGGTACATTAAACAAATCAATAAAGCAAAAAATTTGCATATTCATTTAGACTCAAGAAATAATGGCTATGAACTTTAAAAAGCCAGAATATCCATTGTCAGCAATGCTCAGATCCCAGAAGAAGGGAAGTGTTGTTTCAGATAAGGTGGCTGGCAAAGGCCTCTTTGATAATATGACATTCAAGCAGAAGCAGATGAAGAAGCTGGCCAAATGGATGTTTGGAGGAAGAAAATTCCAGGCAAATGGAAAGGAGCAAGCCTGATATGTTCAAGAAAAAGCAAGGAATAGAATGAGCTAAAGAAAATAGCAGAAAATGGAATCAAAGAAATTGGTGAAGGACAGATCAAGAGGATATTATGAACTTATTAAGAATTTGAATTTGTTTCTGACATGAAAAACCACTGGAGAATTCCTAGGAAAAAAGTGGCCTAACCTAATTTGAGTTTTTCAAAAAGTTATTCTTACTGCTGCTTTGAGAAGGGACTATAGTGGGAAAGGAGTCAGGGAGGGAGAACATTTGGTAAGAGGATTCATAGAAGTAGAGAACACATTGGTTTTCTTCCCTTCTCCCAATAAGCAAGCCCCTAAATAACCATTCATAAAGACTGGGCAAATCTTCCAGGGGTAAGGTTTGCTGAATCAAAAAACCCAGAGGACCATGGTGTGTTTACCAAGGCTGGAACTCAGAGAGTATACCTTAGAAGTGATCCCTAGCATTTGGAAGTAACTGACAACAGGAAGATGGATGAATATTATGAAGGTGTCTGGAGCTTCTTATGATGGCAGAGAACAGAGGAAGCAAAGAGGAAGAATCTAGTCTTCATCCATTGCGGAGGCAAGGATGTGAGTTCCTATAGGCCAGTGGTTCTTAACCTTTTGGCCCTTCAAATACATTTCCTCATGTTGTGACCCAACCATAAAATTACTTTCGTTGCTACTTCATAACTGTAATGTTGCTACTGTTATGAATCGTAATGTAAATATTTGATATGCATGCAGGATGGTCTTAGGCAACCCCTGTGAAAGGGTCGTTCGACCGCCAAAGGGGTCGTGACCCACTGGTTGAGAACCACTGCTATAGGCCAATAGGAAAACAAAGAAAGTAGCCAGGCTTCAGCTACCCCACATAACCTAACTTTCTGCCAGAATAGGGAACTAGGAGAAAGGAGAGGACAAGGATTGAGATTGGATATACTAGTTACACAATATCTTCTTTATAGCCCGTTCTTTATGGGGGCTTTTACAGCCAAATTATATGTAATATTTTTCACCTTTTCCTATACTCTCCTTTCTCTCACCCTCTACCCTAGAGGAAACAGAAAAAGTAGGAAAAGAGTAAAAAATAAAGCGATCTAGTGAAAAAACAGGTTCTGCCCATCTTTCTTTATCTCATGAACCCTTACCCCTGTTATACTGCTCCATAGGCATGTTGGAAAAATTCATACCCAAGGGATTGCTTATCTTCAGGGCCACTGCTCCTCATTCCTCATTATAACCTAACTTGCATTATAAGGATTCAGGATAGTTCGCATAATATTTACCGACAATATCATAGCCAGTTATGAAAATGAGGGGTTTTCCTAAACAGAATATAGAAGAAGAAGGCCATTCCTGTCTTCCATCTAATGTTGTTGTCTTTATTTGATCTTAACAGAAATTCATATGCAGCTGCTTGAATAAACCATAACAATGATCTCTTTATACCTGTGTGAAGACTTAAAAAAATGAGGCTTTTGAGTTTCAGCTACTTAGTACCCATGCACAAAGAATCATATAATTAAATGATATATAGAGTAAATAAATGATAGGGAACATTGATGATGATAGTATAGAGTCATATAGATGGCCTGAAAAAGATAAATTCATTCAACAAGTACTTTTTGAGTATTTACTATGTGGTGGACACTGAGTATTGAATAGATTTCTTACAATCTAATAGGAGAGGCAGATATTTCAAAAGTAAACACACATATAATTCTAAACTCAAGTAAATGCTATCAAGCAAAATAATAAGTTGTAATAATAGAGAACTCTTTACATTTGGGAGGTAAGGGAAATTTCTCTGAGTAAGTGACATTTAAGTTGATAACTAAAGGATAAAAAAGGAACCAGAAGATGAAGAGTTGGAGCAAAGGCTCTGATGTGGAAAAAGCTTGGTGTTTGCCAGAAATGTAAAGAGAACCAGTATGACAGGAATTTAGAAAGAAAAGTGGACAGCAGTGTATGATAAAGTCAGATGGGTCGTTGCACATGTTATAGACATACAGGTCCTTGTGAGACATGCCAAAGGCACTTGTTTGGTTTTATTCCAAGTATAGTAAGAAAACTTTGATGGTTTTAAACTTTGAAGACCCACATTTATAAAGATCAGCAGAGCTATGGATTATGTGGAAGAATAAACGGAGTAGGAGCCAAAGTGAGAAGATAATTGCAAAAGATCAAAGGTATTATCTTGTATTAGATGGTAATGGTGGAGGTAAGGAAAACTAAGCCCTTTTTCCTTCTAATTTTACTGGTACATGCTTGTGAGGGACAAGCTCATGACAATTTCAACTACCGTATTTGCCGGCGTATAAGACGACTGGGCGTATAAGACGACCCCCTAACATTTCCACTCAAAATACAGAGTTTGTTATATACTCGCCGTATAAGACTACCCCCTCTTCCGCACACCTTCCACACACCAAATAAAAGGTAAAACAATATCAGATTTGATTTTAACA
>NW_006295391.1:460424-466592 GCF_000327345.1 Myotis davidii | reverse complement strand
GCCTTCTTTAAAATTCAATGCATATGTAAAGAAATATACGGTAACCCGAATTTACCACACTCGCAAAATCGCACACAGCCAACCATACACCCAGTATGGTATCGCGATTCGTGATTTTGCGCTATCATACTGGGTGTATGGTCGGCTGTGTGCGATTTTGCGAGTGTGGTAAAATCGCATAACAGCAAAATCGCATAACAGCCGAGCATACACCCAGCAGCGCTGCTGATGCCTGAACGGTATGTGGAATGAAGTGGGCGGGCATCGGGAGGCCACTATGGCACGGGGCAAGCACTATGGGCAGTCTATCTGAAGTGTACCTGGCGTATAAGACGACCCCCCACTTGGAGGCATATTTTTCAGGGCCAAAAAATCGTCTTATACGCCGGCAAATACGGTACCATATCTATGCTAATGACTCATAAATCTCCCTGGATGAAATTTCTTTTCTAAAATCCAAATTCTCCCCACAACCACCATATAGCCAATTGCTTAATAGGCACTTCCTTTTACATAGTATAAATTCAAATATAATCCTTCATCTTCTCCTCAAAACTTGTTGCCTTATGACTTCTCATCATTCTCTCCATCACTTGGAATCAAAACCTTGGCATCAACTTTGACACCTCCATTTCTATCTAACACCCATATCCAGGATAGCAAAGCAATAAGAGTATATGCTCTGGAGTTAGAAACTTAGGTCAATGAACTGGAATGGTGTACAGGCTATTTACATGGTATTATGGTTGCTATTTCTAAACTCTAGATTGTACATTACATATCAGGAATTCTTTTAGTTTTAACACCTGCATGGCCTAAAGTGTGGAAGAATTCTAGCCAATCACACTAGCAATATCAGGTACAGTGTGTCCAAATCAAACATATCAGCACAGAGACAGAGGAAAATATCTGATCCTACTCAGTTATACTGAGAGGATAGTATTGTTTCCTATTTCTCAATGACTAGTATGCAAACTACCACAGTCCTTACACTGAGTCATAGAAATAGTGAGCCATGGTGGCCCTAGAGAAAGATGAACCTTTTTTTTTTTCAAGAAAATCTAAAAGCCAACCCAGCTAAAGATAAAGCCGAAGTTTCAGAAAGGAATAACAGAATCTCAGTAATTATAAGAAAATGAGAAAAGTCAAGATCACCAAGGAAGAACACTTTGAGTGAGAAGACCCATTCATTAAAAGCAGTACCTACACATCGTGAGGAGAAGGAGGAAATAGAACCCATAAAGCAGTGGTTCTCAACCTTCTGGTCCTTTAAATACAGTTCCTCATGTTGTGACCCAACCATAAAATTATTTTCGTTGCTACTTCATAACTGTAATGTTGTTACTATTATGAATCGTAATGTAAATATCTGATATGCAGGATGGTCTTAGGCGACCCCTGCATATCAGATATTCGACCACCAAAGGGGACGCGACCCACAGGTTGAGAACCGCTGCCATAAAGGATTCAGACAAGCAGAGGCCAGACAGAATACTAATAATCTTCCCTTTGTCCCTTCCAGATTCCCTCTCCACCTGCTCTGCGGTAGGGAAATGGGGTATATGTATGATACTATATGGCTAACACCTACGAGTTCTCTTGTCCTCTTCTTTTCAGTTGTGTACAGTCAATGGGATGTAGACCACCAAAGATAAGAGAGAAAATAGAGAGGTTGGGGTAGTTATACCTCTGATTACCCTCTGCAAGGTTTCCATGGACTAGCCTGAGACTCTCCACTAAAGGCTACAGCTTCTGCTAGCAACAGGCCATTGTTATTCTACCCAGATTTCTTTATTTTCCCTAAATGTTTATAAATTGTCACCTTATTTTTTAAAATTGTCTCCTTATTAAACTCAACTCAAATTATCCAATTTGCATGTGCAATTTATTTCTTCCTAGGATTCGTACTGAGAAGAGGTAAAGAAATAGAATTAGAAGCCGTAAGAGTAATTATGAGGGGGTGAGGGGATGGAAGATTACTGAGTTACATGATTAAAAAGCCAGCTGTTCTTTTTTAGAGAGTGGAATGAAGAGGTCTCCAGTGGACACCCTCATCCCGGTTTCTTTTCAGAGGTTTATTAAACAGTGTTTATACCTACTTGAGCTGACTCCAAAGAAACAAAGAAGTGCCTGACTGTAGATTTCATTTAACCTAAATCATCTCAGGAAGTGTCCTACTAAATATCTAAAATAATTGTGGGAGAAGGAGTGGAGTGAAAGAGTAGCAATGAAACACCAAGGGAGCCAACCTTCTTTTATCATTTTGAGGGACAGGAGCTTTTCAAGCTCGGCAAGCTTCCCCATCTGCAGTGAACCAAATTAAAGTAAACAGAATTTTAAAATGAACCCAAATTCAATTAGGCGGTGGAAACAAACATTTCTCTTCAATTAATATGTGAGATCATGTCTCATAGTTGTATGCTGGACACTTTTTCCTTTATTTGATTTGTTTCCCATCCACTGCCTTTTACAGAATACCCTAGAAAAGATATGCCAGGCCATGGGAAGGTCTGAGCCATCCCAAACCTCTCTGGCCTACCCTTGTGCACAAACAGATGCTGTGCCATGTGGCCAACTCCCAACATGGAGTTGAGGGGACAGCAAAGGTGGCAGCTGAACACAGAGACACAGAAAAAGAGAGCTATTCATTTTTAATTCTAATTCTGTAGCCACAGCTGATATGCTTTTGCAGTTTATAAACTTATGATATGACTGCTGAGATTACTCTACCATCTGACAATGGAGAATTACTACTATTTTCATAACAACAAAAAACAGTCCCTGCCAATAATGTCAAGTCTATCCTAAGAAAGTTGGAGGTTTTGAGGAGATGGTTGAAGAAGATCACATTGCCTCACCCATGAAATTTTAAATGCTATGATTATTATATAAATGAAAGGCCCGGTGCACAAAATTTGTGCAAGGGGTTGGGGAGGGATCCCTCAGCCCGGCCTGCACCCTCTCACAATCCAGAAACGCTGTCTCCTAACCCCTCGCCTGCCTGCCTGATTGCCCCTAATCACTCTGCTTGCCTGCCTCATCACCCCTAACTCCTCTGCCTGCCAGCCTCATCGTCCGTAAGCACTCACTGCTGCCTGATCGCCCGTAACCACTAGCCTGCCTGCCTGATGGCCTCTAACCACTCGCCTGCCTGCCTGATCACCCCTAACCACTCATCTGCCTGCCTGATCACCCCTAACCACCTCTGTCTCGACCCCCACTGCTGTGGCTTCATCCAGATCGACGTCCGGAAGGACATCCAGAAGGTGGTTAGACCGTCTGGTCTAATTAGCATGTTACACTTTTATTATAGATGCTGCTAACGGAAGTGTCTGGTAAAACTACAGCATAAATCAAACACAGATATTATAATGCATGCCAATCTAAAAGAAGGGTAAAAATTTTAAGAAAAAAGTTTTTTTTAAATATAGTTCACACTACATTCAAGGGATGCATTTGAAGACTTAGAAATCTATATATTATTAGATAGTTCATACATAATTAAAGTGTATATATAATAATATTAACACACCTCTTTGAGAATTGGACAGATTTTGTAATAAAATAACATTGAAGAATGAAATATAAAAATAAATTAAATTTCATAAATGTATATAAAACTTTCACCTCTCAAATATTTTTCTTTTTCATAAGAAAAATCAATTTATAAAAATGTATCATGGCCCTAACCAGTTTGGCTCAGTGGATGGAGCATCGGCTTGCGGACTCAAGGGTCCCAGGCTCGATTCCGGTCAGAGGCATGTACCTTGGTTGTGGGCACACCCCCAGTACGGGGGGTGCAGGAGGCAGATGATCGATGTTTCTCTCTCATCCATGTTTCTGGCTCTCTATCCCTCTCCCTTCCTCTTTATAAAAAATCAATGAAATATATTTTTAAAAATGTATCATGTATAAGTTCTTAAAAGTACAGTCTATATTTACCACTCAATAAAAGTGGAACTAAAAAGTGACCAGAAAAAAAGTTAACTACTTAAAAATTAAGATTCAGGTTTCTAAATATCCTTTAGATCAAAGAAGAAATTAAAACTGAAAGTTTCTCAAAAGCATGGAAAGATAAGCCCTCCGTATCTTTTATTTATTTAACCAATGAACATTTGCTGAGCACCTGCAAATCCCCTGATTTGATAACCTCCCTCCAGGGTTTATCATGATTGCATACAACGAAATGAATTTTGGAGAATGAATTTCATCACACTCAAATTTAAAAAAACCTCTCATCAAAAAGCTTGGTAATTTAACTTTAGGGCAGGTGTTTCGGTTAATGCCAGAATTATATCTGAATATCCTATATCAAGAATTTATTACTTCTGATATTGATGCAGCTATGTGATAAGACAAACCCAGCATTTCTTAACATGTGTATGATCCCTTCCAAGGATTTAATTCTGTAGGTGTTCCATATTTATATGATTAATGAACCCTTTGGAAGCTCAGAAATCTCAGTAAGCAAAGACCAGATGTGGAAAGATTATGCAAAGCTCCATTCATACAGGATCAGGATTAGAAAGATTACTTCCCTATGATCTCTATACCTCTCCTCCATTAATTTTTAATTGTAATTTAATACTATTAAATGACAAGACATTAACACATTTAAAAGCATATGGCATTCCCAAATTCCTTCAGGAGTCAGGCATATAGATGTAAATGGGAAAGGGTAGGTATAAAAACTTGAGACATGATGCTGTCTATGGTGAGGTACATTGTTCATGAATGTCCAAAACAACATTTAAGGTGAAGGTTTTATAACATTATCCAGCCAAATGCATACATCTGAAGGCTGAATTTGGCCTGAGGACAACTTATTTGTAATGGCTGGTCAAGTTTCTAATCAAGAATCCAGCACTGTTGATCATTTAATAATTAAAACTTTCTTCACTATCAATCACTATTTAACAGTTGAAAGTTGTTTCCCCTTCCAATTGTTCTGTTACCCCAAATCTAATTGCTCAAACAGCTGGATCAAATACAAAGATGCTATAAAAGGGTACAGAACTTCTTTCTCTTACTGCCTTCTGGAGAATTATCTATAAATTGCATAGACTGAAATGTGCTCTGCCTTCCCCGTGAAAGAAATCTCAAGTCTTGTAGCCTATAGTGGATTTACTAAAAATTGCTAGAAAGCCAAGAAAAGCCAGCAAGACTATTAATATGCAGTACTCAGAGGAAGCTACATATAAATGCTGCATGTTTTGGTCCAATTGTAAAGAACTTATTTCTTTTTAAATGTGGACTACTGCAAGTTTTGGTAAGAGGCTCTCCACAATAAATGTAGATAAGATTCCAGGTTACAGGATTTTGGTGAACAAAGTAGGAGACATGTTTCCACAGATAACAATATGGCTTCTCCTGATTTTATTCGCAGTATGAATTTTAGCCCCAGATTTAGTAATGAAATCTAGATACCTAATCAATGTATTTTGTATTGGTGCTCAAGAGTTAAATGTTTTAATAATATTGATTGTGGCTATGACTATGACTATGCTCTACTTTGAAATCAGTATAACATCATTATCAAACAAAATTGTTCTGAAACAAATTCATCTTTGGCAAGACTTTTGAAAAATCAGGCTACAGTGTTCAGATACTGGCATATGTTTTTCTGTAGATTTATTGGTGATTTGTATATATTTTGTAAAATATCTTATTAACATCTTTGCAGAAGTCTCTTTGTTTTTAATCAGTTTTAAAACAATAACGGTAATGCTGCTCATGACATTTTTTAAAAAGCAAGCCATATGGAAAGATATAACATTTTAAAAGCCTCCTCACCTTCTCTAAAACTCTCCTTCACTCTACATACTTTTTGTCAGAAATTCCCTATGCAGATACAAGCTTATATGTGTGTATAATTGCATATCATAAACCATAGAGTGTGGAATGATGAATGATAATTTAGAAGCTTAATTTTCATACACACTTGAAAATAATATTTTTTTAAAACCCTTTAAACTAAAAAGAAAGAAAGCTGCAAAGAGAGAGAAGAAGAGAATCTGGGCTCAGAGAGCCCATTTATGCCACCCATTCTCCCCTGGTCTGGACTTAGTTAGATTTCCCCACGGGAGAAGAAAGAGGAAAGGGGGGGACACTTAATTGATAATGTATTTATCCAAAAACCAAGAAAAAATAATGTGTGAGACAGCAGGA
>NW_006295391.1:454740-460396 GCF_000327345.1 Myotis davidii | reverse complement strand
AGCAGGAATAAAGACTTGGGAGCTAAATATGATTAAAAATAAATAAATTTCCTTTTCTGCTCATCCTGCTTTGTAACCATGAATTTTCTATCCACTACAATAACATGATGATCTTACTTTCCATCTCCACTGAGACAGAACAGCAAGAGAAAAATGTATGCTGGGTTTCTAATTATTTCATATTTTTAGCTACCTATCCTCTAATATAAAAATTTTGAATTGATCATATTAGAAATTTCTTTGCTATTTTATTCCATGAAAAATATTCATATCCTATATAATAAAAGGCTAATATGCAAATTGTCCCCTCCACCGGGGGTTTGACTGGGAGTTTGGCCAGGGGGTGGGGCCAATGGGCCAACCGCCTGCAGCCCCTCCCCCCTGGCCAGCCCCACCCCTAATCGCCCCCGCCACCCTGATCGGGGCATGACTGGCAGGCCAACCGCCACGGCCCCTCCCTCCAGTCGGCCCGGCCCAATCTGCACCAATTGGGGCGAGCTGGCCAGACCCACCTGTGCACAAATTCATACACTGGGCCTCTAGTAGAATCATAATATATCACAGATATTTCTAGGCAGAATTTCCCTAAGAACATGTACTTCAGGAGATAGGGATAGCAATTTTAGGTGTTACCTAACTGGTACTTAACTATTTTTTATCTTAATATATATTGAAAAAATTACTTGTGCGACAAATTATTTCATGGATATTATTATTTAAGACAAGACACACATAAAGTATTTAAGTTTAATAATTTAACTCAACATAAAGAAAAAGCATAAGTAAATAATAACCTATGTAAATTTTGCAAAAAATAGAGAGTAGTGTACATAAGACTGAAGTCTATAAAACACTAAACTAAGGTAATGGATTGGTTATTTTATAAGAAGAAGGCATGGTTTAGTAGAATAGAACTGAACTAGAATTTGGGAAGCCTAGATTACTGCCAACTCTGAAACTGTGTAGTTGTAACATCTTGTGCAGTTTAGTCTTTCTGGACCTTAGTTTATTCATCTATAAACCAAAGAGTCTAAATTAAGTGATCCTTATGCTTCTAGTTCTAAAATTCTATTATTTGGATAATAGTCTTAAAAGCATTTTAGAGGTATCAATTTATTTCAGTATTAACCACATTCAACAAGTATTTAATGAGCTACTTCCATGTGCCAATGTTCTGGGTGCTTGGGGTGCATCAACGAACAAAACAGGTAAAGATTCTTGCCTTCATAGGGCTTATATTTTAGCTAGCATCTGGTAAGGTAGATATTATTCCCATTTTACAGTGGAAGAAGTTTAAGGTCAGATGTAGGCAACTGCCCTACATAAATTATAGGAAGCAGAGTTATAATTAAGACTCGGGGCTTCTGATTCACAGATTGTGTTCTTTTCACATCGTACACATTGTAAAGAACATAAACCAACAAGAAAACAACTTTGAGAAAAATAGAGGCTGCTGCTGAGATGACTATTAGACAATATTATCATATGCTTTTATTTGGGGTCCTTGATGATGCTAATTTTTTTAAGAAATGAAAACCCTGATGGAATTAAATAAGGAATAGGTCTTATGAAACAGATGGCTTAGCAAATGGTAGATTGCTCCTTTTCTTCTTGGCACCTCGTGCTGTTAGAATGTGATATTCAGGACAGTTAGGTATGTTTGACTTCTTATGTCTTAACTAGTTGATATTTCTGGAACAGACGCTGCTTCCTTATCCTGAGCTCAACAAATTCACAAGTACAATCTGCAGCATTTCCTTTTCTGCCACTCTTCTATTGTATACACTTTAATTGATTTTAATTAAAATATTTTACATTGAAATATGGCCTAAAATGAGTCAGGAGTTTCAGGAAAAGTAACCCACAGAAATTATTGGAAGCCCCCAATTTCCCCATTAAGATGTATGGCAATTACAACCTTTGGGCAAGTCAATATTGCATTAAATATATCTTCCAAGCAACAGAATATATTATGCAACAATAATGTGCAGACCACTGGGATAGATTTTGTAGGTGATATAAGGATGATGAGATGTAATCTTGGTCTTCAATAATTTCACAGTATAGGAGGAGTTCAAATAAATGTAAAAATCATTACAATGCAAGGTATGGTGTGGTAACTGCTATAAGGTGGGTCAAAGAAAGAGAGAGAATTCAGAGGAAGAACTCCCTTCCTCTTGGCTGGATTGGGATGCTTTGGGGCATGATATAGCTATAATGAAAGCACCTGCTAAGGTCAGGCTTTGCAGGATGATGAGGATTTCTGCAACTAGAAAATAATAGGGAGGACTTTCCAGATAGCATGTGCTTAAATGTGGAGGTTGGAATGCTTACAGAGAAATTACCAACTTTGACTACAATACATAAAATTTATGAAGGAACTGGATTGTAATGACCTTGCAAATCAAGGCAAGCTCTCTGAGTTTATATCAAGTTGCAACAGGGAATTATTGAAGGATTTTGTGCAATAAGATGACATGATCCATGCTTTGTTTTTAGCAAGATTAGTTTCTCACAAGTTGGGTTGAGATTAGTTTCTAAGGAGTCTGGAGAAAAACAGAAGGCAGTTAGGCCAATTAGGAGGCTCTTGTTATAGTCCAAAGAAGAGATAATGAGGGCCTCAAGTAGACATGGCACTTGTTAGAGAAAGAAGGCAATGAATAGGAGAGATTTTGAGGAGGTATTCACTATTATTTCTCCACTAAGAGGGGAAAAGTCTGTACCTTTTATAATTACAAGCTAAGACTTGAGCAAAATTACTAGGGACCTTAAGTAACTAAATCACTAAGACAGCAGCCATATGGTTTGATTAACTTTCTTTCCCCTAATTTCATAAATTACTAAATAATTTTATATTTATATAAAAATGAACATCCTAAACCCTTTTTACATGGTAAATCCAAATGATTTGAGGATTCCTTGAGCATTAAATTATTATTTAAGCACAGCCTCAAAGGTAAAAAACTAAAGCAGAATTCAAAATTAACATTCTTTAAAATATATCATGTTATGTAATATATAAGGTGCCCTCTGATTCTTCACTGTGATTATATATGAGTATGCAGTGTCATAAAAAGCAGGTCTTATTAAATATTAATAGATTTTCCTTTAGCCAATCTTCTATTCAACAGAATTAATACAAATATATTAAAAATAAACTGAATTTTCTTATAGTATGTGTCATCCAAGGTTTCTTTTAAAAGCAAACTTCTATCTTTTAAAACTAAATCTCTAACTAAAATCAAATACATAAATAAAAATTGTGTATGGAATGATATGGAATGAAACTCAACATGGGAAATAATTTATTCTTTCTTTTGGGTTCTTACACAACACCATGGAATCAATACAGCCAGGCAGAAAGGTGGGGAGTGGTCTGCTATTGCCTAGATCCTATGAAAAGGTCAAATTGGGCCCATAATCTACTAACTCATGCTACAGTTCATCCCCAAAATTCCAGTCACCACAGAGAAGAAACTACTTTTGAAACCCTGAACTCTAATGTTGTACCATATTTTAGGGTCGGCCAAATATAATTATTCACTCTCCTTGGGACACCCCCCTGAATTCCCCATAAATACTTCTTCTCACATTTTCATGATGCACCTAATCTTCCCAACTCTAAGCCCCATGATACCCTATCTGAGCCATGTTTTTATGTTTGCCATTTTCTAGTTTTTAATATTATTTTAAGAATAGGTCATCTCCCCTATAAAACTGTAAGTTTCCTGTGGGCAGAGTCAAAGTCTTGTTTTCACAGTCTCCAGTTATCTTTTTCCAGAGATACCACACAAGAGGAGCTGGTGAACAAATGTCTAAGCCTTTACTTTGCAAAGAGCACTCCATTGGTCCATTAAAGAACAACAACAAAAAGCTAGAAGATTCTTTAAAACTGACCAACTTTGTTATATAAAACTAAAGGAAATTTCCTAGGTCTCAGTGTCAATTACCATCACCCATATCTAGCTCAGACTGTATAAACATTTCTCAAATAAGATCAAGACTGGGTTTTTTTCATGTGATTCTTCCTTTCCTCATCTTTTCCCCTCCCAGGCCTCCACTTCAATTTTTAGAATGAATAATGAAATATAGTCCAAGAATTTTCTTTTCTTCAAATTGGAGTTTTCTTTTTAGATGAGTTTGTTTTTCCTTTCTTAGCATTTCTTTCCCTGCCTTTATCACAATAACCTTTCCCCGTTCAAAGATCTCTGCCCTCTTGGGAAGCAATCATTATATTGTGAACTATCAATGGGAAATAATGGTATTATATTGTATTGTGGAGCTTCTGCTCTAATTTTTATTTCTTAGGAACTGAACATACAGTGGGACTCTCTCTGGCTCTTAACAGTGGTTGCTGTGTTAATCCCAGCAAAGTGCTATAGGCTTCCATCTTATCCATTATAAATCGGTTTGTTTAACACTTTATACTTAGTGTCTCGAGCCTAGTGTAATTGCACTGAAATTTCCAGATGGTGTGGATGATAGATGGGCTGCCACAATTTAGTTTCCTATACTCTGACCCAAGGCCTTTAGTTTGCCAGTTGCTCTCAGATTCTTGCCTTTGGCCACACTGGGGATTATAACAAAGAAGCACATCCTAAATCCTCTTTACATTATGAATTTAGTGTGTACAGGTGACATGTTAAAACAATAAACCAAAAATTAGAAAAAAAATTAAGTCTGGCTAAGCACCGTGGTCGGCAAACTGCGGCTCACGAGCCACATGCGGTTCTTTGGCCCCTTGAGTGTGGCTCTTCCACAAAATACCACGTGCGAGTGAAACTTCGTGGCCCATGCGCAGAAGTTGGTTTTCGGCCTGGGCGAGTCTATTTTGAAGAAGTACTGTTGATATTTGGCTCTGTTGACTAATGAGTTTGCCGACCACTGGAGGCAAGGGATTACCTAATCCAGCAGCTGTTTTTCCTCACAGCTCATTACATCACTGAGAAAATTTTCAAGGTATAGGAAATGTTCTTCAAAGCTTGAATTACTTGCAGTTTCCATTTCTCAACTCAAAGAGTTGTTAAAGCATTATCAGTTCTACTGGACCATTATCTGAAGGTTCAAATTATCTGTATTTATGCATGACCTTGTAATTTCTATGGGACCTTTCTATATATTGATGAAATGTTTCAACTATGTGTTGATTTGTTCTCAAATCTTTTCCATGAAAGGCATCAGAGTAGTCATGGTTCTCACTTTAAAGTTGAAGACATAAGACAAAGCATTAAATAACTCACAATAGTTCTTACCATAGGTAAGTAATAACAGTGCAGAATAGGTAGGCAGGGGCTATTCTCACTTGTTAATCTACCATTGTTGTTTTTTACCTAATTTTTATACCTCAGTTCCTGTAGCCATTCTCTTCTTTCTCCTCTGTACAAACCCAAAGGTGGGACTCAGCCCAATTTCCTTGATTACTCCTCCAAACTACTCACTCACGGTATGTTTCTGTGGTAGTCTTGAACAAAGGTTTGGACTTACCAGAACAGTGGTGAGTTCAACATGTTACTATGCTCAGTGAACCAAGTCCCCTAGAGTTGGGGAGTAAGGGGATTTCCAGAGAGCAACACAAACAATTTTGATTGGATTATTAGTCACATGGAGTTTTAACTGCCCCAAAGCTGAAATTTTCTAATTCCCTTCAGTCTGTAGT
>NW_006295391.1:444299-454657 GCF_000327345.1 Myotis davidii | reverse complement strand
CACCATTATCTGCCTCCCCTTCCCCTTTTTTTTCTTTTTGCTCACCAACACCCAGAAATACCTATTCATTTCTTATTTATGCTTCCCCTTGGAGCCTCACTTTCCTCCTGACAAAGCTGTTTATGAAGATATTTTTCTAAACAAAGCAGTTCTCTTCACAATAGGAATTCTTATAACAGTTAATAAAATATCATTTTCTTCGTTACATTTACATAATGTGTTTTTGGCATCACAAAAATATGGATTCAAATATATTCTTAATCTGTTTCACTAATATTTATTGCGCTCTGGGTAGGGGTTTTCAGGAAATTCAGAGGACTCAATCATGGATCCTGCCCTAGAGAAGTTTAGCTCTTTTTGGTCACTACAAATACAAGATCAAAAGGGATAAATGATATGAGTAGTCAAGATGAAGTATAATGAGCATTTATTTAAATTTAGATGAGCCCTATTTGAAAAGTCCCAGAGAAATGTTTCCAAAAGTTACCAATTTTATGTTCAATTTTGAAATAGCTGTTTAACCAGAAAGACTAGCAATACAAGGGCAAGAACTAAAGGTCACGTCTCTTTCAGGGATTTTACAAATCGTTATGACTTTGACCTTTACTGAGTAATAGCAGATGGTTTATAAAGAACTGAAGCTTTGCCATCTACAAATTCCATGCAATTCCTGGGCCACTTTAAGCATGCAACTAAGTCAAAATAATGACAGTTTAGGCAAAATGTGTATATAACCCCCCAAAAGGCAAATATACCCACAAGAAAGTTGTTAACTTATAAAAATTATTAAATACAAAAATGTATGATTAGGTTTTATATTTGATCAGGTAATTTGATTTTTTCCCATTATTTTGGCAGAAAAATGACCAAATAAAATCATTCTGCTAAATTAAGAGGATACCAACAGGAGAAAAACAAGTCTCTGTAATCAACCTTAAGTAGATAACAATAGCCTCTGGTTACAGGGCAGAAAAGATGCAGCCTTGTGAAGCCTACTAGGGCAAGTTAGGTCATTAATCTTCTGACTCATGAAATAACATATCTACATAACTTGGTATCTCTGATGTTAATGGTTCTATGAAGATGTCAAAAGAAGATTCTAGATTTATTTCAGATATTGGATTCATTTTTTCCCATGTCATCAGCTATTGGTTTTTAGATTCTTTTACATACAGAAGATTTCAGAAATAGAGGAATTTTAGAGGTTAAACTTTTCACTAATGAAAACAGGCATCTCTGCTACTATAACAACTCTAGCTGGTGGTAAATAAGCATAAACACTTTCAACATTAAATATATGTTTATTAAGTGCCTACCCTACAGCATCACTGTACGAGGGGTTGGTTGGACTTTAAGAAACCAGATGCTCCCCACCCTCCCAGAGTTCCTTGTTTACTAAAGAGGGGCCTATTTATACTAAGCAGTCCCATTTCTGTTTTGAGTAACTATAAATATCAATTTTTTCTTTTATTGAACTAATATCTGTCTCCTTAAAACTTTTATCTAAGTTCTGCCTTCTAGAACCATGAAAAATAAATTGAATCTGTCATAAACCTTATCCTACAGGCAGAAGAGGCCTTTGAAAGATTACTTCATCAAAGTCACTAAAAATATATTAATAGGACCAAATATAGGATCCTGTAGCATACCATTAATAAAACCTTCTTAGTTAACATCATTTTCCACATATTAATTTTTTTTACAGAACATGTTCATTGGTGAAAAAAAAACTTAACAGTAAAAGAAATGTTAAGAAAGATCACATGTTCAGTTCATGCAAGTGTTTACTTCAACACCTGCTTTTTATTTAACTAAAGCTTACACAAGAGTGTGTAGAAATATAGACATTTGTAGAATAGAATATTACTAGTGAGAGAAGAACTCTAGAGATACCAAATAATCACATATTAAATACATAAGTTTATCTCCATTCCCTCACAAAATCCCACTTCAATATGGATAAACGTATTTATTTCATAGGCACTTGGCAATTGTTTAAATTTCAAGATCCTGCTTATTACTTAGCAGCGGTTCTCAACCTGTGGGTCGAGAGCCCTGAAAATACATCTTGCATATCAGATATTTACATTACAAATCATAACAGTAGCAAAATTACAGTTATGAAGTAGCAATGAAAATAATTTTATGGTTGGGGGTCACCACAACATGAGGAACTGTATTAAAGGGTCACGGCATTAGGAAGGTTGAGAACCACTGAGAGAGATACAGTTCACGTGGACACATTTATCTTTGGCTCACTTTTGCTTCATATGGGAAATCTATTTTTCTGATATCTAGATGGAAGAAAATTAGTCTGTCAACTGAGGTGAATAATGCCTTACATAAAGAACAAGTCAATCCTGAATAGCTGTAAAATTCCATTGTTGCACTTCATTTCCTCATAGAACATTTCAGGGAAATGAATGGAAATTAGCTCAAAGGGCTCCAACAGTTTATCACATTTTTGGCATTTAATAAAAACATATAAATAGGAGAGCAAACGGTACTTTAAATTTTGGGATATTTTTGCAAAACTGACCAGAATTCTATACCAAAAATATTGAACAGAAAACAAGTTTAGAATCAAGAATGTCAATAATAAGCCCATAATCCAACACTTTTTTTATCTTTTATTTTGAGAGTACTTTATTAAAGCTGAGAACAGTGAAACAAGGAAGGGCTTAGAATAGAAGAAGCAACAGGAGAGAGAAAAGTGGAGCTGCTTTGGCTCTCTAGAAATGTCATAATCAAACTTTTTAAAGCTGTCCTTCCTGTGTCCATTGGTAGGACAACTTTAACAAGTTGGGTTATGGTGTTTCTAGAGAGCCAAAGCAGCTCTGTCTAGTCCAGGGGTGGGCAAACTTTTTGACTCGAGGGGCACAATGGGTTCTTAAACTGGACCGGAGGGCTGGAACAAAAGCATGGATGGAGTGCTTGTGTGAACTAATATAAATTCAAAGTAAACCTCATTACATAAAAGGGTACGGTCTTTTTTTTTTTTTAGTTTTATTCATTTCAAACGGGCCGGATCCAGCCCGCGGGCCGTAGTTTGCCCACGGCTGGGCTAGTCTCTCTGCTATTGCTCCTTCTATTAATGGACAGTCACTAGGGGAGTGAGTGCAAGTGCTGGGAGGTGACAGTGGTCGGGGAGAGGTCAATGGAGGAAAGGAATAATACTGTAATAGCTATGTATGGGCCAGTGGGGGGGAGGGGGTACTTGAAATATCAGGGGGACCACTCTGTAAAGTATATGATTGTCTAACCACTATGTTGTGCACCTGAAACTAATACAGAATAATACTGAATGTGAACTCTAACTGAGAAAAAAAAAGAACAAAGAAATGTGTACATGACCAACAGCACATATTCCAGGAAGACCTTCCCAACACAACTAGACAAAGGGAGGTGGAGACAGCTAGAAAGGTCCCCAGCCCACTTTTTGAATAACCCAATAGGAAACAATAAGACCTAGGTGTTGTTCAGGTTAAGAATGTTAACCCCATAGTACTCAACCAATGAGGAACCAGGGAAGAGACTCTTGTGCACTAGGGATAAATTGCTTGAGGTAACCACTCAGGTGTGGCTGTTCAACCAGACACCAGATCTTGCAAGAAAGTCATTAAAAGTTTCACTTTTTTAAAATTTGAAAGCAATGCACAATTTATTTTAAATTCTATTAGATTTTTAAAGGCTTATCTTTTTACAATCACAAATGATTTTCCTTCATATGTAAATTGGAAAAGTAAAAGTACCTATTTTGTTACCACCAATAAATAAGGAAAGAAAGAAAGAAAAAGAAAGGAGAAAGAAAGAAGAAAGGAAGGAAGGAAGGAAGGAAGGAAGGAAGGAAGGAAGGAAGGAAGGGTTGTCCTTCCTAAATCTCTGGTGGAAAGGCCTGTTTTTACTTTATGAATTGCTACAAAGATGCAAAATCTAAATGTCATAGACTTAGTCCACTAAAAACTTTGCATATACAGTTTTAAATAAAATTTTAATAAGAAGTTTTCTGTAAGAGTTTAATTCAACTTAGATGTAGCTAAATTGCATTCTTCCATTTCATTAATAAGAAATACTAGTATGTTCAGGATCTCCTCAATTCATTAATTAATACATTCTGTATCAGTCAGGGCTCTCTAGAGAAATAGAATCAAGATGACATATATAAATATATGTGGTGAGACTGTTTTGAGGAATTGGCTCACATGATTGTGGGGGTGGTTAAGTCTGAAATGTATAGGGCAAGCTGGCCAGCTGGAGACTCAAAAAAGAGTTGAAGTTGCAGGTTTGAGTCTGAAATTTGTAGGACAAGCCAGCAGGCTGGAAATTCAAGCAGGGTTTCTGTCACAGTCTTTAGGAAGAATTCATTCTTTTCCAGAAAACCTCTGATTTTGCTCCTGAGACCTTCAGCTGATTGAATGAAGCCCATCCATATATGGAGGGTAAAATTACAACTAATTTATAATCAGTTGACTATGCTTTACTCAGAGTCAACTAATTACAAATGTTAATCACATTACTAAATGCCTTACAGCAACATTTAGACTAGTATTTGACAAAACCATTGGGGACCACAGCCTAACCAAGTTAACACATAAAATTAATCATTGCACATTGAGTCAGTAAATATTTATTGAGCACTTCCTAAGGGCCTAGTTCTAGTCCAGACATAGACTTTACCCTCAAGGCAATCACATTATCATAAGAAAGACAAGTAAATCAACAATTACAGGACAGTATGGAAAGTGCTGTGCTAAGGTGCTAAAGAGGCAAGATTAAGGGCATCAAATTCAACCACAATGATTTTTTCACAACCATTAGAAGAAAGGTAATGATTGGGCCAAATTTTAAAAGATGAGGAAGAGCTACTGAACTAGGCAGGAGAAGGGGGAAGAAGTACAAAGTCATAGGCAAGTGATGAGTGTTAAAAATAAGATGCTTGTGCATTTAATTTGTCTAGAGCAGAGGATGCAGGTGCCACCAAGGCAGCAAAATGAGCTGAATGAGTAGTCAGATGCCAGACCCCAAGCTATGTGATCAGAACTGTATCCTGAAGGCTATGAAAATTCATTTAAAAGGAGCTACAGCCGAAACCGGTTTGGCTCGGTGGATAGAGCGTCGGCCTGCGGACTGAAAGGTCCCGGGTTCGATTCCGGTCAAGGGCATGTACCTGGGTTGTGGGCACATCCCCGGTGGGGGGTGTGCAGGAGGCAGCTGATCGATGTCTCTCTCTCATCGATGTTTCTGACTCTCTATCTCTCTCCCTTCCTCTCTGTAAAAAATCAATAAAATATATTTTAAAAAAATAAAAGGAGCTATACAATAAAATCAGCTTATCAGAAAGGCTAAGATAGGACTCGGGTCAGTGTTGGGAGAGTAGGGGTGAAGAGACTTAAAGCAGAGACCAGTTTGGAAAGTAGCAAGAGATAGCTAAGAAATCGGGGAGACCTGTAGCAGTAAAATAAAAGGAGCAAAGAGACTAGATTTTACCAGACTAAATAAATACGATTTAGTGAATAGCCGATGTGGGCTGAGAGAGATGGAAGCATAAGGTAATGACTGCAGGTTTGGGGTTTGGGTAAATAGGAACATGCTGTTGCCATATTAAGAGGAAAACCATGATGAGAAAGGCAGAATAAGGTAAGAGGAAAAAATAAAGTGAAGAATACTCGAACAGCTACTATTACATCTTTCCACATTGAAAGCAGATGGTGAAAACAAGTTCATAGATTTCTTCCTAATCCTTTATATTTCCTTATACATGGCCAAATGATGTTTTATGCAGAACATAATAGGTTACTTATTAACTAAAGTAAAACTTTTGAGTATATTTGGTACTTAAGAATTTACTTGCAAAAAAAAACTACTCTGCTAAAATTATTTTCTGCCTCCTTAGAAAAATGTACAAAACACTCCAAAATTCTGAATGGATTAAGTGATAAATAGGGCAACAGTTAGCTTCCTGTCCAGAACTTGAAAATAAAATTTCTCTCTGACAATTAAACAATAAAAACAACACATAGTGAAATAAATAAAAATATGTAGAATCTTCAAGAAACAGATTGCTAGCTGTAATAACAAAACTAAGCAATGCATCCATTTAGGGAAGAAATAAGTTAGTGTTGTAGAAGCAAATCCAGGTAGGCTCCACCTAAGCATTTCTCAGGGAGAAGGACATCCAGTGAGGATGAACATCTCATCTTCCTGGGACTGTATATCCCTACTAGTGAAAAGCATGAATAAAGCTATTAAAATCTGATGCAATTAAAATTCAAATTAAAACTCCTTTCCTTTGATTACAGATACTTTACTAGGTCACATGTTTAAAATTTGGCTTCTGAAGGAGGTTCTATTTTTAGTCTGTTCCATACTCATCTCTTCTTCTAAATAGAACTCCACATTCCCCAAACCATTCTTCTTCATCAGGGAACTGCTCCGTCTCTTATTCCAGCAATATAATAGAGTACCTACCATGTTCTTAAAAACTCAGCCCCTAGTCAGAGTAGAAAACAATGGAAGTCAGAGCCAATGAATGGAGAAAAACAGAGTCGTAACGACATCATTTGAGCCCCTGGGCTAACCCATACCTGAAAGCTAGCCATACTTCTTGACTGTTCATGTACATGAAGTATTAATTTCATATTTTGCTTATGCCAGTTTGAGGCTCATTTTTTGGAACTTACAAAAGATCCCTGATACTGCACATCATTACATAATGTATAGGGGCTACACCCCATCTCAAAATTACCCATGAATTTAAATCTCTATATACAATGAGTTGTTACTGGTATTATAAAAAATTAACTGAAACACCAAAACCACAATACCAACAAAGGACTCCAGTTAATAAAGCTATCAAGTCTGACCTTCAAGTCCATTAAAGTATATAAATAGCCAACTGAAAAGAACACATTCTTCTCAAATTATGGTCTATTTTTTAGTTGCAAAGTAGGAATAGAAAATGTTTTTACCTTTTTTCATTTGCCAGGTTAAAGAAAATAGGAGTAACTTAATTTTTTTTAAATTAAGTTCATATAGTGACTACTGATGTTTAGTTTCCATAAAATATTTTTATTAGAAATTCTTGAAGTTGACTATTAGCTTATTGATATGTAAATCAAGATGAATGGAAAATCTCAGTGTGAAATTATCCAGAAGGCCAAGAGATCACAAGTATGACCCCCAAAATACATCTCAGGCAATTAGAAATGCAAACATTTCAGAAAGTCAAGAACACTGCAGCTCCCTCCCCCAATGGAGATTCCTTTTTTCCCCTCCTTTGTTTTAAGAAAAGTGTTCCAATGTCTCATTACTGAGTTACTAAAGCATTACTAAATGCAAGTCAGACAGGGTATATGATCTCCAAAAGTGAAATAAAATAAACTAAATGAAATTTAGTTCAATTATGCATTAAAATGTGCTTAAGAAGGCACAGCTCAAAAACAAAATAAAATTATGTATGGAATTGAGTTATGTTACTGCTTTGATGTCAAAACAAAAATGTCTCATAGAGTTCACATGTAGAGAGTTGTTAGTAAATACAGTAAAAGAATACAAGCTTGATTATTTTTGGCAATGATTATATTTTAAATTTTTATGGAAAGTTTTGTCCAATGGCAATTACTTGTTTTCCTCTTTCCTACTTTAGTTTGACAACTTAAATCAATGACTACATAAATTTGATGACTTTTTTGAGGTCACATATCATGATTTCAAATCAATATTCTGTAAACATTAGGGAACAGAAAGTCTATCTATACCTCTACACAATCCTGCACATGATAAAAAATTATAATAAATAATGGGGTCATACTTAAAGTTTACACCATGTATCATCCAACCTCATTACAGTAGGTACAGAAGGAATTTGGAAATAATGTGCCTACATAATCTTTCTCAGTCAAGGTATTAGGGGACATAACATTTTAACAGTATCATGACAGATCATCAAGCAAAGATAATGGATAAGTATATTCTAAACAGCACAGCCACACAAAGAAATAATTAATGATAACCAGTTATCATTGATTAAACATTTTCTCTATGCTAGATACACTTTATCTATATTGACTTACTTAATCCTTGCAAATGCTAAATGGTAGTCTCATCTCACACACCAGATAAGTGTAATCCTTCCCCATAACAGCCATTGACTGTGCAATTTAAAGTCCCGCCTTGGAAAAATAACTATACATTACATAACATAAACCTTTTAGGAGGCTCACAAATAGTTAAAACTATGAACGAATGCCAAAGTTGGTAATACCGATAACAACCCTCCTCTCAAATGACTCTAGTATTCCAAAAGCTCATCATTTCTACATGACTGCCTTAGTTCTCTTTCAATGCCATGAGGAAGGGAAAGTAAAAGGTGATAATTCTAGCTCCAAGTGTGTGTGTGTGTGTGTGTGTGTGTGTATACATAATGTATGTATAACTATACCTCACAGATAATATTCAACAAGCTGATTGATTTGCTATATTATTAGTGAAACATGACCAGTACCAATCAGGATAGCTCCCTCTTGAGGCAGGAATTTCTTTTATTTTATAATTTCATTTTTCTTCATTGGCCTTGTAAATTAAAATGCTTTTGCCTCAAGCACAGTAAGAGGGATATTAGATATTAAGTTTTTATTCATCATTTAAGGGGATAATAGTGAAACAAATATTATCAGTTGAACCCTTCTTTCCAAATAATCTTTTATTTGGAGACCTTGTTGATATGGGATTGGGCCAGAACCCCATTCACCTGGCCTGCTCTCAAAGCAGCCACTAGGGGAACTTTGGAGTGCAGTTAGAAATGATTGGTGAAGTCACTTTAAACTGTGAAAACAAAGGTCAGAGATTGTAAAAACCCAGCCCCATGGGCCAAATCTGCCCTATACATGTGTTTTGTTCGACTCACACTGTTTTTGTGTGTTTTTTCTTTGTTGTCAGCATTTAAAAATTGAAGTCTTTTCATACAATTTCTGGATTTCTAGCTTTAATTTAAAAATCCGATGATCTGGTTATACTGAGCCCCCATTTCCACATGTAAATGACTAGTTAGATCTTTGTGGCAGTGACTCCTTCACCTATGCTGTGTGCCACACTTCCTATCACCACCTTTCATGTTATAATTCATAGCCCTAAATTATGATTCCTACATGGCGCTTGTAGAAGTTGACTTTGTGAACACGATCAAATTTCTAATAAAAGTTATGCTACCAACAAGCTGACTGACCTTAAACAAGTCATTAAATGTCTTAAGGACTCAATGACTTCACCTGACATTGAAAAGAGAGCATAAGGCACATGACAACTTTATCTCTAAGAGTCATTCTATTATTTAAATGGTTACATGACAAGATAGCAACAGAAAGCAAACTTATCCACGAACTTTTGCAAAATTTGATTAAAAGCCTTGACCAGAGATGGTGGCAAGATAATCAAGGAGCAGTAGTTTGCTAAACTAAATGAGGAAAATCAAAACAGACATGGAATAAATGGAGCAAAAATACTATAAAGGATGTGTTTGAGCTACATGGCTAAAATATGAGATAGTGGGGATCAAAAGCCCCAGGCAGCACCTGAGGTGAGACCCTTTGACTAACCTGGGACCCCAGCTTTTGAACTATGGACCAAACCTACCAACTGTAAAATAGGCTATTATATTTGTAATATGAAAGAATTTTTTTTTCCAATTTTAGTTAAAAGGTAGGTTTTTCTATATAAAATGGGATCTTAACTAAATTAGTAAGATTTTAAAATCTTATTTTATAAAATATATTTTAACTCAAATGACTTCTGAGTTACTATTTGCTTTCTTACATACTAGTGGCCCAGTGCACAAATTTGTGCACATGGAAAGGAAATTAATTAGAAGGTGGCCAGCGGGGCAGGACTGGGCAAGACGGGCCAGACATGCCCTGGAGCCAACCTCCCTCCGTCCTTCCCTCCCCAGCCGGCCACACCTGGGGTAGCGCCGTGGTTTGAAAGGCGTCTGTGGAGTGAGCGGGGATCCTTTAGGCAGGTGGAGTCCCTCAGCCTGGCCTGTGGGGAACGAGCCGAAACTAACTCTCCAACATCTCCGAGTGGTCCCGGAATGTGAGAGGGCACTCTGTAAAGTTGCTGTTGTACAGGGTGTGGAACACAAATGCAAGTGTGCAGTAAACCAGATTTGGGGCTGACAGTGCTCCAGCAACAACATAACCCATGGCCAAAGGTGGAATCACGCAGCCCTGTGAGGAATTGGGCTCCCTCCTCTTTGGTTTCAGGGTATGTCATCCGAGAACCACCGCTGTCAAGTCACTGCAGCTCGGCAGTTCCTGTGTTGAGCGTCTGCCCCCTGGTGGTCAATGTGCATCATAGCACCCGGT
>NW_006295391.1:436555-442532 GCF_000327345.1 Myotis davidii | reverse complement strand
CCTCCCATGGTCCTCCCACGGTCCTCCCACGGTCCTCCCCCGGTCCTCCCACGGTCCTCCCATGGTCCTCCCCGGCCGGCCGCACCGGGGGCGGTGCCGTGGCTTGAAGGGCGCCTGCCGAGTAAGTGGGGTCCCTCTGGCAGGTGGGGCCCTCAGCATGGCCTGCGGAGATCAGGCTGAAACTAGCTCTCTGACATTCCCTGAGGGCTTCTGGATTGCGAGAGGGTGGTTCTTAGGTGAAGCACCCTGGAATCTGGCTCCCCCCTCTCTGGTTCTGGGTGCATCACTCGAGAACTGCCACCTGAGAACTGCTTCTGCCAAGTCACTGCAGCTCAGCAGCTCCTGCGCTGAGCATCTGCCCCCTGATGGTCAGTGCATGTCATAGTGACTGGTCAGATGGAGGGAGGGACACTTAGCATATTAGCCTTTTATATATATAGACTAGAGGCCTGTTGCACAAAAAGATTCGTGCAATAGGCTTTCCCTTTCCCTGGCTGCCGGCACCAGTTTTCCTCCAGCACCCGGGACCCAGGCCTTTGCTCCAGCCGGAGCCACCTTCAAGCCTTTGCTGCCCCACCAGGCCACCCCAGACCAGGTCTCACACGGGGCACCCGGGCGGGCCAGCCGATCGCTGCTGCACCGCTCGGCTGCCCTGGGTTGGGTCACACACGGGACACCCGCCGCCCCAGGTCGCAGATAGCAGGCCCGGATGGCGGCAGAGCAGGCGGGATGGCGCTGTCCCACCCCACTGCCCCGGGTGGCAAATAGCAGGCCCAGATGGTGCCGGGGCAGGAGGGATGGCACTGTCCCACCCTGCCTGCAGTATGCAAAATAGCCGCCATCTTTGTTGGCGGTTCATTTGCATATCATGCTTATTAGCCCATGGGAGGCGTAGCGATGGTACGGTCAATTACCATGTTTGTCTATTATTAGATAAGATGGCCACTTTAATGCTTTTTCCCAGTGCCAGTAGATCTAGTCCCCACTTGCCCAGTGGCAAGCCTTAGATCCTTTCTGGTATATGTTGGATATTCCAAAGCAGATGGGGAATATCTCATAGAATTTGAAGCTTCCTATCTCTCAGCTCTGGCTTTTAACATTCCTTTTAGTAAACTCTGAGTGGCAAAGAATCCACATAGTGGTAATAATCTTTGACATCACTGAGGTGTCTATTTTCTCAACATCTGGTACCAGGCACACCATCCTGCCTGCCTCCAAGTTTCTGGCATAAACACCACCTGAAACTCTATTCTGATCACCAATGCATTGATGTTAACCCAATCTTGACCACCAGTGCTCACCTAGAGATAACTGATTTCTACTTTTCCATCTCTTCACACATGAAGGCAGAAGGAACACTTGGGCTCATAGTGATAAAGAGCTTCCAACTTGACCACAGAGCCATCTCTTTTCCAGTCATAAGCAACCAAGACAGACTGAGCAGGAATAAATTTGAGTCTTACATGTGTATCCTACACTTAATTCTTCCTCCCCATTGCAACAGACACCTTCATTTGTTGAGATGATTCTTTTCTCTCAGGAGCCTTTTTTATCTCTTATCTCTCTGGTTTTCTTCAAGAATTTCTATGGAGCAAGCCACTTTCTATTCTTTACAAATGTCACAAATGTCAGTAAGAGTCTGACCCTAGTCAAATTGGGGGATGGAGTTAGAAATAAAGGGAGACTAGGAGGAAAGTGTTTCATATCTCCACATACTCAGTCCTGATCTTGCTAGCCCACATTTAAATGGTTCTTGTCAGAATTTTGTATGCAAATATTTCCTCAAATATTGAGAATGCTTTTCTCAAAGTCTGAGATAAATCTTAATGTTATTTGGCAAAAATATGAAGGTAGAATATGAGCCAAGTAAACACTGTGTCAGGGCCCGGAGCAGACCACCCCAAGTATCTCGCAATGGCATATTGATTAGTTTGAATTAAAATTACTTAAGAAACTGTCAATACAAGAACATGCTGACGTGTGTGTATGTGTGTGTGCGCACGCACGTGTGTGTGTCTGAAAGGTTGAAAGGGGGATAAATCTCTCCTGTGGAAGGTGCCCTCCCTGCACATGAAGACACCCTTATTACTGGTGTTAAGGAATACAGGGCCAAAGAGTCTATATAAACAAACATTGTGACCTTTCTATTAATTTACTACCCAAGCCCAAACATTTTTAGATTCTTCACTAATGAATACCCAAACCTTAATTAGATTACTTGATAATGAGCACTAGCTTTTTTTGTCCTGTCAATACATTTCACAAATGTATTGTTTCTTTGCCTAAGAAGTATCAAATGCTAGCTAGTTCATCATTTCTCAGAGCATCATTTATGATTCTCCCATGCGCACATATTAAGTTGTTTTTTTCTACTGTTAATCTGGTCTTGTGATAATTTTATAATTAGGCCAGCTATCAGAATTTAGGAAGGATGAGGGGGATTCTCCTCCTTCCCAACAACAGACTTTGAAAAGTTCATATGAACCATTAAATCTTCTGCAAATTAACATGCTAAACTTTAAAATGCAATCATTAGTCTTTAGTTTTCAATGGTACACGGTTAAACACTGAAAGAAACTTGGTTTTAAAAGGCCAACTTCTTCATTTAGAAATGGAACCTATGGAGGCAAAATGACTTAGAAAGTCAGCAGGCTTGAGCTCATACTCATACCTCCTGATAATTAGTTTGGTTCTCTTTCCTTTACACCCATTACCTTGTAAGGATAGTGTTGGGGTTAAAGAATTTTGCCACAATGACCCATTCATTCAATCAGCGGGTATTTATTGAGCCGCTACTGTGTTTCAGATGATGTACAAGAAAAGGTGATCCACCAGGAGTAGAAATCTAAGTTCAAACCTCAGGTCTTCCAAACCTTATGTGTGATTGTATGCAAGTAGTACATATACCTAAATCTCAGCACTCTTGCCCTGAAATGAGTGTTACAGTTAAATCATCTATAAGGTCTATTTCGGTTCTCAGCTTCTATAATTCAAGTAAGTAGCTAAACATATGTTAAACAAAAAACCCTCATGAAGACCTAAAGTTTCATAGATACCTCACCTGAAACCAAATGTAAGATGTTCACTTGCAGATTTAAAAACAGAAAGAACATCTGATGAGTACTTTAAAAACAGAAAGAAAGGAAGGGAGGGAGGGGGAGGGAGGAGAGAGAGAGAAAAAGAGAGAGAGAGAGAGAGAGAGAGAGAGAAGACAAGACTGATAAATTACCACCTGCCACTACATTCAAACAAATGAAACCACTAACTTAAAAAAACACAAGTTTAGTACATATTTTATGTATTCAATAGAATATCGTTTACAATCTGGGATGATAAAATTATTTCAGCCATGAATCCCCCCAAAAAAGCTGTTTGATAATTCTAAATACTTAGAATTAAGTATCCAAATGCATCTTATGTAGAATTTTCAATATCATAAATTAAAGTTGGCATCCATTTCAATTAGATTAATCTAATAGATAATCTCTAAGGTCAACCTAGGTTTTATATTTCATACAAGTGGGGCCATACAAGTGGGGATAGGAAGGGGGATATATTTTGATGAATTCTTCAATGTTTCAAGAAATGCCAGAGGTTTAGGTTTTTAAAATAATCCTAAATATGTTTAAAATCAATTCCTACTGGTAAATAGAATGACTGGCCATTTTATTTATTAGAGTAAAATAAGAAACTATGTTTAACTCTGCTTTTCTCTATAAATCTACAATTGTGGATCACTGTTAACCAAGCCCTTTCTTCTTATGAATGAGAAAAGCAAATCCTCGGGTGGTGAATGTTTTCCAGAAGTTCATGCAGCAGAACCAGAGTTAACTGTGGTACTCAATTCTAGTTTACCACACTACCATCCCCTTCTAATTTTTTCTTTTTAACTTAAGTATAATTTAAATACAATAAACTATTTATTTCAAGTGTATAATTTGATCAGTTTTGTCATATGTATATACCCATAAAACCATCACCACAATCAAATAACATTGTCAACCACCCCGAAAAGTTTCCTCAAGCCACTTTGTATCCCATCCCACCCTCCACCCCTCCCCAGTTAACCAATGATTTGTTTTTAGTCACTATAAACTAATTTGCATTTTCTAGAATTTTGCAAAAATGAAACCACATAGTTTATGATATCCTTTTGGGCCATGGATTCTCTTACTCCTGGTAATTTTGAAATTAATCTATGCTACAGCATGTATCAATGTTCATTCTCTTTTTACTGCTCAGTAGGTATTGCATTGTATAAATATACCATGTATCATCTTCATTTACCCCATGATGAACATTTAGGTTATTTCTAGTTTGGACCTATTAGAAATATTGCTGCTATAAACATTCATATACAAGATTGTGTGTGAGCATATGTTCTTGTTTCTTTATGGTAAATATCTACGAGCAGAATGGCTGGGTTATACAGTAAGTACTAGTATATGGTTAGCTTGAAAATATCTGTAGTTTTCCAAAGTAGTTGGACAATTTCACATTCCTATAAGCATGAGGGTTCTAGTTGCTCCATAAACTTGCCAATGTTTGACATGGTAGTTTTTTAGTATTTTTGTTTGTTTGTTTAATTTTAACCACTTTAAGGATATGTTATCCCCACTTTTATTATATTCTTTTAATTCCTTTGATTTTCTTGACACAACTTGTGCTATTCTGCAAACTGGGAAAGAAAAGAGTGACATGTGATATGTGACTAAAGGACAAGATAAGGGTACATTTTTCATAAGTTAGTTTTACCACAATGGCAAATGCCTTAATTTCTGTGTTTATCAACAATTAAAATTTAGCTTATGATGTATACTACTCAAACATTCTTAGTTGTTTTTTAAAGTATATTTTTTAAATTTACTTTTCTTTAACCTCTTTAACTTCTCTTTCCTAGTACAGAAAAGTCAAGTGGTTGAATAAACAACCACCCAAAGGGCAAAAATAGATCATACAAAACAAAATTATTCAAGAAATAAGAGCTACTTATTGCATATCAAATTGGCAAAACTTTTTAAAAGGACAATATCTAGGGATGGTGAGGGGTGAGTGTGATAAAACTTGCACTCTCATATATTGCTCACAGAACTGACTTTTTAGAAAGCAATTTGGCCATTTATAGTAAGAGTCTTAATAGTTCTCATATTAAATGATACAATAATATCACTTCTAGAGATTTTAAAACTCTAAATAAATAATCAGAGATATGGACAAGTGATTATCTTCAAGGAGTTCAGCATTATACATAATGTCAGGAAATTGGAATTAACCTAATTGTCCAAAAGCTAAATCAATAATGGTTCATACATGTGACATTATGCTAGCAATAAAACCCATAGATTTGAAGAATATTTAACCACATTAATAAGTGCTACTCACATAATGTTTAGAGGATGAGAGAAAAAGATTACCACAATTATCACGAAGAAAAACAATGTACATTAAAATAAAAAAAGGAATGATACCAAAAATTTAACAGTGGTACCTGTCTTTTAAGAGTTTACCTGAGTTCACAGATATACTGAGTTGGTTGGTACATTACTTATATCTATTTAGCAATTTGTAAGTAATATATGATATACAAGTAATATATTGAAGCACAGAGGCTGGACCAACTAATTAACTCTATATAGGGACTATCCTTTGAACTGAATCTGGAAGAATGAGTAGTTTTCCAGAGGGCATTCTTGGGGGAAGAAATAATATATGCAAAGCCACAGAGATGTTTGTGTCCCTGGTTCAAGAGCCAAATGTCAATTAGTTTTGTTGAATACACTAATGAATAAGTTATATAAAAACATGTTAGGAAGGGCCAGAGAAGAGAAGAACCAAGATGGCGGCATAGGTTAACGCCGGAGTTTGCTGCCACGAACAACCACTTCAAAAGTGAAACTAAAAGACGGAACGGACATCACCCAGACCCACAGGAACGCTGGCTGAGTGGAAGTCCTACAACTAGGAGGAAAGAGTAACG
>NW_006295391.1:429499-436449 GCF_000327345.1 Myotis davidii | reverse complement strand
AAATATTTAACCACATTAATAAGTGCTACTCACATAATGTTTAGAGGATGAGAGAAAAAGATTACCACAATTATCACGAAGAAAAACAATGTACATTAAAATAAAAAAAGGAATGATACCAAAAATTTAACAGTGGTACCTGTCTTTTAAGAGTTTACCTGAGTTCACAGATATACTGAGTTGGTTGGTACATTACTTATATCTATTTAGCAATTTGTAAGTAATATATGATATACAAGTAATATATTGAAGCACAGAGGCTGGACCAACTAATTAACTCTATATAGGGACTATCCTTTGAACTGAATCTGGAAGAATGAGTAGTTTTCCAGAGGGCATTCTTGGGGGAAGAAATAATATATGCAAAGCCACAGAGATGTTTGTGTCCCTGGTTCAAGAGCCAAATGTCAATTAGTTTTGTTGAATACACTAATGAATAAGTTATATAAAAACATGTTAGTTTTCTCTAACTGTTCTTTGTTTCATTATTTCATTCACCAGAAGTCTACTACTAAAACATAATGGTATACTAAAAATTTCAAAATTAACTAATTTTAGATCAGTTACATTTTAGGATATTGCTTCCTAAAATCATTCCTTAATTGCATCAGTAACTGATCAATATCTTATTGTTAATGTAAGATAAGCTAATTCTGGAAGACCAGAGAACCTATCACACCACTTAAGAGTATTAACTTTTTTTATTGCCTTCTATCTTAAGAAACAGCTGATATTTTAACCAAGAGTCCTTTATCTACTCACCAACTATGAATCAAAAGGATGACTGTAATTAATTTTGAACACCTTTTCTTTAAAAGAAAACTACTATACAAGGATCTTTGATACAATTTAGGCTTCTTTTAAAAAGATTTGTTTGTTGTTGTTTCTCCTTTAATAAAGTGATATGTTGGCAAGATTAATGGCAAAATTAGTATTAAAAAATCTGTACAATTACTTAATACCTGAGTCATTACTTAACTTTTAAATATCCATAAAGACTTAAATCCATCATCCTTTGTCAGCAATTAGGAGATGGAAGATTTGGATGGATACTTGGTATTGTTCTTCTAATCTAATGATATTTGACAGAGAAAAAAAAAAGCCTACAGAAAGGAAAAGCAAAGGGATACAATTTCAACCGACAAAGAATTTAAATCATAGATGGGAACTTAACTTCAAAGAGATATTTATTATTAAAATAATAGCAACTGAAACTTCCTTTTTTAGCCACTTTGTTTTGTAGATACTCTAAACAGCCTCTATGTTGAGATAAGCAAAATGTTCTACATAAGGTATTGGATGCCCCACAAGGTATGGAATCTAACAGAAGATCCCCACAGAAAGCTGGATTTCCAAAGAGCTACCTTCTAAAACCCCTATAAGGGTGACTAGGAATAGAGGCATTTTTGTTAGTGTTTGGGGTAGTTCTGGCACCAAAGAATATCTTTAATTGTGAAAGGTACTTTTAATTGTGAACTGCTCAACTTCTGTGCAAAAGAGCAAAAGTGGTCTTAATACTTTAATGAAACATCCATGCTAAGGGGTGACCAAACAGCATCACTCTCTGCTGTAAAGAATGAAGATTTCACAGTAGAGATGAATGCTGAGAAAACTGAGTGATCACAGGCACACGGATGGTTACCCATGCAGACTCAAAAGATTCTCCTCTATTCAAATTAGTATCATACCAATAATGCAATCTGTAATTTAGTTGAAGGGGATAAAAAACCTGCCATATTAAATCATTGTGGTTCATTTAAATTATATTGGTTTTGTATTTGATTTGTAGTGTTTTTTGTTTTGTTGTTACATAAGTCTTTGAGATCTAAAGTGTTCATACCTAGTTTTATGTTTGTACAGATGTTAATGATTTTTTAATAACCTGCTTTCCCTTATAAAGATGTATCTACAATAATAAAAGTGTAATATACAAATTGAACAAACGGCTGAACAGCGGAATGACCATCTGGACGACCATGCTATGACACCCACCAGCGCCGGGCCAGCCAAGGCAGGTGAGATGTGATTGGTCAGGGACCCTGCCATCGCCCCACTGATTGCCCCGCAGAGGGAGGCCTAGGCCACCGACCAGCGGGGCTATCAATCGGGGGCTCCACAATAGCCCCAAAGAGGAAGGCCCAGGCCACCGACCAGCAGGCTGCAGTGGGTGGGTGGGGCCTCCCTCTGCAGGGCAAAATCGATTGCCCCAAAAAGGGAGGCCCAGGCTACCCCATGGTGGCACTACAGCAGGTAGCCTGGACCTCCCTCTGCGGGGGTGATCCATTGGGGAGCCCTGGCTGGTTGGGCAGGGCCTACCTCTTTGGGGCGATCGATCACAGGGCTCCCAGACTGTGAGAGGACACAGGCCAAGCTGAGGAACTGCCCCCCCCCCCAGTGCACAAATTTCATGCACCAGGCCTCTAGTAATATATATATATAGGTATATACATATTTATATATATACATACACACTTTGATAGGATACAGAATGATGCTTTAATAAGAACTGGCTTGTCATCTGACTTATTGTGCAGATCCACCTACAGGGAGGTTCTGTCACTCTAGCCACAGTATGGCAATAGCTGTTTCCCACCGCAGTATGGCAGCCATCATTACATGTTATGAAAGTAGCACATGGCCTTGAACATGAATCTCTATGAACCTGGTTGGAATGGTTCTACCCTGGGTAAATGATCTACCTTGGAATTAGGTGGAACTATGTGAAAGTGCCAGTCTTGTAGTTTAAAATAGTCAAATACCAGCATTTTCTTACTCTGCCACCTAATGCATGCTCAAGAGCCTCTTCTTTCCTTCAAGGAGAGCCTGACATAAACCAGTACAGAGACCTCTTAACAGGCAACTAACCTTCCTTGATGCTATCCTGATTTTGACCAATAAAATTCAGTCAAATTAAAATTCAAAAGGGTTTTTAATATAAAAACAATAATGAAAAATGCAACTATTGAACACATGTTAGTTCAATATAAAAAAAAAAAAGAAACCTAGAAGGAATATAAAATTAGGCAATAAAAGTGAAATACTGTCTTGGAGAACTACTTGGCCTTTGACGAGGGAAACCCTTTTCTCAAAAAGCCAGAAATTAATTAATTGTTGTTGTTGTTTTTTGTATAAAGCAGTAGGAAAGATTCAGAAGCCACAGAAATAGACATCAATCAGAAAGGTTATTTTCAATAGAGTCCTTTTTTATTTCCTATGCCACAGAACATTAAGAAGTCATCAAATATTACCCACTGGTTGCTCAGCCTTTTCCTGTGAAGGTCCTTACCTTTTATTGTTTCAAATTTCCCAATAGTGAAGAACCCCACCTTCATCTAATTGTAGGAGAGTAGGACAAAGAAGGATAGAGTATTAAACCCAGTTACTTCCTTTTTTGTAATGCAAGTGCCTAATTTAAGCTTTGATTGCAGAGGCATTGGATTCAAAGGAGGCTTCCACTTCAAGGACAGCTATCTCAAATAAATATTCTGCCAAACACTGGATTAGATAAAGAGCCAGGCCCTCCCCTACTGAGGCTCCTTTGTTTCAGAGATGGGTCTTCTCTACCCTTCATATCTACTAGTCAGTCTCTCCTCTCTCTCTCTCTCTCTCTCTCTCTCTCTCTCTCTTTTTCTCTCTCTCATTCTCCCTCTCCCCCAATCCACCGATGACCTCACTATGTGGCCTCAGATGTGTTGTGCAATTTCCAGAACTTGTAAGTAATAAACCTTTATTTTTCAAAGTTTCCTGATGCTTACTGCTGAAGGATCTCTTGCAATCACAATAAGAACCACCAGGGCCAGTCGGGTCACAACAATGGTTATTGAGAGGCAGAGGCTGGCACACAAAACAAAGGGTTTGTACATAATTATTGATTCCTTGGAGTTGAGGCGATCTGCCTCCCTGTTTCATACCAAACATGACTATTAGTGACAATATCCAAGTGCAACTTTCTGATCTCATTTGAGGTACTGTTTTTTGCATTCCACTTTCCTCTAACAGAAATATTTCTAAATAGCAAGCATGCAAAATCTTCATGACATAGAGTAGGTATGAAGACATCTAAAGAAAACTTCACATTCTTTTTACCACCCATTTTTAATGTTTATCATTTATCTTTTATAAACAGACCAAATCTTACATATGGTGGTGTCCACTTTGTTCCCAGATAAAGGAAAAATTATCCCTTGACAAATAGCCAATAAAACTTGGCCTCAGACACATGATATTCCATAACTTCCCTGGCATAACACCAAAAAACTGTGTCTACAAAAGAGAATACATACACATTCACAGAAGAAAAAAAAGTGATATGCTGGATCTATGAAAAAGAGCTGAGTAAAATTATAATAAACTAGAGGCCCAATGCATGAAATTCGTGCAGGGGGGGCAGGGAGGTCCCTCAGCCTGGCCTGAGCCCTTTCGCAATCCAGGACCCTTTGCTCCTAACTGCCCGCCTGCTCGCTCCTTATCTCTTGGCTCACTGTTCCTTAGCGCTGCCACAGAGGCAGGAGAGGCTCCGGCCACCCCGCTGCGCTCACCAACCATGCGCCTGGCTTCTGGCTGAGCAGCCCTCCAGCTGTGGGAGCACACTGACTACCAGGGGGTAGCTCCTGCATTGAGCATCTGCCCCCTGGTGGTCAGTGCACATCATAGCAACCAGTCATTCTGGTCGTTCAGCTGTAATGGTCGCTGGGCTTTAATAAAATTATAATAAATGATAAAATATTCCTAAAGTTGTGTGATAACAAAGTTATTCATTTGTTCATTCATCCAATATATTTACAAGAATCTATAATATGCAAGGTATTATATTAATACAAATAATTAACATTTATTGAGTACTTACTATGTGCCAGTGTTACTGGACATGGACCAGGCCCAGAGCGGGTCTGCCTCAGGCTGGCCTGTAGTGTGTGGTTCTTGACTTCATGTAGGAAAGATCTCACAACCCGAGTCCAGGTGATATTGACAGTATGTTTATGAAAGCTGAGCACAGTGAAATAAAGAAAGGACTTCAGGTAGAAAAAGCATCAGGAGAGAGCCTGGGGGTACCCTGCTTTGGCTCCCTAGAAACATTATAGGAAAGAAGTGAGCCAAGAAGGGCTGCTGTTAGCTCACTGTAAAGTCAGAGAAAAGAGCACCTTGGAGACAGGCTGAGGGGGTAAGCCCAGGGTTGAGCTGCCACTGCCCACTGCTTCCCTCATTGCAAGTCTCCTGAGACAGTCAGAATTTAGGAGGAAGTAAAACGTTTGTGCCGGGAAGGGGTATGGCATTATCTAGAGTGGAACCACATGATATCCTTTGTCTTGAGGGTTTTATCTTTCTTCTATAGGAGCGATTCTTAGAGGAGGGTTTCAGCAGAATATTCATCAGCTTTCCAGGTGTGTTTTTAATATGCTGATGCATCAAAATGAGAGTATAGGGAGTTTAGGGTTATTCTTTGGTCTGCTTTATTGCTTTACTTTTATCTTGGGTCTGTCTGGCTCTAATCAGGTTTTGTTATTTGTTCTCCTGACTTCATCCGTGCTTGGGTTTGGCCGGCACAAATGGCATTAATACAGTCTCTGTTCTCTATCTCTCAAACCAGGGTGATTGAAGCTATGTATTCCCTGGTGAGGGAGGAGAGGTATAAACCATTTGTTCTCAAGTGTGCTTGGTTAGGGAAGATAAAGTCTTGCAATTCACTAGCTGGTTGTAAGTTGTTCAAATTATTTGGCCTTGTATAATTATCTTGTCCTTTGTTTTCTATTATACCACAAGAATCACTTTAAAACATCTGGAGACTGGAGGGATATAAAAAAAAAAAAATTAGAGTGCCTAACCATGCTCAAATCAATACTCTGTTAAAGTAAATATGAATCATTTTTAAGTTAGTCACCTAAATTCCATTTGGGGTCAAAAGTATAAATATTGAAGTACTTTTTCTGTTGACAGAAACATTTCCCAATCTTATCAAGAGCACTTGCCAACAGCCAGCATCATGATGAATTTTACAGAGGTAACTGAAAAATTATCACTGCCTTGGCCAGCGTGGAAATTTCCTGCTGGGTCCTTTATGGCAGTAGAGCTACCCTCAAATCTAAAAGGCCAAGAGTCTGCAGAATACCCCAGACTGGGTTCTTTCCTATGTGTTTGCCAAAAAACAGCCAGGAGTTGCAGCTACTCAGTTCTCCCTCTATTTTGAATTCCAAGATAGTGTACTAGGCCATGATCATTTCATAAAAAACACTTGCCTATTAATTATTTACACAATAATATTTTACTGCGTTCCTATTAATTCAATCCATGTGACAGGGACTTTGTTCATTTATTTTAAAATAGTCTCATATAGCCAAAAAGATAATAAGTTTGCATATCTACCTTGAGCAAATATGGCATATTTAGGTCCACTTCTATGGCTATCTGCATATGTTCTCTAAGGAAGACATGTGAAGAGAATCTGTAACTACTTCCTAGTCTTCTAAAAACCCCAAACCTTATCAGGAGGAATATGTGCCTTTTTCACCATTTTTATCCCTAGGCCCATGCATATGTTTGAATGTCACTGATGTTAAAATAAGTTTGTGGAATAAATGAGCTCTGTATCCTTTCAAATCTTTTGGCAGCATCCTTTTAAAAAAAAAAAGTAGTCTGTGGGTCAGAGGCTATGGCTCTAGTCCTGACACCATGACTTTTTAAACGAGCCACAGTAACTAACAGCTTCCATGAGTCTGTGAGACCGAACAAATGGCTGGGATGTTAAAGATGGTATCAGATGTTCCTTAGTATAGCACTAGTGGCTTTCACAATGAGCCATTTGTGTAGACCAGGCCCTCCACCAGACAGCTTATGATGAACAAGCAGTCTTTTGGAGGTGACCCTGGGAAGTACTTGTGAGTGGTCTAAAACCCAGGTACTAGGAGAAAGAGAAAAAACCTCTGAGACCCTGTTGTCAGACTTAAGTTTCAGCA
>NW_006295391.1:423074-429480 GCF_000327345.1 Myotis davidii | reverse complement strand
TCTAAGAACTAGATGGCCCCACCTAGTAGGTAGACTGGGAGACAAAACTGACTCTGGACAGTGAAAGAAAATACAATCATCAAGATGCACCAGATATCTGGGAAGCCAGATAGGTGGGCCAAATGGAGGCTTCCAGAAGAAGTAATCAATTAGACTCCCCTTACAGGAGTAATGAAGCATGCTTATAAGGTAGTAGTGGAAGTCTGCAGGCAAGTGAAGTCTGTAAGCTGAGTTTGGGAGAACAGCACCAGACTTACAGGCAGTAACTACAAACGGCACATAAGGTCAAGGCAGAACACAGCAAGGCTTGTCTAATGTTGAGTCTGACGGTATGAAATTTCCCAGGAAGAGCTCTTAAAATCACCCTGCTGCTCACTCCCTTACCAGTTCTCAGATTCTGCGAAATTGATGACTGATTTTTGCTCAGAGAAAATAAATTTATTTGGTTCTATTTTTAACTCTTTCCTCAACTACTAAGCTAGCTATAGCCAATATTTTTCAAATGGTTACATGGATGACTTCTTTGAATTCAAGACTCAATGAACACAATAAAAAAATGATTATAAGATTATTTAGATCTTACATTGGTCCAGTGATCAGCACAGATTTCTAGGTCATCTGGTCCCCTTCTTTCATTGAACTTGCAGAGTACTAAGGTGCAGAAAGGTTGAATTGCTTCATTGACATAGCATAACTAGTTAGAGGTAGCATTCAGACTAGAATGCATGTCATGAGCATGTCTAATTAGGTGTTTTTTCCCAACACACAATGCTGGTCCTATTATAATGGGAACACATTTAGCTTTCCTAACTATCAACTTCCTATCTTACACAAGACTTCATGAAATTATATTCTTATCAGATTGCAATTCCCAAACAGCTAACTTACTAAATCTCTCTTCTTACAGTGAATATCTTATTTATTAGACTTCTTAGTCTTGTCTTTCATTTCAAAAACCAAAGCAAAACAAAAAGTGCAATGTCCAATGAGTTTATATATCTCTATGGCTCAAAAACTGTCAAATAAAATATACACATGGTAGTCACAGTGAAGAGTCAATGACAAAGTTACAAAAATCATTAAGTGGTTTTATTGATAAGGATATTAAATTTGATAGGATAGGAGAAACTAAGCAAGTCACATTAAAATAAAGGTAGAAATGCAGTGAAAATTACCCAGGTAGGCATCCCAGTTCAGCTACTACATAATTCTATGATCTCAGTGAACTCATTTAAACTCTACAGCCCAGAGTAAAGGAGGATGAAGAGGAAGATGAAAGGAAGAGGAAGAAGAGGAGAAGTAAGCGGAGAAGGAGAAGGAGGAGGGTGAGGAGGAGGTTGGAACTAAATAGCTTAAAAGATTCCTAGATTTAAATGAAGCCTCCAGAGCTCCATGTAAATGGACTCCAATTCTTTTAATAACAGGGTCTAGGATGTAAGCATGGCTTGTGGACATAAAAGTCTGTGTGATAATAACAGCTAACTATAACTATATTCCAGGCATGTTTCTAAGATAGATAGATAGATAGATAGATAGATAGATAGATAGATAGATAGATCAACTCATGGAAATTTTTTTACAGAAGCACCATTATTTTCAACCTCATTTTCCAGATGATGAGGAGGCCCAGAGATTAAGTAACTTGCCAATGTCACACATACAGTAAGCAGCAGAACCAGGATTTGAACCTAGTCTAGCTCCAGAGCCATAAACTTAAAATACTGCTATACTGCCCCTCTGATGATGGGTGACCTGGCAGGTTTGGGTGGCTGATGATGACAGAGATTACAAGATGTTGGATAGTCTATTACAGGGGTGGGCAAACTTTTTGACTTGAGGGCCACAATGGGTTCTTAAACTGGACCGGAAGGCCAGAACAAAAGCATGGATGGAGTGTTTGTGTGAACTAATATAAATTCAAAGTAAACATCATTACATAAAAGGGTATGGTCTTTTTTTTTTTAGTTTTATTCATTTCAAACGGGCCGGATCCGGCCCGTGGGCCGTAGTTTGCCCACAGCTGGTCTATTAAGATAAAATGGACAATAACTTCTAATTATAGCACTCTTCCTAGGATTGGTTTCTTAGACAGTTTATAGCAGTGAGGCACCAATATTCATCCAATTGCTCAGGTTAAAAACTAAAGAATAAGTCTTGTTTTTGCCTTTCTCTCACTTTGAAACCCATTAGCAAGTCCTCTTAGGTCTACCATCAAAGCAAATCCAAAATCCAACCACTTCTCACCACTCTACTGCTACCACTTGATGCATCCTCATCTTTACCTGAATTATTGCAAGTATCTCCTAATTCCCTGCTTTTACACTTACCCTTCTATAGTCTCATCTCCACACAGCATACTGAGTGGTCATTTTTAAAACACAGAAAAGATCAAAAATCCTCCTATGGAGGCCCATTATCTATATATATAAAACCCTAATATGCAAATAGACCGAATGGCAGAACTGAACAACTGGTCGCTATGACATGCAGTGACCAGGGGGATGCACACGGAACATGGCGAGCATCAGCAGCAGGCAGCAGAGCATGGTACATGGCAGGCATTGGCCATGGTGGGATGGTGGAATAGGTGAGCGGGGGTGCCAGACCATGGCAGGGGACCAGTGCTGTCATCAAGGTGAGCCTCTGGTGGTTACTAAAAATTCTTTGCTCCCGCACACTGCAGTCCCGCCGGGTGCTCGCACGATTCTGGCACCAGCCCTGCTTGTGCCAGTCCCAATCGCTCAGTGCTATCAGCAGGTACGAGTGGTGGTTGCTGGCCCTGATCACCCCTGAGGGCTTCTCCACCTCCCCCTGCTCCTGAAGGGCGATCGGGGCAGCAGCCACCACTCATACCCACTGACAGCGCTAGCCCCACTCGCACCCACTGCTGGCACCAGCCCCAATCACTCCGCATAGTGTAGTCAGCAGGTGCGACCAGGGCCAGTGCCATCAGCACGTGGGAGCGGTGGTGGTGGGAGCAGGGCTGCTGGCAGATAGGGGACCAGGGGCCAGGGCAGGAGGTACTGAGCAGGGGCACAGAGGATGGGTCGAGACCCGCCCCATGCCCACCACAGCCTTGCAGACCACAGTTCCTTTAAAGGTGCACAAATTCATGCACTGGGCCCCTAGTGTTTAAAATAAAACCTAAACTCCTTTCTAGGCCTAACTCTACATGATCTGGCCTCAACTACCTCTCCTATCTCAATTTCGCCCACCCTCCCTGACTTACTCCACTAACTTTCTGGCCGTTCCTCAAATATGCAAACTCATTCTCACATCAGGCCCTGATCACTGACATTTCGCTTTTCCTGGCAAACTCATCCCAAAGACATTTATATGCTTGGCACTTTCATATCACTCAAGTTCTTAACTAAATGTCTTTCCCACAAAGAGCAATTCCTGGCCACCCTATCTGAAACAACTCTATCCTTTGTTCACTATCCCCTTCCCCTGTTTTTCATTTCTCTCCACAATATTTGCCATTACCCAAAAGCAGAGTCATAATTTACTTGATGAAAACCTAGGACAGAGTCCTAGGGTGTCTTGTTAACTGCTTTTTCTTTAGTGTCTAAACAGTGTCAGCTATAATAGTAACTGCTCAATAAATATTAAACCAAATGAATTAATTCCTCCAAGTCCATCATTTTATGATGTTATGATACTCACAGGATCAGTGGAGTAGGTGATATGCTGACTTTGTCAGATTCTGAATAAACTGGTACCATCACCACCCATCTACCTTAGGACACACTGCCTGGATTGGCTGTCCATAATAGCACCTTTCTTTCCAAATGCATGTAGATGCTCCTACATCCTCCTTTTCCAGAGATGGTCAGAGAAGGCTTTCACTGCTTTCTCTTCCCTTTGAGATGAACATACTCCCTCATGGACTTGTTATCCATTTTCTTTTGATGGAACATATTTTGCTATCTGAATAGAACTTCCTGAAGTCTTATACTTCTGTGATGTTCTGTATTTTTTCCTACCAAAATATAACTGCTATGTATTTGCTGGATGAGAGTTAACTCATTAGCATTAAACACTAAGATAATCACTGCATTAAAAACCTCATGCCATGTGGAGATGTAGAAATAAATGCTGCCCCCTGCTTCCTTTGTTCTTCACAGTCTCTGGAAACTTTCTAGACTTCCCTGAAAATTCTTTTCTTTTTTTTTAAGTAACAAAGGCTCAGCTGTCTTTTATTCTCTGGGTATTATATATTCATGATTACAAATGATAAGCTGCTGGCTAAGACTGATGTTTGTCCACTCAGATGAAAACTTTGGGAGAATTAATGATGTAGTTTATTTCTAAAACCTGCACACACAGTGTATGGAAAGAAAAAGCCGATGCTTCCTGGAACCTTACTTCCTCATCAAGGAAGATCAAGTAGGTCAAACATACCCAACACATGAAAGTTGAAGATAAAGCCCTTGTTGCTAGTGATAGTTCAGGAAAATACCCTAGAAGATTCCATTCACGTGTTCTAAAAGCATTAATTCTTCACTTCAACATCTGTGGAAGTAACCACTATTAATGACTTAAAAGTTCATAAAATGGATATAAACCATTTTCTTTTCATTACATATCCCACTGCAACATCTATGATTTGACTTCCATGCATACAGGCAACAATACAGCTAAAAATGTCTGAACTGGTTAATTACTCAGCTCAACCACAGGAGTTGAAACAAGTTAGCTCTCAATTTACAAACTAGTTTTAAGAGCAACAGTCCTTTTTATGTGCTACCTGGGACTGTGCATTTAGTTCTCTAGAAACAGATTTGAAGTTGTGCCTTCTGCTAACCGGCGGCTACGATTAGATCTACACATTTTAAACTGTTTAAAGGATCGATGAAAGTTCCTGTGACTCTGACATTAAAATAAACAACCTCAAAGTAATACATAATCACAATGAACAAAGGACTTAAGATGAGATCCTAAGTTAGTAATTCATTCAAAGGACAAGTTAGCTTCCTTGCTGATGGCTTCAAATTTTTTAAATAATAAACTGAAAACTATAAGCAAATTGAAACTAGCTCTTCAGACTGATATAAGTCTCTCCCAGAAGATAAAACAGAGACAGCAGTGTTGATATCCTAACCAGAAATAACATTAAAAATATTTTACAACCGATATACATACAGGACTCTACAACAACACCCAGGGAACATCTGCGAACCCAGAACACCAGATCTCTAGCAGCGCGAATACATGGACTCGGAGTAGCTCTCCACCTTCTCAAGGAAAGGAGAGAGAGAGCTACAAAACCAGACAGCCGGAGAAGAGAGATAATGGGGAGACAAAGAAACAGCCCGCATATGAAAGAAAAGCAGGCATCACCAGAAAAGGAAGTAAATGAAATGGAGGCAAGCAACCTGTCAGAGGAAGAATTCAGAGAAATGGTCATAAGGTGGATGAAAAGAATGGAAGACAAATTTAATAATATGTGTAAGAACCAAGAGGAAATGAAGAAGAACCAAGAAGAAATTAAAAATGACATCGCTGCTATAAAGAACTCAATAGAAAGCATCAACAGTACACTAGAAGAAGCAGAGGGCTGCATCAGTGAGCTAGAAGACAAGGTAGGAAAACATACCCAAGCAGAGCAGCTTCTAGAAAAAAAAAATTAAAAAGCAGGAGGAGAGCCTAAGAGAACTTTGGGACAACACAAAATGAAACAACATCCACATAATAAGGGTGCCAGAAGGAGAGGAAACTGAGCAAGGAATAGAAAACCTGTTTGAAGAAATAATGACAGAAAACTTCCCTGATATAGAGGAGAAAAACCTCACACAAGTCCAAGAAGCTCTCAGAGTCCCAAACAAAATGAACCCCAAAAGACCAATGCCAAGGCACATTATAATTAAACTGGCAAACACCAACGACAAAGTAAGAATCTTAAAAGCAGCCAGAGAGAGAAACTTACCTACAAAGGATTGCCCATCGGACTGTCAACTGATTTCTCAACAGAAACACATCAGGCCAGAAGGGAATGGAATGGAATGAAATATACAAAGTCGTGCAAAGGAAGGGTCTGAATCCAAGAATACTGTACCCAGCAAGGCTATCAAACAAAATTGAGGGTGAAATCAGGAGCTTCACAGACAAAAAAAGGACTAAGGGAGCTTATTACCACCAAACCAGCAATGCAAGAAATGCTAAAGGGTCTGCTGTAAAAAGGAAAAATAAGAAACAAAGAAGCAACACAGGAATAAAGAATAAAAATGGCGACAAACAAGTATCTATCAATAATAACTTTAAATGTAAATGGATTAAATGCCCCAATCAAAAGAAATAGGGTAACTGAGTGGATAAGAAAACATGACCCATATATCTGCTGTCTACAGGAAACCCACCTCAGAAAAAAAGATGCACACAGACTGATGGGGAGGGGGTCAAGAAA
>NW_006295391.1:414128-421009 GCF_000327345.1 Myotis davidii | reverse complement strand
ATATTTACATGATGATTCATAACAGTAGCAACATGACAGTGATGAAGTAGCAATGAAAATCATTTTATGGTTGGGTCACAACATAAGGAACTGTATTTAAGTGCAGCCAAGGTTGAGAACCACTGATCTAAAACAAACTCTCCAAAAATTCATTTTTGAGAAAGAAGAAAAAGTTGGAGGGATCACAATACCAGACATCAAATTATATTACCAAGCAATGGTTCTCAAATCTGCCTGGTACTGGCACAAGAACAGACATATAGACCAATGAAACAGAATCGAAGATCCAGCAATTGACCCACGCCATTATACTCAATTAATATTTGACAAAGGAGGCAAGAACATACAATAGAGTCAAAACAGTCTCTTTAATAAATGGTGCTGGGAAATTTGGTCAGATACATGCAAAAAAAATGAAACTAGATCACCAACTTATACAATACACAAAATCAAACTCAAAATGGCTGAAGGACTTGAATGTAAGACGGGAAACCATAAAAACCCTACAAAACTCCATAGGCAGGAAAATTGCAGACACTATGTCGTAGCAATATCTTTACAGACACAGATCCTAGGGCAAGAGAGACTAAGGAGACACTGCAGAGAACAGTATGGAGTTTCCTCAAAACAATAAAAATGGGAATCCCATTTGACCCAGTGATCCCACTTATAGGAATATATCCCAAGAAACTAGAAACACCAATCAGAATGGATATATGCCCCCCTATTTTCATAGCAGCACAATTCATTATAGCTAAGATTTGGAAACAGCTTAAAGGCCCACCATCAGATGAGTGGATTAAAAAACTGTGGTACATTGACACAATGGAATACTACACTGAGGTAAAAAAGAAGGAATTCTTACCATTTGCAATAGCATGGATGGAACTGGAGAGCATTATGCTAATTGAAATAAGCCAGTCAGTGAAAGAAAAATACCACATGATCTTATTCATTTATGGATAATAAAGAACATTATAACCTAATGAACAAAAAAGATAGATACATAGGCAGAGAAGCATCAAACAGACTGTCAAAGTACAGTGGGAAGGCTGGGAATGTTGTGGAGGGGGGCGATAAGAGATCAATCGAAGGACTTATATGCATGCATATAAGCATAACCAATGGACACAAGACACTGGAGGGGTGGGGTAAGGGCATGTGCCAGGGAGTAGGGGAGGCCAGGAGGAGGTCAATGGGGGGAGGGGGGGAGACATATGTACTACTATTTGTAATAATTTAAACAAGAAAGTAATAAATAAATAAATAAATAGGCTTCAAATGGAAAAAAATAAAAATAAAATAAAATTTTATACAAAAAAAAAAAAAAAAGAAAGAAAGTAAAAAAAATTTATATTTTACAACCAAGATGGTATCAGCATTGACCTCGGAGAAAAGGCTCCAGCCTGCCAGGGTGAGGAAATGGGGTCTTGGAGGACCCCATTTTGTGGTAGGCATCAACCATTTAGTTATTGTTATGGGACAGGTCTGGTGAGTTCTGGGGGAAGGTCTAGGGCTGGATGGGGGGACACTCAAAGAACTTGGAATAGAAGCTCTCATCACCAACCAGTAAAAAAAAAAGTTTTTCAGGATTTCTGTATTTTTAACCCCTGGAAGAATTATACAGTGCATGACAATTGAACATACCCTTCACAGTTCCATGAGCTTTGAGTAACTGAGGAAGAGAGAAATGAAGGGAAAGGAGGAATAATCAACCTACCAATACCTCTAAAATATTTTTTATCTTGCTATTTATCTTCCCTTTGTGAGATCCTACTCATCCTTCAGAACATAATTCAAACATCACTTATGCAGTCAAAGTCCTCATTCCAACACAAATTCCCTACCCTCCTTGTTTTCATTCTCCCCTCACTGTAATTATATTGTGTGTATGGATATTTGCTCAATGTCTCTCACATTCTATTCTAAACCTCAAAGGAGCTTAGACCTTGTCTTTTACTCACCATTTTCTTTCTAGCAACTAGAAAAATACTTGAGGCACATTCAATATTTTTTGAATAAACAAATGGAGAGGTTAGATTTTTAAATGTTACATACTACATGGTACATACATACTTGGGATTCCTCATAGCTGAGCACGAGCATTTCTTGTGTTGCACTATCACTGAGCTAAATAAACAAAAGATTTCAAATGGTTTTTAGAACTGGAATCATTGGGGGCTAATAGGAACCTGAACTCTTTCTTCCCCTTCCAGGCCCAATTAGGTGGGTTGAACTCTCATTGTCCTGCCGCTGAAAACACAAATGAAAAAATACATAAAGCTAAGGTAATTAATTCTGCTCACTTGCTTTTTAGACTTTTAGTTACTTATTAACAGCAGAAGAATAAGAAAATCTAAAAATACCATGAATAATTAGTTCACCATTTCCAATTATATAATACACTGCTAATATATTTCTGTAAAAAATAAGAAAACAGTAATGGCATTTTGTAGTAGGTACATTATTGAAAAATAAAATAGTTTTTTTTTAATTTTTACATATTATATAAGATAAAATGAAAGATCAATTAGCCAGTCTACTCACAGTAGCGGAGAAAGTCATGCAAGTTAAAAAAATGACAAAAAATACCTAACATTTATTAACTCTTACTACGAGATATTAGCTGTGCTAAGTGTTGTTATTTGATTTTCCCAAAGCCCTACTTCCATTGTCTTCATTTTGTAGATGAGGAAACTAAGGCTTAAGGGAATAAAAGAAAATACTAAAATCCCAGAGCTAGTGAGTGGTAGAACAGAGATTTGAAGCCAGGCCTGTCAAACACCAAAGGCTGAACTAGATCCCCACACATTCTGCTTCTCCATGGTTAATCCATTTCACATATGCCCCTTTCCTTTAGGGTAATGAGCTGGCAGTTACTTTGTACTTCTGTACAGGACTGGATTAAGTATGCATAAGCACCAAGTAATGCATTTTAAGAGGAGGGATAACTTGACAAGAAAAACTGCTGCAGATATGTTCTGCTATCTATTCAATGAGCAGATGGTGTACTTCTGAAAAATATCAGGATATACGAAAGAAAACATTTAAGCAATTGATGTTTATGTGGGTGCAGATTTTTGGCTACAGCAGGTGCCTGTTGCTTCCTGACATCTGCCATATTCCACTCTAAGTATATATATATATATATAAAAAAAAAGATACAGCTGGCAAAATTGCCGAGATTGTGGCTTTGCATATCAGTAAGCAGTACTTACCAGTCCTATAAGGCATCATTTAACCAAGGGCTCAAAGGTGAACTTATCTCTCAGGTACTGTGGCACAACAGAAAGAACACCGACTTGGGATAAAATAAACCTGAGTTCATAATCCTGGGCCTGCCATTTACATGCTGTGGAATCCTGAACCATGTTGTTGACCTCACAGAGCTTAACTATTTTTATTCGGTAAAATGATACACTATTGTCTAACATGCTGGCTGCTGTATGATTCAAATAGGAATAAAGTACCTAATAAACAGTAGGCACTTAATAAATGCTAGAGTGTTTTTAGATGAAATTAACATCTAAATTGGTCAACTTTGAGTAAACAGATTACCTATGTGGGTGAGCCTTATCCCATCCGTTGAAGGCCTAAATAGATCAAAAAGGCCAGCTTCCCCCAGCAAGAAGGATTTTCTAGTAGGCTGCCTTCAGACTTGCATCTGTATCTCTGGCTCTCCTAAGTTTCCAGCCTGCTGGCCCACACTACAAATTTTGGACTCACCAGCCTCCATAATTCCATAAACCAATTCATTATAATCTCTCTCCCTTTCTCTCTTTGTTGTATGTGTATGCATGCATGTGTGTGTATGCATATATTATTATATACATACTAGTGCCCCAGTGCACAGATTCATGCACATTGAAAGGAAATTAACTAGAAGGTGGCTGGTAGGGCAGGACTGGGCAAGATGGGCCGAACACGCCCTGGAGCCAACCTCCTGTTGTCCCTCCCTGGCTGGCCACATCTGGGACAGTGCCATGGCTTGAAGGGCATCTGTGGAGTGAGCGGGGGTCCCTCTGGCAGGTGGGGTCCCTTGGCCTGGCCTGCGGGAATTGGGCCAAAACCACTCTCGGATACCCCCAAAGGGGACCCAGATTGTGAGAGGGCAGTTCTTAGGTGATGCACCCCAGAATCGGGCTCCCTCCTCTCTGGTTCTGAGGTTCATCACCTGAGAACCGCCACTGCCAAATCACTGTAACTTGTCAGCTCCTGCATTGAGCGCCTGCCCCCTGGTGGTCATTGAGCATTATAGCTACTGGTTGGACAGTCAGATGGTCGCTTAGCCTTTTATATATATAGATACACACACATCTATATACACATTTACATATATACACATCAATATATATGTATTTCCATACAGTCATGCATACACACAAACACACACACACATACACACACACACACATACTATTGTTCTATTTCTCTGTAGAATCCTAAGTGTTCCTTAATTGTCTGATAAAACGGAACAAAATAATTTTAGATCTAGTGAGTTGGAAGGTAGGATTGGGCCTTTAGGTGGAACAGGCGTGGCACTGAAGAAGAAATAGAGAGAGTTGGGCCTGAAATATGATTGTTCCTTTTGTAGTATAATATTTCCAAGTCTCAATTTGTGATGTAAACATTGCCCAAAGGAGAAAGGGGATTCTCTGAAACAATGGCCCATTGAGTGGTAAGGGATGCTCCAAAGTATAGCTCTGTATGTGGGAAAGACTGGAGGCCCCCTTAAAGGTCAACTCTCAGAGAAAGTCTAGGAGCTCGGAGAGATCCCCATTGTGCATGCTTATCAAGCCAATGATCATAGTCTAAAGGCATTTACCAGAAGGCTGTAGGTCCCAAGGTCTGCTAGATGAATAAAGCCTGAGAGTAGACTTCCTAATGTCTTGAGTAAAGTCCATTTTCCTCTTATCCCCTGACTTTCCAGGGAAAAACTCTAAGGGAATTCAGATAACTGAGATAATGCCTCTGCCAAAATATTTAATTAGTTCAGAACCGTATTTTTTTCCTCTAACTAACTGGTTGTATATCCATGCAATAAATGAATGTCCACTCATGGTTCAGCACATCAAATTTTTAAAAATCACCCTTAGTTGTTTTTGGGACTAAGTTGATTAGTATTGTATACAACAGTTCATTGTTAGGCAGTTGTAAACAAGAATATTATTAGTCAAGGAGGTTTTTCAGAGAAACAGAACCAAAAGTATGTGTGGTATACACAAGCGCGCGCGCGCACACACACACACACACACACACAGATATTAATTTATTATAAAGAATTGGCTCAGGTAATTATGGAGGCTAAAGTCCCATGATTTACCATTCATAAGCTGGAGAAATAGATAATCCAAAGGCCTAAGAATCAGGGGAGCCTATGATGAAAGCCTCAGACCAAAGACAGGGGAAGACCCCTGTCCCAGCTCAAGTAGTCAGAAGAAAAGGGAAATCCTTCCTCTGCTGTTTTGTTCTATTCAAGCTCTCAATGTATTGTATTATACCCATTCACATTGGGAGTACAATCTAATTTACTCAGTATACTGATTCCAATGCTAACCTCATCCAGAAACATTCTCAAACACATCCAGCAATAATGTTTAGCCAAATGCTTGGGCACCTCATGATCCAGTCAAGTTGACATAAAATTAATCATTACAAAGAGTTTTGGTCACTATTCTGGGGATCTTATTTCTAAGACCTTTTAAGGAAAGTTGTAACTTTGAGAATCAGTGATGCTGTAAAAGAGAATCATTTAAATTGTTAGGGGTCAGGAGTCAGCATAGTTTTTCTGTAAAAGTACAGACAGTGATATTTTAGGTTTTGGAGATCATAAGGTCTCTGTCACAGCTACTCAACTCTGCCTTTGTAGCGCGAAAGCATCCGCAGACAATGCATAAAAGAAAAAGCATGGCTGCATCCCAATTAACCTTTATTCATGAACACTGAAATTTGAATTTTACACAATTTACACCTCACAAAAAATGTTTTTCTCTTTTTATTTATTTTTCAACCATTTAAAAATGCAAAAACTATCCTTAGCTCACTGGCCATACAAAAACAGGTTGCAATTTACTCATTCTTGGTCTAGGCAGATAATTCTTAAACTGTGGTCTTTGATACCTTGGGAGTTGCAAGGTTCCCTCCTGACAGTATCCAGTTAAAATTGTGAGTTTCTTCTTTAGTTGTATGGGCTGAATAAATGACATGAAATGTCGTCAGCTTACTGTTATGTACACATGAGGCTACTTACTAGTAACCTACTAAATGATTTATTAAGCATTTCTTAAATGTCGTTATAAAAACAAAAACTCATTTTAATTGATGCAGAAAAGTCATTTGACAAAATCCAACACCATTTCCTGATGAAAACTCTCAGCAAAGTGGGAACTGAAAGATCATACCTCAACATAATAAAAGCCTTATATAACAAACCTACAGCCAACATCATACTCAATGGGCAAAAACTAAAACTATTTCCCCTAAGAACAGGAACAAGACAGGGATGCCCATTTTCCCCACTCCTGTTCGACATAGTACTGGAAGTGCTAGCTATAGCAATCAGACAAGAAGAAGAAATAAAAAGCATCCAAATTGAAAAAGAAGAAGTAAAATTGTCATTATTTGCAGATGACATGATATTGTACATAGAAAACCCTAAAGACGCTATCAAAAAACTACTAGAATTAATAAATGAATTCTGTAATGTAGTAGGATACAAAATTAACACCCAGAAACCTAAGGCTTTTTATACACCAATAATGAACCACAAAAAGAAAAATTTTTAAAAACAATCCCATTTACCATTGCACCAAAAAAATTAAGATACCTAGGAATAAGTTTAACCAAGGAGGTAAAGGACCTATATTCAGAAAATTATAGGC
>NW_006295391.1:386683-412301 GCF_000327345.1 Myotis davidii | reverse complement strand
TGAAAGGGTAAAAGATCAACCAAAGTACTTGTAGGCATGCATATGACGATAACCAACAGACACAGATGGGGGGGGAGGGTTGGCCTGGGGGTGGTCAATGGGGGAAAAAGGAGACTTATGTAATACTTTAAACAATAAAGAATTTAAATTTAAAAATAACTGACTCAATACTAGAATTTTCCACTCTTAGCTTTTTTATCTTTTACAAAAATTATATGTTGCATTCCCAAATTACTTCATAGACATTATACACTATCTTAACAATAACACAGTGTACTTTTATTCCATACTATTTTCCATAATTGTAATTAATGTGGTTAAAGTCTGTCACCCCACTAGATTATAAACTCTGTAAAACCAGTGGTCATGTCTGGTCTTGCATGTGCCCAGTCCATGGTATCTCTGGAACACTGTAGGTGTTCAGCATATATTTGTGAGCTAAATGAATTAATTTCTTCTATTTATTGATTGCTTCAATTCTTGTTTTTTAAACATAAAGAATGTTTTCTTTAGCATCAACATTATCAATCCATTGATTGATGACTGTTTCATTACCCTACTATTTATAAAGATGTTATGTTTATAACCTGCAATATTTGGGGTCTATAATGTTGCACTACAGGTCTTTAAGACAAGCATGAAATGTGGTCCTAATATGAGTCACTTACACTTCTATTGTTAAAACAGTTATATGAAATTCAATTCTGGAGTGAGGGGTGGAGGGTAGAGAGGGGGGAGATTAATAGGCACTCTTTATTATTATCTCCAAGTTCTTATTCTACTAGAAAATGATCAAAAGGTTGAGAGCCCTTGTATTTGTAAAAGATGTGCTTTTGTGATGATAGGGGTATATTTCTTTTAGTTGACACCCTCTGGTTCAGAGGTTATAGACATATAATTTCTAGAAATTCTTGCTTCTTCTCAACCATGATTATGTCAAACATAATTATGTCAATCAGAGCTTGGCTTAACTCCACTTGGAGTGACACCGCTTGTACTAGCTGTTTCTAAAGCAAGATGAGAATGAAGAGGTCCTCCCAACTCAGGATAATGCTTCCAAGTCATTAGACCTCTGCATGCTTTGTTTTTACAAAAGTAATGGCAGGGTCCTCCATCTCTTAAAATCCAGGCCTAATGTGAGACATGAGAAAGACTTCCTTGCAAACTGTCAGGACCACTCATCTATACTCAACAGCTTCAAATAGTTTTGTTCTAATTAACCTCAGTATTTCTACCACGTAAGAAAGATCCACTTCTAGAGGCTCTTATTTTAAGCTATTTCACTTAAGGCAGCATTAAGGGAATTTGGGTAAAAACAAAACTTAAACAAAACAAGAAAAAGAAATGTTAATTACTTTAGGGAAATGTGTAAATTCCCTATTCATTGAATGCTCAATGGTTATTTGTTCTCTGGCTTTTTAGTGAGTATTTATTGTGCTCATTCACAAGCTGCTTGCTGATTCAAAGATAAGAAGAAATCTGCAAAAGTACCAGTAAGTTCACCAGATATAAAAAGTCATGAAGTTTCTTTTGTTATTAACTCCTTTGGCAACTTTTGCATAAAGCTATCAATGAATCTAAAGAACCAGTTCTGCCAAACTCCAACCAGATATTCTGATACATAGTGAGAATTTAACCTGTAAATTTTACAGATTGACCCAATTTGCGAAGTTGTAAAAGATGGCTAAATTGTTCCTGATACTATAACAAGTCCTTGAAAAGAGATAAACTCCTCAAACTGTGATTTCTAATTATATTTTAAAAACTTAAGGAAAGAAAGCTTTTTTAATGTTATAAGTGTGGAAGTATTCATAAAGGGGAGAGCTGCTTGGATTAAAACTGTCAGCTTTTTTTCTTTTTTGCGGGGGGGGGGGCATTCTAATATCAAGGGGTGGGGAAGTGGGGGGGAAATCTGACCAAGTTTTACCTTCCATCTTTGGACTAATGTATACAAGTTAAGGTCTCACTCAGAGAGTCCCTCCTTCTCCACTCATCCAGATCCAACCTATTCTTCAAATTTCAGTTAAACACTTTCCCTTCCAACTTCTGCCTGAGAAGCTTCCAAATGCACCAGCCATAGAGATTCCCTTTTTCTCTAAAGCAGCAATGTCTCTGCTGTTCATTATATCTCGTATTTCTTGATTGTTGCTTTTATTGAACTGTCCTCTTCTCCATAATCAGAGTGTAAACTCCAGGAGGGTAAGGAAAGTGCTTTATTTCCTTTTCAACTAGGAGGGGTGTTATGATGAGCCAGTCATAAGGTGCTGTCTGGGGGAGTCAGGAAATCTACCCAGAGGAGATACCTCAAAACAAGGTTCTCTCAGTTGTAGGCCCCCACTTAACCAAATGGTCCAGCAAAGTCTCTAGTTCTGTCTTCCTTCTTTCTATACTTACCTCTTTCTGAAAGCACATCCACCTTATGCTCAATGCTTTTGGTTCTGCATCACTGATAAGACTTCCTTTCTTTCTTGTGAGGTCAGAAAAAGCTGAGCTAGAAATAAGACTGCTAAAGGTTTAATGGGTACCTCTATATTATGCATGCTGTGGTGCTACTGCATATGGATTGGTTCCAGGTCACTGGTTGGTAACCCTGTACTCCAGTTCCGGAGTGGTGTTTCAATTGCAGACTTCACTGTCTGTTGAGCAAGTACGTTATTTGTGTCAGAACAGAACATAAATAAGTAATAATGCAGCAGACCTTCCTCCAAGGGATTTTGTGTTCTGCAAGCAGGTACCATGGTAGCATTATGCCCACTTTATGAGTAGCTGGCTCAGAATGGAAAAAATGTATGAATTTAAAAAGCATAGAAATGAACTTCCAGAGTTTTGCCCCCTAAATTAAAAAATAGGCTTTGTCATTTGAATAGGTATTTGCACACCCATGTTCATAATAGCATTATTTACAAAAGTCAAAAGTTGGATACAACCCAAGTATCCATCAACAGATGAATGGATAAACAAAATGAGACATATACATACAATGGCATATTATTCAGCCTTACAAAAGAAAGAAAATTCTGACACATGCTACAAGATGGATGAACTTTGAAGATATTACACTAAGTGACATAAGCCAGTCACAAAAGAACAAATATTGTATGAGTCCATTTATATGAGGCACCTATAGTAGTCAAATTCACAGAGGCAGAACATAGAATAATTGTTGTCAGAGACTGGAGGAAGAGAGGAAAGAGTTAGTGTTTAATGAGTACAAAGTTTCAGTTGGGAAAACACATTTTCTTAAATTCACTAAGCAGCGCTGTTCACAGCATGATGGTAGTGATGACTACACAACAATGTAAATGTACCTAGTACCACAGAATTGTACACTTAAAAATGGTTAAAATAGTGAATTTTATGTTATGTATGTTTTACTATAATAAAAAGGGGAAGCTTTCATGACCAATCTTAATAAAATTTCTTATTTCCTCAAAAGTAACAAACGGATAAGAGACTAAAAATAGAATCCTACCCATCTCTTCACTTGGCTAACTACAGCCTAGCTGTTCCACGAGTTATACAAATAAGATTGGCCCCCTGATAATTTTCTACTTAGTTGTTAAAAAAATAAGCTGTCTAGACTCTAGAGGAGGTACATATTTTAATCATGTTTTAAAACTTTTCTTTAAATCACAACCTTCACATACCTGCCCCTAAATATTTCCCATACGTATTGATATCTGTATGCCATGCACAGTGGCATACAACTTGTATTCCAAAATAGAAGGTAATATGCACAGATAACTTGGGAAAGAAAACACATTTCCTTAAATTCACTAAGCAGTGTCGTTCATAGCATAATCTTACAACATCTTGCATATCAACAACTAGTGAACCTCTTAAAATTCTTACCCTAGACCTACTAAATCAGCACCTTTGGAACTGGTGACTTGTAACCTGCATTTTAAATTAGCTCCTCTAAGTTACATCTATACACACTAAAGTTTGAGAATCAGTAAACTAAGACAGAAGTAAATGATACCAGTATCAGAAATATCTCTCTTAAAAAAAGAAGGAAAATGTGATCAGAGAGGAATCAGATCAGAGGACAAAAACATGAGCTTGGGTACACCAAAATCAAAATTATAACATGTCTTTACCCTGTCTCCCCACTGTACTCGCTAATCCTTTAACTAAGATAGACATTGGGATCATGTCACAGATTTTAATAACAGAATGACAAAGAAGCAAAAGCTTTCAGGAGGAAATGCATTGAGGGGAACCTCTGGGTTTATTAAGTATTTTGTAGAATTTGAAGGAAAAACCTAGTGTGTCATGCATCAATGGCAGGAATGGGAACAGGGCACAGTCTCTTGGTATTTTCATCTTTGACCAGCCTGCCCAAACCCAACTATAACTTTGTATTATATAGAGTTTAAATTTTATTTGAATTGCATGAATAACTTCTATATAGGGCCACCCAAAGATCTGTATGCTTTCCTTCCTTGCAGTTTCCTGTTTTGCATCTTTGAAAATTGTGGAGTATCTTCCTATGGCCCAAAAGTATCACATAGAAGGTGTTGAAGCAATTAAAAGAAAGCATAAAGTGGTTTTGTCTCTCTAAGAACTACTTTTCCATCTCCCCCCAAAAGGGCAGAGGGCTTAAAATCCAAAAAAAAGGGACAGATGACTTAAAATCCAAAGCAGCAAAATATTAAATAGTTTAAAATATTGTCAGTTATGCAAAAGCCTTAGTGTTGAGAGCAAAATGATGTGTTTCACTTTAGAAATGGAATTTTCAAACTAGTGACAGGATGTCCAAATAGAAACCTCTGACAGATCACTGCAGATACAAATGTACAGCTAACAAGACGGGGAAGGCCTGGAGATGATGATTTTATTATTGTCAGTTATGCAATGGTTATGTCATTATAATGAATGAAATATCTGAAAGGAAAGAGGGAAAAAAGCATGTGGCAGGAGTTTTAAGAGTATAACAAAGAAGAGAAGCCAGTGAAAGGGACAGGGGACCAGTAATCATCGAAATTGGATAACAACTATAGTGGCTCAGAGTTTCAAAGACCAAGGAGGAAGATAACCAAGAAAGGGGATTTCAGATGCATGAAGCATAAAATGTTCAGGAAGTTATGAACCAGTTTGGATTGACCAAGTAACATTAAAAAAAAATGGTAACAACTTCCACCTTTCTTTTAATTTCCAAATTTTATGCCAAAAGGCCATGACATTTATTTATATGTATGTACTGATATCTATGTATGTATGTATATAAAACTTCCCATTAGGCAATAATTTGATTTGTGCTATTAAACATGTATATTGGCATTATAGAGCTATAAGCACTAAGCACAACATAAGCATTCTCCTCAGGTTGCTAATTCCTAAAAAAGGGAAGCCATTTCTGTTTTAGTTGTTAGCTTAATTTTCTTCCCAAACTATTAGCATAGGAGGATGAATTAATGAGTCAATTTTATGTTAATGAGAAAATTACACTATAGGGTCTTTTTTACTGAAAAGAAAGTATTCTTTCCCAACATGAATGGTTTTGAAACCCAAAATAACACACTATCACAGGAATTGCAAGCTGGAAAGGTCCAGATTATTTTAGGAACTGAGAACCAACAAAGTTCAGGTGGCCTAAAACTGGATAGCATTTTAAAATAAAATCTTGAAGAAAGGAAAGTCTATGTCCCAGATAAATTATAGTATGATGAGGTAATAATGCATCGTACCATGTTAGTGGCCAGGGACTATTAAGGCTGAGTCTAAGTATGTATTTCCCCTTAAATTATCCTGTGTAGAGTAGACATAGGATTCAGTTCTCTCAGCTCACATTGATAGGGTAAATTGAGTTTTTTATTGCAGCTGTATTTCTGCTGATAAGGCAAAATGAAGAATACAAGAACTTAATCATCACATCTTCTCTAAAATGATACAGAAAAACACTTATTTTTAGCTGTTTACTGTGCTTTTTTTACCTTTCTTCTCAATTATGTACATACATATTAGTTTTTAAATTGCTTACCTACACAAAGTACATTAGCTTCTCATAGATTTGTAGTCTGACTTCATGTTTATTCCTCTACAGAAATGAGCACATCTCTGAAACCATCCAGTCACAAATTTAAAGCTATATGCTTAGAAGAATAACTGGGGAACAGAAAGTCATTTTCTTTTGGCTTGTTTAACTGAAGACAAACAGATGTACCAAAATGAACACTCTGTACTATTTATGATTGCTTTCCCTTTGTCCTCTTTCTCCTTTTTGGTTGTTGTTGAGTTGGGGAACTTAAATAATGACATTATAACATCTGGATAGAAGAGTTGTCCACTTTCAATTTAAAATGATCCCATTCTTGGTATCCTTAAAAATCATGTTTCCCCACTGTGTTGATTATTTACTGCGATGCAGCAGCATCCTCTTCTGATCCTCCCCCATCTCACTTAGTGGTCTTCTTATCCCCACTGAGAGACTGATAAACTGCAAGTCTGCTGACTCTTTCTCACCTATATTCTGGACCCTTTCGTTCTTGTGGACTCAGAGAAATAAATACTCACTGATTTCTTCATACACTTGTTGGACCACAAAGGTCCTAGGGATGTCAGCAGGCACTCTCCATGCCATACCTGCCCTCCATATTCTCTGCTCTTTTTCTCCGCAGTTGCAATGGTGTGGTGAACTTCAGAAAATCTACCAAAGTCCCAGAGAGAAAGAGTGATTCACAAAGAGTAAACCCACTAGAAGAATAGGAGGAGAAGGGATTTACCATCACTCTCCCCAGAATTCATTCCAAGGGAGAAATCTATATAGGAAATGTCAAAGCATCTAACCACTGAGTTTTGCTCAGTGAATAGAGCATTGGCCATGGACTGAAGGATACCAGATTCTATTCCAATCAAGTGGTCAAGGGCACATACCTTGGTTGTAGGCTTGATCACCAAGCAGTTGTTGTGTCTCTCTCACATCAATGTCTCTCTCTCTCTCTCTCCTTCCTCTGCCCCCTTCCACTCTGTCTAAAAATCAATGGAAAAATATCCTCCAGTGAGGATTAATGAAGGAAGGAAGGAAGGAAGGAAGGAAGGAAATTCTGAAGCTCTCTTTATGTGCCTATATCTCCATTCCCATTCTAATCTTTATACTTATTTATAACTAGTATCCTAGTGCATGGATTCATGCACATTGAAAGGAAATTAATTAGAAGAAATGTTTTAATATCACTATTCGCCCTTTCTCTATAATAGAAGTGTCAACCAAATTCAAGATCGACAATGACAGATCAAAACACACATGTGCAATTGGTGCCAGTGAGAGCTTTATATGTATCATACATGCATGAGTCAACTTAGCCTTTCATATATAGAGAATAAACTTGCTTAATTAGAGCTGATTTCTGATATAACTAAACTTTTTCCAGACCAGTGAAGCACCCCAACTTCTCTTTCAGGTAATTGTCAGCAACACAGCAGTAAATATCAACACGAAGCAGATTATTATTGTAGATCACGCAGGGAGAACAAAGGGTTAAATATTTAACTGAAGCAGTGTTTGCACAGTGAGAAAACCTGAAGTCATTTTCAAGTTCCACCATTTCTTATTTTCAGTCAGGTCAAGTTTCTAAACTTTCTAAATCTCCGTTTTCCAGCTAATGAAAAGAAAAAAGGATTCTACCAAGCGTCCTATCTACCTACTCCAGGACTTCTGTGAGGATCAAATGAGATGAGGCATGTGAAATGCTTTACAAATATTTGGTTAAATTGTAAAATGTTTGCACCCGGCTAAAAAGCAAGCCGGTTTTCCTGGGCTGAAGAAACTCCAAGGAGGCTAGTCACTAGGGAGAGGAAGCAGGGCATTGCTACATGAAGTCATTACCCGGCGCCCACAGCCACCATTTCCAAGCTGGGCTGGGCTGTGTGCGCATTTTGCGCCATGGGGTCTTGGCAGCATTGGCGATTTGGTGAGGTGTCGCTCTGGGGTGGTGCAATTTGGTGAGGTGTCGCTCTGGGGGGGTGGCGGGGCCTGTGTCCCACTTGGGGGGAGCCGAGTGTTGGTTTGTTGATGCCAGGTCCACAGTGCCATTTATTTTTAAACTAGAGGCCCAGTGTACAAAATGTATGCACAGGTAGGGTCCTTGGTGGCTGCCGGCCGGGGCCTCCCTTCCCCACCTGCCAGCTGCCAGCTGGGGCCTTCCTTCATTCCGCACCACCCCCTGGTAGTCAGTGCACATCATAGTGAGAAATGAACTCCCGTTCTGTCGAACTCCCAAGGGAACACTTTGCATATTAGGCTTTTATATAGAGAGATGGCCAGTGCACATCATGGCACTCCTGCATTGAGCGTCTGCCCCCTGGTGGTCAGTGCGCATCATAGCCACTGGTCGGATGGACAGACACTTAGCCTTTTATATATATAGATTGCTGCTTTAAAAGTCCTTATCTGTTAGTCCCATCATGTCTGTCATTTCTAGGTCTGTTTCTATTAAAGAATTTTTCACCTGACTATGGGTCACATTGCATGTCTAGTAATTTTTTATGGATATTGGACAGTGAATTTTATTGTTGAGTGGTTTTTCTATGTTTCATTAAAAGGAGTTGAGATTTGTTCTGGCAGGCAATTAATTTTCTTGGAGATTAACCTGATCATTCTGAAGTTTCTTTTTCAACTTTATTAAGATGAGTCTACAATGCACTTTACTCTAGGGCTAGTTTATCCCTCCTTCTTAGGACTAAAACTATAAGTATAGCCTTTTGGGGAGTCCCTATTGAATTCCCTCAGTGTAACAGGCCTTTATAATCCTAGCTGATCAGAATTCAAACATCTTCCAACGCTGTAAAACTCTGATGGTTGTTCAGCATACAGCTTCCCTGTAGTTGGTCTCTGTCTGGTCTCACCCTACACATGTATAGTTTACTATTTAGTCAAATACTCTAAGGGAAAACTATGCAAATTTATGGCTTTCTTTTCCTGATTAGCTCCCTCCTCTTTGGTCCCCTGCCCCATATATTCCAGGTGCTTACCCCTTCTAAACTCTCATATTTATCTTCTTGCTCAGCAAGGTGGCCATACTCTGAGTTCCACCTCTGTGCACCATTGTATAGTAAGTGCCTCCAGCCAAAGCACTAGGCAATTGTAGGGCATATCTACCTTAATTCCCTTCTCTCAGACACTGCATCCCTGCATTACCTGTTATACAATGTCTGAAAATACTTGTTTCATATATTTTGTCCAGGAGGGAGGAGAGTGTTTATTATGGAAGGGTCAGTCTAGCACAAGTTAATCAGTCATTGCTGAAAGTAAAAGTCAGGGCTTTTGATTTTCTCAATATCTACTATTGCTGGCAAGCCCTAAGATAATGAGTATCCTTCTATGATTATACCCAAGTGAGAAGATCTCCATGTAATTATTTTGACAAGAAAAAAATAATAAATCATACTGTCATACCTTATCCTCAATTTTCATAGATACATAAACTATATTGTAGAGTCAAATTGTATCACTACTATAGTAACCATTATCTAGATATGCAATGTAGAGAGACAGGGCTAGAAGACTGATTTACAAAATATGACAAAAGAGAATTTACCTGGAGACAGGAAGGTGAGATCTAAACATTATTTCTTGGAGAATAAAGGAAAAGCAACTTCCTGGAGAAAAAAGAACAGATTAACTTCTCTTTTCTAATAAAATTGAAGAGTATCAGACTTTAATAATATAGAAGCCTACAGTCAAAGACGAGATAGGGAGCTGGGGTTTACACACGGGATGGCCTTGGGAAAATAAAACATAATGCACTACAAAGAGGGTAAACAGAGGCTACAGTGAGGAAGATCTAAAAGAATTTTCATGGTTTCCTCCAAGACTCTAGTTGGGATGTGGTAAGGCTAGCCTTAGAACAAGAACAAAGTGTGTCATGTGGTTCTTGCATGGAACTTAGGAGAAGCTAAAATGAACAATTATGATAGAGTTTCAGGAAAATTTAAAGGGCGTATAAGCACGCTAGAAAGTCTCACATGAGTTCTGAGACAAAGCAAGGCATCAACATTTGAAAAAAAAGTATATATATAAACACAGAATTTGACCAGAAAATTTCAGCAGCAATATGCTGTCAATCCACTTAGTATTTCTTGTATAAAACATATTTGTGCTTAATCTTCTTAATAGAATCTATCATAAGAACACTTAAAATTCAACTCTCTCCATGAATACTGGGAAAGGGGTTTGTGTTAATTCCATAACACAAATTTCCAAGTAAATGATATAAACATGTATTTGATTGAGTTCTATGCCACTAATTAATTTCTTGCTACAGAGACTCTTTGGTCAGGATATAAGTTATCTTTAATTTGGCCAGAAATAAGAGCCAATTGCAAAGGCTGGAAAATTTTTAATTATACAGATAATCAATGTGATAGTATTTGTTATTGTGAAATTATATTATACTATTGTGAATTTGATTCTTCTCTAAATCTTTAAATTTTAACAAGGGTACCAGTTCTTTTATCTGTGGAACTGATAAAAGCTAAAAAAATAATAATAATCCATTTTTCTTTCATATCTAAGTCTATAGGTATAGAATTATGAAAAATTCATCAGGATAAAAACCAAACATCAACAATAACCATTCATGCTATCTTTTTTTTTCAATTAGGATGTTTCTATGACTTGTTCATCACTGAACTCCAAGCACTTACAGGTGCTTGGCACAAATAGACACTCAATAAACAGGTGAATGAATGAATTACAGTTCTCATATTCATGCTAGTCACCATGATGCCAATAAAAATGAACATAATAAATTCTGGATCACCAGCCATTTTTCTAATGGTCACAGAAAAAAAAATCTTTCCTAACTAAATTAGGTTTGGTTTTGTTTGTTATTATTGGGGAAGTAGTTGAAATGTGGCCACAGATATGGACATGAAGTGGTTAACAGCAAAGCCCTAGGCTGCTAGGGTTTTGGAGTGATGTTTATAGCTCAAAAAAGGAAGTCATCTGGAGTCAATGACTCTTGCAAAATGGGAGATAATTTTTACTCAGTGTTCAACATGGAATTTTACAGAAATCACCATGGTAGATATGAAATCTCCTTAAGCTCTAGATCTTGGACAGAGCAAAGTAAAAGCATCACAAGCTTAGAAAATACATTAACAACTGAAATTAAAGCAATTCCAAACCAAAAGACAATGAAATGTCTACAATTCACATTACAACTCTAAGTAAGAAGTAATGATTCAACTCAGAAAGACACTGGGTATGATACAAGTGTGGAACCCAGTAGACTGAACGATGCAAAATTTCTAAACATTCCCGGTCTCTTCAGCTGCTCCTCATATAATATGGTCTCCAGTTGCTTTGCCATCATGGTTTGTACTGCTCCAAATAAGCTTCAGTGTCTTAAAACGTGGCATTAAAGTACACCACAATTGTGATGGTTAATTTTATGTGTCAACTTGGCTGGGCCATGGTGCCCAGATATGTAGTCAAACATTACTCTGGATATTTCTGGGAGGGTGTTTTGGGGTAAGAGTCAGATTTAAATTGGTGGATTTTGAGCAAAGCAGAATGCCCTCCACAATGTGGTTGGGCCTCATTCAATCAGTTGAAGGCCTGAATAAAAACAACAGACCAACCTCTCTGGAGCAATGGGAATTCTGCCAACAGATGGCCTTCAGATGTGAACTGCAAAATCAGCCTTTCCTGGGTTTCCAGCCTGCCAGCTCACCCTGCAGATTTTGGACTTGCCAGCTTCCATAATCACATGAACCAATTTCTTAATACACATCTCCTTACACACACACACACACACACACACACACAAACACACACACATCTTCCTACTGGTTTTTCCCCCTGCATAATCCTGATTAATATACCAAATATACATATATATTCCAAATTGCACAGAACTCCACAGAAACTGTCCCAGATACAATGAGATCAACAACAATTAAAAGATAAAAGACAAAAAAAATGTAAGCCAGGAGAGATGAAAAATAAAGGGAGAAAGAGAGAAAATTACATTTGCTTTTTTAGCTGTCACATAATTTAACTCATATTTGAGCTCAAAGGAAAAAAATACCTTTACAGTTTAAAAAAGAAAATCATCCCATCTGCTTCTGGAATTGCATTACCATGCTCCCTGCAACCATCCAGAAAGCACTTTTAATCCAAGGTGAATCAACAACATGGACTACTTTTTTGGAATACCACCATTTGTCTGTTGCTGTAATTTCCAAATGACATATTTTATTTGCCATAACTACCTCCCAAGCCAAGACATGGTCCCACTGCCCAAAACTGGAATTTATTTACAAGTCCCCTTACATGCAGCCCAGTTAATTAAGCTTTGCTTGACATATACCAGTATGTGACTTATATGTGTCATCCTCACTCTAAGTGTGATATCTACATATTAATATTTGTACATTGTCATTTATCCACCCAAACATATTTATTTAGTATCCGATATGTTCCAGATACTGAACTAGTTACTGAGTGCTGAGTCATGAGCAAGACAGACATGGCCTTTACTTCTGGACCTTGTATTTTAGTGGGGAAGACAGATAATCAGTAAGAAAATAAATTATGATACCTGTTATGATGGAAATAAATGGAGTGCTGTGGGATAGAAGAGGTCACCTTTAGGCTGACACCTGAAGATAAAAAGAAAATAAAAGAGAGGGAAGAATATATCAGAAAACAGCAAATGAATATTCTGAACTGGGGAAAACTTGAAGTATTTTTAAAATATCAGAAAAATCTCTAGACTGTAGAATTGAATCCCGATAACTGATGGATAGTTTTAAAAATGAGACAGGATATTTGGAGACCAGGTCATAATGGGGTTTATAGTGAATTTATTAGGAAGGATCAAAGCATAATGCAAAAGAATACCATCTATGAAAATGGATATAAGCAGAAGTGTGTGTGTGTGTGTGTGTGTGTGTGTGTGCGTGTGCGCGCGCACACGCATATGCATGGAGAGTTTGAGAAATTCACAATTCCAGAGTGACTATGTGTAGACATAGAGAAAAATGATTAGAATATGATTATAGCAGGTTAAAACATAATCAATGATATTGAAACCTGTCTGAAGAAGTAATCTGTTAACAAGTCTGAGATATTCCTTAAAGGTACCTCTCCAGCTGTCTACTAGTATGTGCATAGAACGTCCCAGAACCCCTGCCCACAGTGTCTGGCAATTTTGCCCCATATATTCTGTAACCTACTTCCGTATCTTCTTGTCACTGATTCAACAAGAATAGTTCATTATTTGTTTTATATATTGGACTTCCACTTTAAGAAAGTTTTAAAAAATCTTTGAAAACTGCTTCAAAAACAGCAGTTATCAGTATATTTATAAATGTATATAATATATAATATATAACATATATGGAGAATATATATAAAATCCTGTATTGACTCCCATTTCACTAAGAGTGAAAGCCCAGTTCCTCCAATAGCCTACAAACCCTGCACTTCCATGCTGTTTCTGCCAATCTTCCTTGTGGTTCCTCAATACCTTTTTGCCTTAGGACCTTAGTACTGACTGTTCCCTCTGCCTGGAACTCTTTTCTCCCAAATTGGCTGAATGATTAACTCCTTTACCTCCTTAATGTTTTGCTCAAATGTCATCTTCTCAATGAGACCTGCCCTGAGCATTCTATTTTAAAACCTTCTGTACTTCCAATGCCCCTTCCCCTAATTTACTTCTTTTTCTATAGGATTTATCATCTTCTAATATAATATATCACTTACTTACTATGATTATTGCTCATGGCCAGTATGTAAGGTCCCTGAAGGCAGGAATCTTGGTGTATTTTTTTACTATTTTATCCCTAACATCTGAAACAGTGTCTAACCCTCAACAAATATTTGCTGAGTAAATTCATTAATTGAAACAATTGTATTTGGAAATTTGACCACTCTATGTCTGCCAATAAGCAAATGTGATACCTAAAGTGAGTAGGATCAAAGTTAAATATTTACACAGATATGCTGGATCTCCCCATGGAGGAGAGCAATAAACGAAACCAATGATACATTCCTCGTTTCGAAATTCTCCTTTGGTTCTGTCATCAATAAAATAAAAAGGAGTTACTGTTTAATAATTAAAAAGTATCAATCACTCTTTCTCAAAGAAATGTCCACATTGCATTAAAATATGGTTATCAAACCAACCTAGAATGCAGCGACAAGAAATACCATTTATTTAGCATCAATTAAACTCAATTTTTCTTGGTTATAATCCTGACACATTCCCTGACAATAGTATTCTCAGGCATTACCACAGAATGGGACTCTAAGAAGCTTGTAAATTTGAATCTTTATAAGCAGTCATGACAAAATACCTGAAATAATGCTCCATGTGAGTATCTTTAAACTGTATTTTCAACAATCAGAATGAATTTGTTCTAAAATATCCTCATATTATTTCCAAATCCTTTATGTAAACAAAGAAAAACATGGGGAAAATGGCTGGCTGAGAATGGCACTGCAGGTGGCCGCTGCATGTAGTCAAGCATTGCACATCTCTGGAAGCGTCATGTATGTTGTTCATGGTACATGGATTACGATATAAATGCACCAACAACTGACCCATTCTCTGCCCTGGTGTTGTACAGTGATCTTTTCTCTTGGAAAAATTAATTCAAAATTACTGAGATAATCAATCCTAGACAGTGAAATATGAACTGATTTACATTAAAATAATATCCTCAAGACATTTACAAGTAACTAAAAAATGGAGGTGTAAGAGACACAACTATCTTAAAATGATTCTATATGGTAAGTTACAAATCCTTGTTTAGTTGGCAGTAGGTGTTCTGGTAAACCTTAGACAATTTTATACCTACATGATCTTATGGCACCCTCAAGTGGATAAATATTAAACTGACAATTTTTTCTCTTGAGGTCTGTGATATGAAAAATAAAAAGATAAGGTGATGGGATCCCTTCAAACAAAGACTACTGGATAAAGATATACCAACCCTTATCAGAAGAGCTCATAGTTTAAGTTATTTCTTTAAAAATGAATATGGATTTTGGGCTGATCTAGCCGTATTTTCCATTTAGTATTCTTCATTCTTCCTTGCATAAATTCTGGGTGACCCTGAATAAGAACTTTAAACAGAATACAGATAACTACTTTAAATGGTTAGCAAATGTGTAATCTAAACATCTTGCACTATGTACTTAGGAATGAAATCAAGTGTACCCGTTTTAAGAAAATGTTCAAGAATATCTTTAGATGTTAACATAATAATAGATATTTTTGTTGACGAGAATTGTTGCTCCATTTATTTATGCATTCAATGGTTGATTCTTGTTATGTGCCCTGACCAAGTAAGCTATTACAACCTTGGCATATTGGGACGATGTTCTAACCAAATGAGCTATCCAACAAATTTATATTGAAATAAAACTTACTCTCAAAATTATAGTCTTTCTATATCAGGGATGGGGAACATCCGGCCTGTGGCCGGTATAAGGCCCTCGAAATCATTTCATCTGGTCCTGACAAGGCCTTAGGGGTGAGTTAATTAGAAGTTTGACCAAATGTAAGAGGCTAATTTTTAAGTTGATAATTCTGTATGGCCCAGGAATGATGTTACAAATATCCAAATGGCCCTTGGCAGAAAAAAGGTTCTCCACCCATATTCCATACAATAAATTTACTCTCCAGCAACTCTGCTTGTGAAGAGTCTGTTAAGTTGGAATCCTAACTTTACCACTTACCAGCTACATGACACTGATCAGTTTACTGAGATTCTCTGGGCCTGTGTCCTCAATGTCTTAAATGAGAGTACATGAGATACAGTGGTTAGGTTCTTGTCAATAGGTCACAATTACCTTTGAAAATCAGTTGAATTACAAAAAAAGAAAAGAAGAAAAAAAACAACTTATTTACTTTAGTGTACACAACACCGTAAGTCAGTGGTTCTCAACCTTGGCTGCACATTAAAATCACCCGGGGATCTTTTTAAAATCCTGATTTCTGGGCCTCATCCTCCGGAAATTCTGTTTCTTTGTTACTAATGTTGTGGCCGTACCCCATAACAAAGAAACAGAATTTCCGGAGGATGAGGCCCAGAAATAAGGATTTTAAAAAGATTCCCGGGTAATTCTAATGTGCAGCCAAGGTTGAGAACCACTGCTATAAGTAAATCTTCTGGTCACTACATTTTGAGAAATCACTTAGATAAAATGCAAAACAAAGCATGTGTGCATGTGTTCAGGCATTAAAGTCATTCTGGCTTTAAGTTAACGCTAAAATAGCTAACAGTGAGTGGGCTGTGGACGGAGGACACAATCTCAGTGCTTAATAAATCTGCTTTTCTTTCTTCTGCCCTGTAGCCTATAGGAGAGCTCCCGGCGCATTCGTTTCACTGTGGTTACGCCTGAGCCATAGGTAGTGACTGATCCAGCGAGTACTGGAGGGGAAGAACCTTTGTAACTCCTTTGGAGTTCTCACCTTTTGGGGCACTTGCACTCTTAGACGCGTCTCCACTAAATTAACGGACGAATTATTACTTAGCCGAGATTAGAGCTGGGGTCACTGCGGTGTGAGAATAACAGCACGGAATTTTTAAAAAGTACACTTGTCACACACAGCACTACCTCGGAGCCGCAGCCAGCCCTCCCTTCGCTCAGGAAACGCTCGGCCCAATCCTTCCGGCTTCCGTAGTCGCGCTCAATTCCGCGAGACCGACGCTTAGGCGCCGGCACTCCGCCGGCGACGAAGTACTTCCGGGAGGCAACTCCGAGGGCCTGTGACGCGTGCTTCCGGCGGCTTCCGGGCCGCTGGCTCGGCCTTGGGACCAGGGGGCTCGAGTAGTGGGCGCGGGGGTCGTGGAGCCCTGCACACTCCAGCCATGGACCGCGACCTTCTGCGGCAGTCGCTCAATTACCACGGGCCGTCCTTGCTGTCCTTGCTCCGTAGCGAACAGCAGGACAACCCGCACTTCCGGAGCCTCCTGGGGTCGGCGGCCGAGCCTGCCCGGGGCCCGCCGCCCCAGCCGCCGGGGCCAGGCCGGTAAGGAAATCTCGCCGACGCTCCCAGGCGGGGGAGGGGACCCAGCCCGGGGCTCCGCGGCCGCAGCAGCCGGGCCGCCGAGTCCAGAAGGAGCGGAGCCGTGGAGACAGCGCTGGGTGGCGGAGGGTCCGATGGCGGAGGGCCCGCGCGTCTGGTGTCCTCGAGGGTCCCGCGGAAGGCGGGCTAAACTTGTATTTCCCTGGAAATTGCCCAGCAGAGGCGCGGGTTCTCGAGCTAAAACCCCTCGGGCTTTCGTATCTGGGGCTGCGGGCATCGCTCTTGTCGCTTCCCCGCCCTCCAGCAACCGACTGGCCGGTGAGGGTTCAACCTTCTTCTCGGAGGATATGTGGGCTGGAATTGAGGATGGACCCGCTTGGGCGATGCAAGCCTGGAGCAGATGCTTGGACGTCCTAAAAGGTTTTGCAGATAAGTTAGTCTCCATAAATTCTGTTGTCGTTGTTTTAAGGAAAGAGAAGAGAGTCGACAACGCTGAAATCCAAAAATTCATTTCCAAAAAGGCGGATCTGCTTTTTGCACTTTCGTGGAAATCAGATGCACCTGCAACTTCTGAAGTTCATGAAGACGGTGAAGGTGGGCCGAGTCTTAAAATATCTTTTGATTGCCGTTATTTTTCTTTTTAACAGTACTTCATTCAGATAAAACAGAACACAAAAACTAGGGTTGGTGATTTTGTAAATTATTTTTTTCAGATTGTTATGCAGTCATGCCACCTTTAGAGCAGTTCATGGACATACCTAGTATGGATCGGAGAGAGCTGTTTTTCCGAGATATTGAGCGTGGAGATATAGTGATTGGAAGAATTAGTTCCATTCGGGAATTTGGGTTTTTCATGGTGTTGATTTGTTTGGGCAGTGGCATCATGAGAGATATATCTCACTTGGAAATCACAGTAAGTAAATCAGTATTATTTATTAAGTGGTAAGGTATTGAATGTTGTGGAGCTCCAAAGTGGCGTAATTGAGGGACATATTCAGTTCCTTTGTACCACAGGTAATTTTTCAGTCACTTGATTGCTTCTGTTTTTGAGTCGCTTCAGTGAAAGAATTATTGTTTTGTATATGTGGAATTTTTTTTTAATATCATTGATCGGCTGCCTCCTGCACGCCCCCTACAGGGGATCGAGCCCACAACACAGGTATGTGCCCTTGGAATGGACCCTGAACCTTTCAGTCCACAGGCGGATTCTCTACCCACTGAGCCAAACCGGCTAGGGCTGCATATGTGGAATTTAATGAACAAGCTGACCTACCAAACAAAATATAGACAGACTCAGAGAGAGCAAGCAGACAGCTCTGATGGAGGGCCAGAGGACTGGATTGATTGAGGACGACGAGAGAGAACTCAGTGTGGTGATTGGGGGTGGGGGTGGGGGGAAGAGGGCATCGAGGGGATAAATGGTGATGGGAAAAAGAAGAGAAAGAACCTGAAAGCAATAAAAGAAAGAATTAGGTCTTTGCATCCAGCTGTACTTCAGTGTACCCTGCTGACAGTTTTTGAGAATTAAATATCTTAATTGGAGAAAAAGTACCATTTTCTTTTTTAAAAAAATTCTTAGCAGTGAAAGAGTTACTCCTCCATTTCTGGTTTTGGGAGTTTTTTGGTCTCCTTGGTTGGCAGGGGTGGGGTCCTTTTTCAGATGTTACAACAGATGTCGATGGGTATGGTGAGATTGATTGGTATTTGGGCTTATTTTTTTTCTAGCTGAACATGTTCTTAGTATTTGGCATTATGTACTTGCATATGGATAATTTAGAAAAAAATTCCTGACCTTTTTATGTCTTTGCAGTAATTGATTGTGATGTATATATTATGAGAGACTTTGCCTGAGATAACTAGTCCTGAATTTGAAATAATGTGTCACTTTAAAAGGTTTTGTTATTTGCTGTCTATCAAGGCAGATGAAAATGAAGAAAAGCAGGAGATATCACAGACTGAATAGCAGGCATACACTTTGGAGAGTTCACATTTCATTTTCATTGGAATTCTCACACTAGACAAATTTTCGTTTCATTTCTAACAAGTGCAAAATATCTCTTTGCTTTATCATCCACACTCATACTTGGTTCCTAAAACTAATTGCAAATTTTATGAGATTTTAGATTTTGAACTGACTCAAAAAACTTGTTTAATAGTGTTTGGACACAGAAATGACTTAGAATTTAAATCCTTACTTAAATTTAGACTTTAGGATGCTAGTTGATTTTTTTTAAGGTTATATCAACTATTAGCCATTTATACTGAACAAGTAGGATAAAATAAGACCTTTTTCACCAATGAATAGGAAGTCTGTTGTTTTAAAATACTTCTCATTGCAGGCTCTTTGTCCATTAAGAGATGTGCCTTCTCACAGTAACCATGGGGATCCTTTATCGTATTACCAAACTGGTGATATCATTCGAGGTGATCAATTTCATCATATTAATAGAAAAGTAACATTTGTCAGATTTTATAAGTTAATTTTGAAAATGTAGTTTAGTAAGAATAGTGTTTGAAAGGATTTTTGTTTGCATTTTCTTGCTAATCAGCTTAGTTTTCTTATTTTTTAAGCTGGAATCAAGGATATTGACAGATATCATGAAAAGCTTGCAGTATCTCTGTATAGCTCATCTCTTCCACCGCACCTATCCGGTATTAAATTAGGTGTAATTAGTTCTGAAGAGCTTCCTTTGTACTACAGGTAATTTTTCTACATTAAAACGGTTTCTTGACTTAAAAAATAGCAAATTTTGTCCAACTTCTAACAACAAAGTAAAATTTCAGTTTCTCTTATTTCAAAGTATGTTCATTATATTTTTATACCCTTAAATTTCTTCAAACTTGATAAAAGGAACCCAGTCATGATATTGCCACACTTTCATGTACAAATTATAGTATGAGTATTTAAACCCCATGCGATAATTTTATCTAACAGAAGTGGACATGCTAATTATTTTTTGTTTTCATTTTTTGTTTTTGTTTTTCTTAAGGAGGAGTGTTGAACTAAATAGCAATTCTTTGGAATCCTATGACAATATTATGCAAAGTTCCTTGGGATTTGCTAACCCAGGAGTAGTTGAATTCCTCCTAGGAAAATTAGGAATAGATGAATCTAATCCACCATCTTTAATGAGAGGCCTACAAAGGTACAGTAAATCAGTATTATTTATTAAGTGGTAAGGTATTGAATGGTGTGGAACTCCAAAGTGACATAATTGAGGGACATATTCAACTATACTAAGCCTAGTGGCAGCAGTATGACAAAGGTTGAATGAACTAGGTGATCCTGCCTTCTTCTGGAACTAAGTCTCTTATCAATAATTAGAATTGTACCAGGTGACCAAATAGAGAAAGATTTAGAACATTTATAAGAACTTTATGTATACCCTAAAGAAAAATAATGTCTAAGAATAATGGTCATTGCTGAGAGTTCAGGAAAATTATTTTGTAAATGGAATACAGGTTTCTTGCTTGGGATTCACTTTTTCAGTGTTGAGTTTTTGTTATCTGTCAGGCAGTGAACTATAATTACAAAAAAAGTATTTATATGGTTTGAATTATTTTTCTTAATAGCAAAAATTTCTCTGAAGACGATTTTGCTTCTGCATTAAGAAAGAAACAGTCTGCATCTTGGGCTTTAAAATGGTATGAAGATTTTGTCTTTCAACAATTGAATTACCTGGCATAAAAGGTTAGGGTAAGGCCAAGAGTTCTTAAGTCATCATTAAGACCAAGTTTGTTTATAAATGAATTAAAGTGAGTTTTTGACATTAGCTTTCTTATAGGTGTAAATGGTATTATGTTGTAAACTTAACAGACTTAAGTTTTAGCCAACATCATAATTTTTTTTTCAAAAGGAATTGGTATATTGATATCTAGATTTCCTAAAATGTGTTACAAAACTATCTAATGGCAGAATGCTTTTAGGTATTTGGAGAGTATGGAAGGCTAAATATTAGCCAAATTTGATTTGCTTTAAAATTTTACCCGTGCTAACATTTTGTTTTGATATTCTGTGAAATGCTTGTGATACTTTATAACTATCCTTTTAGTGTGAAGATTGGAGTTGATTATTTTAAAGTTGGGCGCCATGTGGATGCTATGAATGAATACAATAAGGCTCTGGAAATAGACAAACAAAATGTGGAAGCTTTGGTAGCTCGTGGAGCATTGTAAGTGGATTGTGGGTTTTAAGGAATATTTACAAGGTGAATGTGCACAAGATTTATACATAGCCCACAAGATAAATTTCTTACTTTGTTTCGTATCTCCAGATATGCAACAAAAGGAAGTCTGAACAAAGCAATTGAAGATTTTGAACTTGCATTGGAAAACTGTCCAACTCACAGGAATGCAAGAAAATACCTGTGCCAGACACTTGTAGAAAGAGGAGGGCAGTAAGTGTCAGACTTTGTTCTATAGTATAGGTCCACTATTCAACCAACTACTATAAGATCTTGAACTTAATATAAGGAAATAACATCTTTAACTCAATTCAGACCATTCTTAGTTTCGATTTTGGTTGACAGTGTTTTTTAAGTATAGTCCTCTAAATTTTCTAGTCATTTTTTTCTTATTACTGGTCTAATTGGATATATTTTAGTGATTTGAGTTTCTTTTCCTAAATGCCTATTCTCATTACATGTAAATGTAAAGGTACAAGAAATTAGGTAAATATTCTTTTCCTGGACATACATACACTAGAAATTTTAATAGAGAGAATTTAATTTCTAATTCATTTCATCATTTTAGTAGAAAAATACCAGAAATATGAATTGAGAGCTCCTGTTGTTAATTATGAATAAGGTTTCACTGTTATATTCAGTTTTTTGCTCTACTCTGTCCAATAAAATCCACAAACTCCAGATTAAATGGAAGAACAAATTATTAAGAAAAAACCCTATATCTTATGTTACTCTTCTGAATTGCATTGTAAAGATTTAATGACTGGCCTAATTTATAAAATATTTTGAAGGAATATATTTTAAGTATAAGTAATTTGCTAACAACTTTAGTAATTTTAAAAGTTTATAATAGCATTTTTTGCTATTTTTAAAATAGAATTATCTGTTTTCTCTTTCATGAATTTGCCTGATCATTCCAGTTTGTATGATCATACCAGAATTCCAAATTGAGATTTTTGCAGTATTTGTTAACTCATGTGAACTTCTGCTTAGATCCATGTGATTGGAGCAGCTTTTTACTTTATGACTAGGTAGATAGCCAGTACCTACTTAGGTGTGGTTATCTTATTACCCATATGTTGGTGTCTTTTTACTAAGTGAATGGCAACACCACCTACCCAGTTACCATAAGCCATAATGTTGATCGTCTTTGACTGGTGCCTTCCCACATTCCATCTGTCACAAAAGTTATCCCATTGAAGCCATTGGGATTTTCTTAATTTGTTTCACAGTAATTACTTTTTCCTACTTTGAAAACTGAAAATATTTTGCAAAGTCCTTTCACTGCTTTATAACCAAATTTTCTCATTCTGATTTTTCATAGCATAGACTTTTGAGCATCATCTGATAATGATCCTATCTACAGGCTAGTTGTGATATACATGTATGTGTTGATATTTCCAACTTAACAGGATATATTCTGTGAAAATATTTCTATGGAAAGAAAAATTCTTCATAAACTGCTAGCAAAAGCCAATGTAATTCTGTGGTAAAGGTCAAGATCCTACTATATTTACAGAGGGCATCAGTTGATCATGCATTATACTAAAACTAGAGGCCCAGTACACAAAAATTTGTGCACTCGGGGATCCCTCAGCCCGGCCTGTGCCCATTCACAGTCCAGGACCCCTTGGGGGATGTCCACCTGTCAACTTAGGCCCACTCCCCGGGGGATCAGGCCTAAGCTTGCAGTCAGACATCCTTCTGGCAGACAGGGAGCCCTCGGGGGATGTCCGACTAAAGGCTTAGGCCCCCAAGGGATCGGGTCTAAACCGTTAGTTGGACATTCTTAGTGCTGCCACGGAGGTGGGAGAGGCTACTTCCACCACCACTGCGCCGGCCGGCCATGGGCCAGCTCTGGCTGAGTGGCACTCCCCATATGGAAGTGCACTGACCACCAGGGGGCAGCTCCTGCATTGAGCTTCTGCCCCCTGGTGGCCAGTGCACATCATAGCAACCGGTCATTCTGCTGTTCAGTCAATGTGCATATCAGCCTTTTATTATTATTATGTAGGATGCCATTGCTGGGCCCGCAGCATGGATTTAGTTACCAGTAATGGATTCCTGTTTGTTTGTTTGTTTTACTTAGGGGCTTATTTTGTTTTTCAAACTGAAATATAACTCATTTAATATGTTACTTTCAGGTGTACAAAGTAATGCTTTAAAATACAGGGTGGGGCAAAGGTAGGTTTGCAGTTGTGAGTACACAAAAGTTATTTGTGCATTATTATTTGTTAATTATTTTTATATGAATGACTGTAAACCTACTTTTGCCCCGCCTTGTATGTATATATTGCAAAGTAATTACCACAGTAAGTCTGGTTAACATCCATCACCACACATAATTACAAATATTTTGTTTAATTGTGATGAGAACTATTAAGATTTATCTTAACAGCTTTTAAATATACAATACAGTTTTATAAACTATAGTCACCATGTTGTACATTTTCAAGACTTAATCTCATAACCGAAAATTTATACCTTTTGACCACTTTCACCCATTTCACTCACCCCCCCAACCCCACCCCTAGCAACCACCAATCTGGTCCCTATATCTGTGAGTTTGGTTTCGTTTTATTCTGTTCTATATGGTTTTACATGGTCTATTTACCAAAAAAATAGTAAAAAAACTATGGTTTAGGTATTATTCAATTTGGAAAGTAAGTTGCTAAACACATTTTTTTCCTAATAAGTTCTCTCTTTTAAGCCCAAGACCTATATGCATACTTGAGGACTTTTTATTTTTACAAAAAAAGCTAAATCTTCTTCTCAAATTTAGGTTAGAAGAAGAAGAAAAATTTTTAAATGCTGAAAGTTACTATAAGAAAGCTTTGGATTTGGATGAGACTTTTAAAGATGCAGAGGATGCTTTGCAGAAACTTCATAAATATATGCAGGTGATTCTTTATTTCCTCTTAGAAATTTAGTGATATTTGAAACTAATGCCAAAACTTAGCTTTCTTCTGTGGAAAATTATTCTAGATTACTTACGGCATTATGAAAAGTCTCTTTCTAAATATAGCTTTTCCTAATTGGGTTTGACATTGCTTCATAATGCCTCTTTTTTTATTTGTTAGTACTCAAAAGTAAAAATAGCCCTTTAAGAAAATTCTAATTGCCTAAATTTGGTGTGTGGTTTTGAGTACTGTCCTTGTAGTGAGCTTTCCTGGTGGTTACAAAATTCAGTGATGTTACGGTAATTGAGCTAATTCTAAAAATCTTTTTGAGAGATATTTTAAACTGTCTTTTCCTGTAATACTGATGATGATGTTTTCTCATGCATTTTTTTCTGAATTGGACCGTTGCTGCTGTGTCTGTGACATCTGGTGCTGCTCATCCCCATCCTCAAACTGGAAAATGATTTCTTATGTAATCATGCGTCCAACTGGGCTGTGCTATTTTTTAAATGGTTTGTATTTGAACATGGTGATTCCTCCCTCAATTCACCTAAACGGAATGTATTTGAATTTTATTTCTACAATCTGTGTCCTGTTTAAATTTTGAAATAACTTTTATTTATTTTTCCCCTGTCTTGCACTCTGGGTTAATGGTACCAATGCAATGGCTTCCCCTTTTTTCATGGAATACCAACTGCAATATGGTCCTCAATACTGTTCTGGCTATTCCAATGATTGATGCCAAACACCTGTATGATTAATTTTTATGTGTAAAAAAACTTGTTTACTGCTGGATATGTGGTGATTTGGGTATACCACATTTGATTTTATTATACCACATTTGATTTCTGGTGGCGGGGGGGTGGTTTTTTGAAAACTGGGTTTTAAACATTCTTCTATTTTTAACGTGTGGTTTTTTCCGATATCTGGGTTCTAAAAGAAATCTTTGGAATTAAGAGAAAAACAAGCTGAAAAGGAAGAAAAGCAGAAAACAAAGAAAATAGAAACAAGTGCAGAAAAGTTGCGTAAGCTCTTAAAAGAGGAGAAAAGGTAAACTGTAACATTCAGTATTTTTTTACTTAAAGCAACTACTGAGTTGAACCACAGTGCCATGTAGAGGTAAAGTAAGTAAAAATATAAAAGTATTTCAAATCATAATCAGTTATTCTTAGCAATTAAGAGTACCAGAAATTTTTCTGAGAGTTTACGGAAAGTGGAATTGTAAGGCTAGAAATCTGAGGGTAAAAAATAATTACTCTAACCTTAAATTTAAAATACATAATATTATTTTAATTATCTGTATTTTAGGGAGAAATGTTTTAGAAATAGAGCAGTAGTCTCAACTGGGGGCAGTTTTGTCCAAGGGACATTTCTGGTTGTCATACTGGTGGAGTGCTATTGGCATCTAGTGGGCAGAGGTCATGGGTGCTGCTAGACACCCTATAGTGGTGTTGTAGGACCCCTCCACCCCCGCCCTGCCAGCCTACACTTCCAACAAAATGTCAGTAGTGTTGAGGTAGAGAGATTATCTATGCTCTAGAGGTAG
>NW_006295391.1:382466-386578 GCF_000327345.1 Myotis davidii | reverse complement strand
AGGTCTTGTTTTTAAGGTAATGTTGGAAATGTCACTGTGTGTAACAGAAATGGATTTGCTTAGAGTGACAACTGTCTACACAAGTATTTTTTTTTCCAAAGTACCGCTTGCTGGTACAAGTGGATCTGACAGTAACTAAGATTACTATAATTGCTTATCTAAGCCACAGCTTTTATGACATCTTTAAGGGGAATAAAATAGAACTAAACGCTTTATGGATAATTAAGAAACATTTTTGTACTTAACATCTGATGAATTAACTACTTTTTTAGGCTAAAGAAAAAAAGAAGAAAGTCAACTTCTTCCTCTTCAAGTGTTTCTTCTGGTGATGAATCAGTTTCTTCTTCTTCATCATCCTCCTCTTCTGGTCACAAAAAGCATAAGAAACATAGGAGGAATCGTTCAGAGTCTTCTCGAAATTCCAAAAGGCATTCAGCTAAGGTATCCTCAAATCAGATAGATCAGAATAGGAAAGATGAGTACTTCCCAGTTCCGGCCAATACTTCAGCATCTTTTCTTAACCAAAGACAAGAAGTGGAAAAACTACTGGAAAAGCAAGATAGGGTACCATATCAGAAGAAGCAGGTAAAAGAGAAAGATAGATGCCCTGTCTCTTCATCTTCAGTTGAAATTCCGGATGATTTTGGAGGTAGGTCTGAAGATTCAAGAGACTTTTACAATAGCTATAAAATTCAGGCAGGTAGTAGCAAAACAGAAAAGTCATATAAACATGAAAGACATTTTTCCAATAGAAGGGATTCCTCAGATTCCTTCTCTAGGAATCCAGAAGACAAGTTAAAAAATTATGGTTATAGAAAATTTGAAAAAGACTCAGATGGAAGAAAAGAGCACTATAGAAAGTGGGAGCCAGGTTCCATGAGGTATTCCACTTCCCCAGCAAGCTCTGACTACTCTTCTAAGTCAGTTGAAAAATATAAAAAATGTAATTATTCTGAATCACGTGATTTCAATAGACATGAGCAAAGATATCAAGTAAGTAAAAGTCATAGAGAATATGAAAGAGAGGATAATTATGAGGAGAGTATTAAACCAGAGGCTCCAGAAGAAGAGCTAAGTAGCAAGGAGCATTCAGAAAGTGGAGCTAAAAAAAATTTACCGCAAAATTTACTCAATATATTTAATCAGATAGCTGCATTTGAGAAAGAAAAAGGAAATAAGCAAAAAAAATAATATGCCAAGGGAATCAGCACTTTTTTACTAAAGGCTGTTAATAAAAGTTTTAGGTCTTAATCGTAACAGTCCAGTGCAGAAATCTCTACTCCTAAAATTATTTTATTTGTAGAGATTGCAAAAATCAAATGCTTTTTTTTAAGAGCTTTACATTCATTATCCCATTTAATCTTCATAACGATTTTTTTTTCAGCAAATGCTTTCACCCTATTCTTCAACTATATCTTTTAGTTGTAGGTCCCCTTTCACAGCTTGATTTGTAGATTTCATATATATGTTTATGTACAGTATTCCTTACTCTGTTTGAAACTTCAGTTAAAGATAATTCTCAAAGTATTGTTTCTTCATTGTATTATGGGGTATGAGAATTCCTTGGGTCTCCCTTATCCTGCTGTTTGAGAGAAAATTAAATTTGTGCACTGAACACTGGTTTTTTTTCATCAAACATCATTTCTTTCTCTTTTCTGTTAAATTAAAAGCCCTCAACTTTTGAAAGAGATATGTTCTTTAAGTACTATTTTATATTTATCATTTGTTTAAATATTAAATTTTTACATAACTGTTGTTTTAAAATGATAGGCAGATCATCTGTCTTTTCTAATTGGCCTTCTAAGCCTAATTCAAGTAAAAGAGACTTATGTACCAGCTTAACAAGTACCTTAGGAATAAAGCCATGAACATTAAATAGGGACCCATTTTACTTATTTATTTCTATCTGTCTGTCTACCTACCTTATTGCTTAGCAATATAGCCCTAAGAAATTTTTTAACTTCAAGTATTGTCAAGACTTTAGAGGCTACGTTCCAGGCAAGAATAGGTCAGTGACTAAAGAAATATAGTATAAATCTGGTTTTCTCTAGAAAGAAATTAGGAAACTCCTAGTATTGCAGATGTTTTGGAACATGGCAAATTTTTAAATAGTCTAGAGCTGGCCTGTGGTTCTGCTTTTCTTCCTTGATATCTCCTCTCCCCTGATGCTTTCCTAGATGCCTCTTTTCTCAGGGTCTGAATAAAACTAGGCCAACAGAGCCTGGTTTTACTCAGAATAAATCCCAGAAACTAGAGCTGAAGAATGGACTTGTATTGTAAGGATCCTCCCCAAATTATTGGAAAAAGTACAGTTTATTATTAGGGAGATAAAGATAGGACTCATAGTGTTGCACTTATGATGGCCTTTAGAGTCTTTCCAATTTAAGATTCTAGACACTAAATGGTAGTGGACTTTTAAACTGTCACTCATGATGACACTGGATGGGTGGGCTGGGAAATAGGTGAGAATAATTGAGGAGGGAGATACTTTCATTCCTTGTTCTGTCTCACCAACAGTAAAATACCAAAACTTTAAGTATAACTAACTGGGTGTGTGCTATTTGTGACCTTCAGATTTTAGTGATGGGAATTTTACATACACCATCCTATCTAATAATAGAGAAACATGGTAGTTAGCCGTATGACCGCTACCCTTCCCATTGGTTAATCAGGGTGATGTGCAAATTAACTCCCAACCAAGATGGTGGCCGGCAGCTAGGCAGCTTGAAGCGAACAGGAGGCTTGCTTGCTTCAGTGACAGAGGAAGCCAGTGATGTTCCCCACACGCCGCTGCCAGCCTCTGAGCTTGCAGTTTAAGAACCATTGTTACAAATATAGAAGCTAAACAAAACCCCAGGAACCTGCTTTCAGCCAACAGGACCACAACATTGTTTCAATTATAGAACAAATGCAGATCCCTGCTTTCAGCCAGCCAGGATCTCAGAGCTGGAGTGAGCAGGACCGCAACAGTGTTACAATTATAGAACCCAAACAAACCAGATACCTGCTTTCAGCAGCAGAGGCCTCAGAGCTAGAGCCAAGCCTCAGAGCTAAAGCTGGCCCAGAATAAAAACAAGAAAAAAAGGACAGGTTGGGAGCTTCAGTCACCTGCCAGCCTGAAAACGGCCCTCAGCCCCTCATCCAGACTAGCCAGGCACCCCAGTGGGGACCCACACCCTGAAGGGGGTGTGACCAGCTGCAAACAGCCATCATCCTCTCATCCAGGCTGGCCAGGCAACCCAGTGGGGACCCCCACCCTGACCCAGGACACCCTTCAGACCAACCAGCTGGCCCCCACCCGTGTACCAGGCCTCTATCCTATATAGTAAAAGGGTAATGTGCCTCCCAGCACCGGGATCAGTGTGATGGGGCGGGGCCACAACCCTATCCGCCCTGCTCTGTTCGTGACGGGTGATAGAGGATGGCGCCCCAACCCCCTGATCCTTCCTGCTCTGAGTGTGATGGGGCGGTGCCCCAACTCGCCTATCGGCCCTACTCTGTGAGTGACAGGGGAGCTCCTCAACCTCCTGATGGGCCCTACTCTGTGAGTGACGGGGGAGCTCCTCAACTCCCTGATCGGCCCTGCTCTGTGCGTGATGGGAGAGCTTCCCAATCCCCTGATCAGCCCTGCTCTGTGGGTGACAGGGTACGGAGCCCCAACCCCCCTGATGGGCTCTGCTCTGTGTGTGACAGTAGCGCCCCAACTCCCTGATTGGCCTTGCTCTGTGCATGACAGGGTATGGAGTCCCAACCCCCCTGATGGGCCCTCTTCTGTGCGTGACAGGGGGCAGCACCCCAACCACCTGATCGGCTGCCTCTGTATGTGACAGGGGTGGCACCACAACCCCATGATCCGCCCTGCTCTGTGCACAAGGGGCGGCGCCCCAACCCCCCAAGCGGCCCTACCCTGAGCGTGACTGAGGGTGGCATCACAACCTCCCGATCCGCCCTGCTCTGAGCCTGACCAGGGGCTGCACCTAGGGATTGGACCTGCCCTCTGCCACCTGCGAGCGGGCCTAAGCCAGCAGGTTGTTATCTCCCAAGGGGTCCCAGACTGCGAGAGGGCACAGGGCGGGCTGAGGGACCCCTCCCCCAGAGTGCACAAATTTTTA
>NW_006295391.1:380402-382403 GCF_000327345.1 Myotis davidii | reverse complement strand
CGGGGGGGGGGGGTGGTGTTCCTCAGCCCAACCTGTGCCCTCTCATAGTCTGGAACCCCTCAGGAGATAACCACCTGCTGGCTTAGGCCTGCTCCCCGGGTGGCAGATGGCAGGCCCGATCCCTCGGTGCCTGCCCCATCTCCCCAGGTTGCACACGGCAGGCCTGATCCTGGGGTTGGGCCAGGCGGCAGATGGCACTGCCCTGCCCTGCCTGCAGTATGCAAATTTAACGGCCATCTTTGTTGGTTAATTTGCATACTCTTCTGATTGGCTGATGGGTGTGGCAAAGGTACAGTCAATTCACATCTTTGTCTTTCATTAGTGTAGATCAGGGGTGGGCAAACTTTTTGACTCAAGGGCCACAATGGGTTCTTAAACTGGACTGGAGGGCCGGAACAAAAGCATGGATGGAGTGTTTGTGTGAACTAATATAAATTCAAAGTAAACATCATTACATGAAAGGGTATGGTCTTTTTTTTTTAGTTTTATTCATTTCAAACGGGCCGGATCCGGCCCGCAGGCCATAGTTTGCCCACGGCTGGTGTAGATTGTCTTGAGCATCACCATCAACAAGCACTGTAATTTTCCAAAGCATTTTTGTGGCTTAAGCTGACATTTAGGTACCAAAAAAAAAAAATCATTGTTAGTACCTTGTACAATAGCCTGCCTGGATTTAGAAAGTCCATCTTCTCCAGAGCTTCTTTCCTTGGACATAGTACACTTAAGCAAAGTACACACTCCATTTTCTAAGGATTTGTTCAGGAAACCCATCATAGTAAATATTGTGGATACACTTGTCAAGAATCCCTAATGATATCTTCAGTTTTTTGCCATAACCCCATGTCTATAGTTTATACGTACACAGGCTGTATCTTGGTTTCCATAATAAATGATAGTTGACTTTCTTACAATAGGTGGATGTTAAGATAATTCCAGATGAGGAGATAATGGGGTTAATCCCTTATCTCATCATTTAGCATTACTACACTGAAGTTGGAACTGTTACTTTCACAGTTAAATGTAGACTTATATTCTGGCCAGAGAGCCTAACCATTCCACAAATACGGTGCTAGGATCTGGTTGGTAACTCAATGGATAGAAGTCACTGTGCAGTTCCTATGTCACGCCATGTGCATTTTGTATATATTTTGTTATTTCGGTAAATGTTTTACATAGGTAACTATTACTGTCCCTATATTACAAATGAAAGAAGCATAGAGAACTCCCTTTTCCAAGGTCACAGAGCTAGTAAGATACAATCCCTGCCTTCATAGAACAGTGTGTAATATTTCAAGTTCCAAGTAACTTACAAAGTAATATAAGGCAGAGAATAAGAACAAAGTGACTATAAGATTAATCAGTTTTTAGGTCTTATTAAATAAAATCTCACACTTTAGAACAATGTTTCAGCCAAACATTTAATATCACTACTGCCTTTCAATAACAGTTCTAAACAATGACAATTATAAATATTTACTTTATATTGTTTATTAACTCAAGAAAATTTTGAAAGTACATTCTTGTTCTTTATGCTTGGTTGTCTATCTTGAGAGAAAAATTATTAATGTGTTTGACTTCTTTCAAGATCAAAGTAGACTGATTCTTAAATTTAAATTCTTAAAAATTTAAAAATTCTTACATTTAAATTCTTAAAAATTTGAGCTGCATTTTTATTGATATGCACTGTTTCTCTTTCCTAGCAATTGCTTTCTCGGTGGAGGGGTGAGGGTAATGCTATATTTTGGCTAACATTTTTTAAAATTATTTCAAAGAATAAATTAACATTTCTCCCCAAAAGTCTGGGAAGTATATTCCTTTGAATAAAGAAAACTTAATTTCAGGATCTTTTAGGATAAGTGAAAATTTTAGTAGTGTTAGAAGTCTTCATGTTTAAACATATCTTCCTAAAAGAATCTAAGTGAACATAGTTGCAGGGCTAGTGTGAAATAATAAAATCAACTATTTTCTGTTATAACAGACACAAAAATAACTGGAAAACAG
>NW_006295391.1:371177-380361 GCF_000327345.1 Myotis davidii | reverse complement strand
CTTGTATAATATGTACCCTTGTTAAAATCAGGTATAATATGTGAAGATAATAGAAAAAGGATAAGAAAGTTAAACATCTCTTTGGCTTGATTTTTAAACTACCATTTTTCACATTTTTCACTGATAAAACTTGTCTGGTCATTTCATTTTCCACACTATTTCAATAGCACTTTATATCATTATACAGCACCCAAAAGTATAAAATGAAATTTACTATTTTAAAAGTGAAATTTGAGTTATTTTGTTTATAGTTTGTTCAAGAGAGATTAAAATGTTTACTTGCTGCTCTTTTTGTTTTTATCATTACTGGAACTACTACTGCCAGAACTAGTTAACCTAAAAGTGCTGCCAGATGGTGAAGAAGAGAGTGGGAAGGTTAGCTCTAATATGTTCAGCGAAGTCTGAGAAGCAGAACTCCTAGACGACCTAGAAGAAATTACAAAATTATTGTAAATTTAATTCAAAATTTATACTTTAATAAAGACCCCTCATTAATAGTGAAAGATACCATAATCACACAACTAAAGAGAGCAAAAAGTTTTAATAGTATTAATAATAAATTTTAAAGCATGACCTTTAATATCAAAAAATTAGTTTTTTTAAGGAAAAGGTAATGAACATAATAGTTTCAAACCAGTAAAAAAAATAGTTTAGCAAATATGATTAATAAAGAAAAATGTTTTCAGCTATAATTAACTTAAAGATTTGCAGAATTCATTAAACAAAAGGTAACAAAAAGGCATGGGCATATGGGTGCTGGCAAAGTGAGTAAATGATAGGTTATATAAGAGAAGAAAGTGAGTGTCCTGGTGGCATCATTTGAAAATCATTACTAGCTACATAGTTCTGAAATGCTAAGTTTAAAAATATAGCCCTGACGGATGTGGCTCAGTGGTTAGAGCACCGGCCTGTACACTGAAGGGGCTCAGATTTGATTCCTGGTCAAGGGCACATACCTAGGTTACAGTTTCGATCCCTGGCCCTGGTTGGGAAGGAGGCAACTGATCAGTGTGCCTCTCTCACCACCCTCCCTTCCACTCTAAAAAGTCTGTAAAAAATATCCTTTGGTGAGAATTTACAAAATATATTTTTGTATATAATTGTAAATTACATGCACGTGGCGGGGTAACTCAGTTATAAGTGTCTCATACACCAAAAGGTGGCATGCTTGATTCCTGGTCAGGGCACATACCTAGGTTGCAAGAGGCATCTAGTCATTTCTCTTCTCAAATCAATAAAGATACCCTCAGGTGAGAAATAATATATATGTGTGTGTGTGTGTGTGTGTGTGTGTGTGTGTGTGTGTGTGTATACATATATATATATATATAATGTTTTATGACAGTATAGGGATGTTCAAGTGGCTGCCCACCATGTTTATGTAAAAACAGTTTATTTTTATTTAAACCCCACCTTTTAGGACATTCCTTTGTCTCTGTGAAATCCCTACATGGACTAATGAAAACTAAGTGGCTGCTGAAGGTAGGAGATTGGAAATTTAAAAGTTAGGATCATTGTTAATTTTTATTTTGTCAGCAAAGCAGTGTTGATTGAACATCCCTGATGATAGAATTCTAGATAACACTAAACTGAAAGTAAAGAGTAATTTCCTGTTTAGCAAATTAAATGAACACAAATCAAATCCTGAGTATTTAAAATTTTGCAGTGTGGTTTTAATAATATACTTAATATCTCTATATCTAAGTTGCCCTTTTATGGTTAAAAATCCTCCCTCCATCAGGGTTGGTCATGCTAGATGTAACCTCTAAAATTTCACCCTGCTCTACCCTACTGAAATAGGTGGTGGTCACAAAGCACTCTGTGCAGTAATGCAAAGAGAGTGGAAAGCAAGTTGCTCTGCTGGCTGTGTCTGCGTCTGTGACACTGACCTCGGCAGGTGGGCGAGGAGGAGAGCACTGGCAGATCCAACCGCTGTGGCAATGTGGGAGTGGCTGGGTGCACTGAGGGTAGCAGCGTGAGCGTTGGGGACGTGGTGGTTTAACCTTCCACTTACCTTAGTGACAACAGTGAAGCCTGTGAAGGAGATCTCTGCCGCCCGTGTTTGGTCCTAGCTGTAGGGAGTTCCAGACCTTTCTGAAAGTACATTGAATGGCAGTCATTAGTACCACTGCGTTTTAGAAGAATATTTGTGATTAGATTTCACTCTGATGAATGCCATAAATTATTTTCATGAAGTGTTTAAGAAACACTTCTAACTAGAAGGAACAGTGACTACCTGTTGAAAGTATGCTTGAAGGATAACGTGGATCTCGGCGTTTGCTGTGACATCAGCTAGCATTCCATCAATGACCTGGTGAAACTGTTTCAGTTCGCGAAGTTTGATGTCTCCTTCTTCTAGTGTTTCCTCTTTTGTTTCTTTCAAAAGACGGATCTCTTTAATGAGTTTTGCACACTGTTGGTCAACGGTAGTCAATTATTACTTAAACCTGTTTCCAGAACTTAATGTTTTTTCATGGATGAAAGGATTTGGGTTTACCATTTGGAACTTCAAAAAAATGTAAATATGACAGGTCAGATTTTTTAAAAAATATCAATACCTGTTTAGTTACTCTCTCTAATTTTGGCTTCTGCTCCTCAATTTCTTTATTTAGTTGAAGTGAATAAGCCTGCTTCTCCGATAATTTTTCTTTGCCATTATGTGTTAAATGTTCTATAATTTCTAAAGTATTTTCCATGGTCTGCAGAAAAAAAAAATTATTAAAATATTTATTAATTAGAATCAAAAGTAACATAACTTGCTATTTGTCAAATATTCATTTAATCTTGATTCATTTACATTTGTATATAACATATTCAGGTAAATAACATATATAATGACTTTATAATTAAATTTTGTATGTAATTCTACTGGAAAGTATTTTTATGGTACTTGGAAAAATAAATAATTTAATAACTATTGAAAACATGCATGCAGTTTTCAGAGATTCACAATTCATTGATTCCTTCAACTTTATTAGCAAAAAAAAAAAAAAAAAATCTGAATTGTATGTAGAGCCTGCTTACCAAGCACATTGTTTTCTCTTTCAGTAATGTGCTTTAGCACCTTCTGTGTACTAGTTTATTTTTATCTTTTGAATTTTTGTTTTATGAAACAATCTTTAACGAATTAAATGAAAATAAGAGTACATTAAATAAAAGATAGAGGAATAGATCATAACTAACTAGCAATGAATGATTCAACAACTAACAAGTGATGATTTGGAGTCCATCCTATGTTTAACACTGGGATTTTAGCTATTTTAATGCTTTTAATCACTTTTTTCCTCATTTTAATGAGACATCTCATCTATTTTTCTAAAAAAAATTATGGGGTAAGAAAATAGACATAATATTAGTTTATTTCTACTAAGGGCTTATGACTAAAGCCTGTAGAATTACCTGGATGTCTTCCTGTAGCTCTCTAATTTGTCTTTGTTTGTATCTGTATTTTTCATCAGCAACTCTTTTCTGTTCTTCTAGTTGGATTTTTAGTCCATACTCATCACCTAAAATTTAGGCAATTTGTAGTTTAAATTTTTAAGATGTTCTGTAGAAATCAATCTTAAAATCTTACATATATATAATTTCTAACATTTCTTCTTATGAAAAGTTAAATTCCTATGTCTACTTGTTGAAAAACAGTATGGGCATATGTAGCAGCCACTCTTGTTTAGTCAACACAGGGAAGCTAATGTGCTATTTTCTGTGGATTTGAAATTAATCCCCTAGAGAAGTGATATGTTGTATCATTAGAACTACTAGTAATAATGGAAATAACACTTTAGCACTTATTTTAAAAGGGGGTGGTTTTTCTGACTCAATCAAACAAGTTCACTTTTGTTTGCCATTGCTCAGTGTTCCTTTTTTAAAAACAAGTAACTACAGTTCTCATTGCATATATTCATTAAAATGTTAACTCCTACATACTAGATGGTGTCACTTTTTTAAAAGATTGTTTGAAATTGTTGTTACAACTGTTCAGCACTTGTAAGGTGTTTTCTAGAGCATAGATTTCTTTTTCAGCTTTGTTGATCTTAGCATCCAAACTGTCACCTTCCTTTTGAAGTTCTTCTTTTTCTTGAGCAGCCTGTAAAAACAGAATAGAATGACTAAATAATAGTATTTCTCAGGGGGGAGAAGGACTGTTTTTAGGACAGATCATAGTTAACTCACAACAATATCAATTTGCCTTGAGGTCCATATAAAGCACCATTTATTTCTTTCATTTGATTTACAGAAGAGCAAATCCTCAAGGCCTACAAAATATAGCACATAGGATACAAAACAGTAATGGAAACACAGTAACTAACCAAAGCTTACATTAAACTCGCCAACAAAAATTACCAAAATGTCAAGCAGGTATAAACTTCACTGGGAAGGGAACGAGTTAACTAAAAGGAGGTTTCAAAGCAGATTTTAAATAGAATATATTTCTGGCCTAAAAGAAACTTAGGAACACTTTCTCCTTTTATATCATAGAGAGGAGTAAAAAAAGAGGTGAGACAAGGCACACCCAGAAAAGTAAATGCTTGTCATTCCCAAGCCAGTTGTGGTTATATGTGTTAATAGGAACAGTATTTCAACATTTTGAGCAATTAGTAATGTTAAAGTTAGAGAAAGTACTCATTTTAGTAGCGCAAACTTAATTTGAAACACTATAGAGGTTAGAATGACACCTACACCAAGAATGACATTCAAATTTGTGAAGTGTTCCGTATTTTCAAAAGGAAAAATATTGCATTGTATGATTCCACTTACATGAAGTACCTAGAGTAGTCAAATTCATGGAGTCTTAGAGTAGAATGGTGAATGCCAGGGTTTGGTGTAGGGGGAAATGGGGAATTACTGTTATGTGAGTACAGTTTCAGTTTTAGAAGGTGAAACAGTCTGGAGATTGGTAATGGTGTTAGTTGCACAACAATGTCAATATAATACCACTGTACACTTAAAATTGTTAAATGGCAAGTTTTATGTATTTTACCACATTTTAATTTTTTTAATTAGAGAAAGATAATTGTGATAAATGTGGGTAGAGAAAATGAAGTTTACTAATTGTTGGAAACCAGAAATTCCTCAGTGAGTGGACATATTCGTGATTTTTTCCATCGTACCTCTGTCACAGCCAGGCTCTCTAGAGCTGTACCCTAATAATTCCAAAAGAACTGCTCCAGGTAAGGGTTACCAGGGCATGTATATATATTTAAAAGTACTCAAACCCATTCTTAGTAAAAAATGGTTAATTTACTCAATCCCTAGGTGTGTGTATTTAAACCAGAAGATGGTCATTGGAAAAAAATGTTTGATAATGTTTCAATTTTTAATGTTTTCTCTGATATTTGTTTTATTATGCTACCAAAATATGTATAACTACATATTAGTACATAATAAAATAGTTCATAATGAAAAATAATAGCAAGTAGTACATAGTCAAAAAGCTTAGCAAAAAAAATAAAGTTTTAGATAAATTATATCTAATTCCTTTAAACCAAGTCTAGAATTGGCAATGATTCATTCAAAGAACAGTGTAGTGTGAGAGCTAGAACAAATCAAAACAGCTAGAATTTAGTTGCAAATGTCCTACTAGTGAGCTGAATAACATTAAATAATTCCCTTCTCTTGAGTTCAGTTTATTTGTCAAATGAAGGGGTTGAATTTGTTCATTTATACAGATTTCTGATTTAATTCCACATATAACTTAAACTTCTAAAACTCTGATCCCATTTGCCTCTAAATCAAGCTTATCTAATGTATACCTTTTATCCTGGATTGGAAAAGCTGATATTTGGAAGAAATTTTTATTTATGCATTTATGTCCACATTTTTAACATTTTCCTAATTTTACTGGACAGTTTCATTAAAATGTCAGAATTGAACTGCCTTACAAAAAGACTAAGAGGAACTTAAATATGAGATTTGAAAGATGCTAGTCCTTCATTGGTTACTGATCATACTTTTCACTCTAGCTCTTAAGAGTCAGATACTATAATGTGCCAGGATGGGTAAAAGGAAGAGCAAAACCATGTGTGCCCCATAGACAAGAACCCATTGCAGGACCAAAAATAAGGGCAATAGATTGAATTGTTTCCCCTAAAACAGATTTGAAGTCCTAAACTCCAGTACTTAAAAATGTGACCTTATTTGGGAAAAATAGGGTCTTTGCAAATGTAGTCAGGTTACCATGAGGTCATGAAGGTGGTCCCTAATTCATAGGATTGGTGTCCTAATAAAAATGGGGTATTTGGACACAGATACAGACATTCTTAGGGAAGACTGACGAGAGGGCACCATGTGAAAATGAAGACAGAGATCATGGTGATGCTTCCAGAAGCCAAGGAACACCAAAGATTGCCAGCAGACGTGTAAACATTCTCCCTCAGCCTTTAGAAGGCACCAACCATATTGGTATCTTTATTTCAGACTTCTAGCCTCAGAACTGAAGACCATAAAAACTGCCTTTGTCATACTTGTCATGGCAACTCTAGCAAACTAATACAAGGGCTCAGAAAACTGCATATCCTGGGTGAGACAGTACATACTTTAGGCTTTATGGACCATTACATCTCTGTCAAAACTACTTGTACTTAATACACTGCTATTGTAGTTTGAATGCAGCCATAGACAAGACTATAATTGAATGAGGTGATGTATTATGTGTACCGCACAAATGTTGGGCAGCATTTAGCTCAAAGCCATGTGTACCCCTGCAATACACCACGCAGGACACAGAACAGTGGTAAGCATTGTGACCAAATCCCTCTTCCATCAGTGCTGTAAACGTATGTATATGTGCCCATCAGGAAAGATCAACCTGAAGGATATAAGGAAGAGAATCTTGATTTGACTAAATTAACATTCCTATATCTACCACATTCCATAACAAAAGTGACAGTTCTAATTGGCAAGTTCAAGTTTTTTACAGTAGTAAATTGCTAAAGTATTTTCAAAAAGTTAAAATATTCTCAAATATAAAATGAACATGTCAAAGATTTTATTCAACTCATTAATGAAAGAACCCATAAGATATTAGACAAGTTCAAAGGGAGAAGTTGAACCGCTTTAATATACACAAATGCTGAAATAAATTTGCCTGTATATGAAACTATACCCTTTAGGGCAACAAAATGTAATGCTTGGGTTATCTTTCCTATAGAGTTTAATCAGTTGTATTTCTACTAGCCAAGATTCATTTGCATTGTGGACAGCTCTCAGTTTTCTACAAGTTAACATCTGTCCCTACAGAGTTATAAAGTAGATTAGTCAATAAAAATCTGTTGAAGGTGTACCTTCCTACAGAATCAAATAACCCTGGAGGGCCCGCTAGAAAATGCCAAGTCTGGTATTGCCACGCGGTAGCATCACTGCACACCTACAGATTGCTTTTCCCATTTTCAGGCAACTGATAATTTTTCTCAACATAAGACACATTGAGTATAGTTATAAAGAAATGTTTCATTTTTACACATCCAGTACACGTGAAGTGTTATGCATAAAACATGTAAGGATGCTACACGAAGAAAAATGGGAATAAGATAGCAGACAACTCTCAACCATCAGAACAGCAGATTCACCTGTTCATTTGTCCCTACCTAATATGAAGGACAGCCCCTCTTACTCTCTGGATCTCTGCCATACCAGGACTGCAATGGTAAATTGGGGTATAAGATTTCAGAAGTGGTGTAACTCCAGGCGATTGTAAGGTCTAGAGGAGTGATGGTAGATTTTAGGGTAAAAACAATTAAGAATTTTGAATAAATGAGGAGAAACGACAGGATGCAAAGATGCAAAAAAAAAAGTGTCAAACAGTATTCTAGAACTCTGACTCATGGACTGGAGTAGTATAAAACTAATAGAGCTTCAGTATTTAAATTAGCAACTAATGCTTTATGGCCCTAATTAAGAGCAATGGTTCCAGACTGCTATGAAATTTGAAATTTCATGGGAAAAAAATGCCATTTTGGTTGTTAACAAAGAAAGGATACTTCTTTCTATCACAACAATAAATTGATCACGCTTACCTTTATTACATAATAGGCCTGTGTTTTCTCCTCTTCTCCTTCAGGAGGCAGCATAACAACAGTAAGAATTTCATATCTATTCTTCAGTTTATCAATTTTACTTAGCCGCTCATGAAACTCAGCACTAATATGGAAAGTAAAGAAAAATTAAACACTGGAAAACAAATACTATTTTTAAAAGAACTATATTGTTCTCATGGAAAACAGCTGTATTTGGATTACTACTGTACTCAAATTAAATGTTTTCACTTTTCAGTTTTATAATTCAGTGTGAAGGGTTTCAGATTTTACCCTATTTGAAAGATAAGTGCCACAGTTTCGTGGATGCTAGCAGAGTGGAGGGGTAAATGGGGAGTTAATGCTTAATGGATATAGTTTCAGTTTTACAAGATGAAAAAGTTCTGAAGATCTGTTGCACAACAATGTGAATATACTTAACATTACAGAGCTGTGTGTTGAAATATGGTTAAGATGCTAAGTTTTATGTGTTTTTTACCAAAATAAAATTTTAAGATAGTCTAGGATAGTTAGTGTCCCTCCTGACAAAGCTTGCAGAAATATGAGAAATCCATGTTTTAGATTCCTAAATTTGCTGGTTAAATTTTTCCTTTTATTCCAGTAAATTTACATTTTATGAACTATTTTTAACTTATAACAATACTAATAACATTCATATATGCATGGAGGGTGACACATTTGCCTACTACAACCACATGAAAGTGGTCACCCAACCATGCTGAAAGGAAATCCGCAGTTTTCCTACTCCTAAAGAAAACTGATGGTAAAACATTAATATCAGAAGTTACAGTTTTGCTTATTTTTAGGTATTACTCTTGTTTCATCAGAAAATATTTATTCATCCTTTATATGATTATAAAAGACAATACTTGGCCTTCCAGCTTAAGATGGTAGACTAAAGCACAAGTATATTTCTCCTTCCTAAAATGGAAGACTAAAAGGAAAAAGAAAAAAATAAATAACAGCTCTGGGAACAAGAAAGACAATTTTTTCATGAATTCACTGAAAACAAATGGGAGCCCTAGCCAGTGTTGCTCACTAATTGGAATATTGGCCCATGCACCAAAGGGTCACAGGTTCAATTCCTGGTCAAGAGCACATACCTGCATTGTAGGAGTCCTGGTCAGGGCAGGGGCAGGAGGCCACCAATG
>NW_006295391.1:351644-371162 GCF_000327345.1 Myotis davidii | reverse complement strand
TCTATATATCTATCTATCTATCTATCTATCTATCTCTATCTCTATCTCTATCTCTCTCTCTCTGTATCTCTCTCTCTTTCTCTCCCTCCATCCCTCCCTTCCTTCATTCCACTCTCTCTAAAAATAAACCAATGGAAAAAACATCTTTGGGTGACCATTAACAACAACAAAAAGAGGAAAAACAAATGGGATACTATAGACAGGGAAATAGAGATATACACACCGATTAATGCATAAATAAAAGCTATTTTCACCAAAAGAAATCTGGGAAAAAATCCAAATTCATCAATGAGAAAAAGTTATATCTGAGGCTATTATGAAGGTAATTAATATAAGAATTACCTATGGAACATCTGAACCACTCTCTTCAACCCCTCAGAGTATACAGGGATGTTGGCAGGAATTATTTATTCTCCAATGATAAACCCCCCACCCCTCGCCCCCAATTATCAGAGTTCTAGCACTGTAGGTTGGAGCTAGATTTTTTTTTTTTTAAAAGCATGTCATTCCAGGCCTGAACAAGAGTTAGAGTTAATTAAGAAAAAGAAAAAGAAAAAGAAAAAAGGCAGCTCTACCCAGGAATGAAATATGTCTTCAAAATAAACTCCTTTAGGGACAGACTTACTCATAGCCTACCACCAGCCTCCCATTTAGAGTAGAGACTTGTTGGAGAAAAAAATCTACCTAATTGCAGAAGAAACCCCATACTTTACCATACTAGATCACTTTACCAATCACCATAATTATTAATTAAGCATTTTAAAGTAAATATAACAGAAAGCTTAGGACTATCAGACATTTAAGGAAAGCTAACAGCATAAATAAAAAGAACAAAATGTGCAATAACAGAACAGACACTAGGAGAAACAAAGATAATGCATGGGCTAGAAGAAAACTTTCAGAGTATTCTAATTACTGTCCTCTGAAAGATGAGAGGATATTGCAACCAAAAATACCCATAAAACAAGAGTTCTTGCAAGTAATTTCCCCTTTTCAATTTTACTTCTTTATTTTTTAATTATAATTTATCTAAAATGTTAGTTTCAGCCAAAACCGGTTTGGCTCAGTGGATGGTGCACCAAAAGGTTGCTAGTTTGATTCCCAGGCAAGATCACATGCACAAATTGCAGGCTTGATCCCCAGTAGTGGGTGTGCAGGAGGCAGATGATAACTCACATCAATGTTTCTCTCTGCCACACCCTTTCTCTCTAAAATCCAATAAACTACATATATATACTAAACTACATACACACTCCCCCCACCCCCACACACACATATATATACTAGTGGCCTGGTGCATGGATTTGTGCACATTGAAAGGAAATTAATTAGAATTCCTGGGGTGGCACCGTGGTTCGAAGGGTGTCTGCAGAGTGAGCAGGAAAAGAAAAAGAGAAGAAAACTCATGCTCTAGTTTTCTGGCTCGGCCTGGTACTGGCTCTGGTGCAGGGACTAATGCAGGCAGTCCCTGGTGGTGGCTGAGTGGGGCAGGACTGGGCTAGAGGGCCAGACATGCCCTGGAGCCAACCTCCCGCAGTTCCTCCCTGGCTGGCTGCACCTGGGGCAACACCACTGGAAGGGAGTCTTGGAGTGAGCAGGTCCCTTGGCCTGGCCTGAGGGGATTGGGCTGAACCAGCTGTCTGACATTCCCCAAGGAATCCTGGAGTGCAAGAGAGCACTCTGCAAAGTTGCTGTAATACAGGGTGTGGCACACAAATGCAAGTGTGCGGTAAACCAGATTTGTGTCCAGGAACAACATAACCCACGACCAAAGGTGGAATTGGGCTCCCTCCTCTCTGGTTCAGAGTGCATCACCTGAGAACCGCAGCTGCCAAGTCATTGCAGCTCAGCAGCTCCTGTGTTAAGCATCTGCCCCTTGGTGGTCAGTACTCATCATAGGTACTGGCTGGTCAGACGACTGGATCGTCACTTAGCCTTTTATATATATAGGTGTGTGTGTGTGTGTGTGTTAGTTGCAGGTGTACATATGTAACCAATGAAGAAAAAGAATGAATTAGAGATATGAAGAAAGAGAGGCAGGAAACAAGGAAGAGATAAAAAAGATGATAGGGAGAGAGAGAATGAAAATATCTAAAGTGGAATAGAAATAATAGAAAATTTAATATGAGAGAAAAGTTAAGAAATCTGGAAGTGAAGACATATCTAAGAAGACCAACATCCACTAAAAGTGAGCAACAAATGGGTAGAATAGAGTATGCTGTGAGAAAAAATAAAGAAGTAATAGGTATTTTCCTGACTTGAAGAAAGACTTTAATGAAATAACTGAAAGAGTTCACAAAGGGTCAAACAAGAAAAAATGAAAAAACACCAGGATACATATAAGAAAATTCTAAAACCCCAAGGTAAAAAGATTGTCCTAAGCTTCCAGAAAGAAAACAAAAACCAAGTTTCCTACAAAATAAAATAACCTGAAATCAGACCTCTCATAAACAGCACTATATGTAGAACAATGTGAAACAATGCTTTCAAAGTTCAACTAATTAAAATATAGGGTAAAATAAATATGTTTTAATTATGAAAAGGACTCAAAAATTTCAGAAAACATCAATGAAAAAAAATTCAGAACATACTCCAGAGAAATGAAATGGAAATCCAAGAAAATAGGAAGACAAAGGATACATGAAAAAATACTGAACCCAAAAACAAAGTAAAACACAGCTAGAATGAAATTACTGCTGGCAATTGGCTGAAGGGTTCAAAGAACTTATAAGAAAGTAGTTCTTTTAAAAGTAGAGACATAATATTAAAAGCAATAAATAACAACCAGATATAATAATCAGTGATTTCAATAATACATGAAAGATGAAGACAAGAAATGCAGCAGTAAAACATGCTAAGAGTCTTAACCTCTTTGGGGAAGGGAAAAATAATAAAACCAAATTCATCTTCAGTGTTCATAGGAAAACAGGAAGATTAAAGTTTCTTCTGAATTTAAGAATAACCAACAAAATAATTAAAATTAGAATATATATCCTCCAAACAATTGAAGAGGAGAAAAGAAAAACAAAATTCAGTAAAATCAATGAAAAAAACACCAGCAGGACAAAAAGAAATACCTACCATATGATCCAGATATTCCACTCTAGGTATTTACCCAAGAGAAAAGAAAGCATATGTTCATACCAAGAAGACATATGTTCATAGCAGTTTTATCTGCAGTAGCCAAAAACTGGAAACAATTCAGATGTTTAACAATGGGGAAATGTACAAACAAATTGGAGTAGATGCATACAGTGGAATATTATTACTAGGTAATAAAGAGCCAGGGAGTCTGCCTGCCTCCTGTTTTTGTACAGTTCATGAGCAAAGAATAGCTTTTACATTTTTAAATGCAAATTGGATTTAAAAAATCAAAAGAAAAATTATATTCTATGAAATTTCTATAAAATTCAAATTCCAGTATCCATAAAGTTTTATTGAAACACAGCCATCCATGCTCATTTATTCACTTGTTGTCTATGGCTGCTTTTACTCTACAACGTCATTATTAAGTTGATGCAACAGAGTCCATATGGCCTGCAAAACCTATAATATTTAGGTATTGTCCTAAGCTTCCAGAAAGAAAACAAAAACCAAGGTAATAAAGATGCAGCTAAAATAATACCTAAGGGAATTGTTTTAGCCTTCAAAGTTGAAAATTAATTAGCTAAGCATCTATCTGAAAAAAGTTAGAAAAATGAAGTCAAAGTAAGCCCATAAAAATAGAAGGGAGAATAATAAATGTGAGTAGCAATTAATAAAATAAAAAATGAATTCACAATGGTAAAAATCAGCAAGATTTGATTATTTTCAAAGAGCAATAAATGCCATTACTTGCAAGATAAGTTACAAATAATTCAAATCAGGAATGAAATACTAAAAACACTGCAGCTATGAAACAAATAATAAAATATTGTGAACAACTTTATGGCAATATCTTTGAAAATTAGAGGAAATAGAAAACTTTTCCTAGGGAAATATATAATTTACCAAAATTGACTCAAGACGACGTATAAAATCTGCACTGTCCTATGAACAACAAATAAATTAAACCAGCAGTTGAAAATTCTCACAAAGCTCTAGCTCTCTGATGGCTTTCTCAGTGAGGCCTTTGAAAGTTCCTACTAGTACTATTTTACAAACTTACCCAGAGTACAGAAAAATAAGAAACACACAAAAATAGTTTTATAGAAGAGGAGATAACTTCAGTAGCCTGATAATGTGAAAAGGGCCAAAGAAAAAGGAGAATGAGCATAGATGAAAAATTGTATAAAAATATTACCCCCCAAAACTAGATGTATACAAAATACAATATGTGATAGACAATCTGAGTTTATTCCAGAAATGTAAGGTTGTTTAACTTCGAAAAATCAATCAATGTATTTAATTATATTAACAGACTGAAGGAGCTACATATAAACAAATGCCCAAAAACCATATAATAAAATTCAACACCCACTCCAAATTAAAAAAATTAAAACAATCTCTTAGCAAAGAAAGAAAATATATGGGAAAGCCCTTAATATTATAAGGGCTTAATATTATACTCTTTAATATTATAAAGAGTATCTCAAAAAACACTACAGTAAACTTCATACTTAATGATAAAACAATGAAAACTTTCCCTTTGAGATCAGGCACAAGACAAGAGTACCTACAATCACCACCACTGTTCAGCAATGAACTGGAAGTTAGATAGCAAGGGCAATAAAGCAAGAAAAAGAAAAGTATAAAGATTGAAAAGAAGGCAAAAAAAACTTATTTACAAATGATGTAAGTGCAATAAATAGAAATTACAACCTAGATCAATTATTAGAATTAATGAGAGTTTAAGCAAGGTTGCTGGATACTTACTATACAGAAATTAACTGTATTTTTATATACCAGCAACAAATCAGAAATGAAATGTTTTACAGAAGATAACACTGATGGTAACATTTAAAAAATAACATGTAACCAGGAATAAATCTTATAAAAGATATGCAAAATCTTTAGGGAAAATTTGCTTCAATAAACAGTTATTAGCTATCCATAAGGGTAAACATGTTAAGAAATCCTTACCACAAACCAAACAAAAAAATCAATTAATGATCTTAATGCAAAAAGGAGACTCTAAAGCAGCAGTTCTCAACCTGTGGGTCGCGCCCTCTTTGGCAGTCGAAGGACCCTTTCACAGGGGTCGCCTAAGACCATCCTGCATATCAGATATTTACATTACGATTCATAACAGTAGCAACATTACAGATATGAAGTAGCAACGAAAATAATTTTATGGTTGGGTCACAACATGAGGAACTGTATTTAAAGGGCCAGAAGGTTGAGAACCACTGATCTAAAGAATGCGGATTTAGCGCTAGCTTCTTTGGCTCAGTGGATAGAGTGTCAGCCTGTGGACCAAAGGGTCTCATGTTCGATTCCGGTCAAGGGCGGTACTTTGGTTGCAGGCTCCTCCCTAGCCTGAGCCCTGATTGCCTTGTGCAGGAGGCAACCAATCGATGTGTTTCTCTCACATCGATGTTTCTCTCTCTGTCTTTCCCTCTCTCTTCCACTCTCCTTAAAAATCAATGGAAAATTATCCTCAGGTGAGGATTAACAATAACAACAACAATAAAAATGGGGGGAGAGGGCGGGATGAGGAGTTAGCCAAAGGAAAGAAAGATGAAAAAGCATAGATTTATGGCTAACATATGTCCCATATATTATATTAAAAGGCTTTTCAAATGAATATGAAAAAGATGGACACCCCGGGTGGCAGAGGGAGCAGTATTATGTTTTCAAACAATATGAAAACAGAATTATGTTTTCAAAATTCATTAGCAGGATGTGAAAATTCTAATTGTTACCTTATGGCTTGCCTTTCTTGATCGACATATCTTATTTGTGATGCAAGCATAGTTTTGTGAACCTTAATTTCTTCAGTTCGTTCTTCCATAGTTGTTTGTAATTGCTGCTTTCTTTTTTCCAGAGAAAGAACTTCTTCTGCTTTACTGTGAAGCAATTCACGAGCACGTTTAGCTTCAAGTTTTAAAAGACTGTCTTCAATCATCAAGTCCTATCATAGTCAAATATTGAAAAATTATTTTTATACCCAAACCAAAATATTTTTCTTTATTACTGCTACAAATGTCAAACTTGAAAACATAACTTTTTTCTGATTTGACGATTGACCAAGATGTTAACTAAGGTTAAATTTAGATTGCTCTGAGTCATGACTCTGGTTTTCCTTTGCTTTTTTTTTTCCTCTTCCTTTTTATTTCTGTCCTTTTCACTTAAAAAAAATTATAGCCATTCCAAGTCTTTTACTATAATTCAATCCTAAATTCAAGTTTTATTAAAGAAAAAAAGGAAAAAATTATTCCTAAAATTGAAACTGAAAATATATAAAGCTCTGTGGGTGAGCATTTTTACTTTCTAAACTGAATCTCATAAAATGATATGTAATTAAATTTTTATTTTAAAACAATTCCATCATGAGTAGAGTCCTGATAAAAAGTGTACAGATAATTTTCAGAATAGAAAGCCCAGAAACAAACACTCGAGAATACAAGATTTTTACTATTTCAAAAATATAGTTTTTTAGTTGGAGAAAAGATTATATCCCTACATTTCATATGTACCAAAAATAAATTCCAGATGAGTAAAAAAAAAACTTAATGCAAGAGATAAAAATAATGCCGCTATTAGAAATAGCAAGTATTTGTTTGATTTATATATGACAAAGAAGTTTCTAAACATAACATTTATACAAGGAAAAGCACTTAAATGTTTGATGTTTAAAAAACTTTAATGTCAAAAAACTAAATAAAGCTCTAACCGGTTTGGCTCAGTGGATAGAGCGTCGGCCTGAGGACTGAAGGGTCCCAGGTTCAATTCCAGTCAAGGGCATGTACCTTGCTTGCGGGCACATCCCCAGTAGGGGGTGTGCAGGAGGCAGCTGATCGATGTTTCTCACTCATCAATATTTCTAACTCTATTCCTCTCCCTTCCTCTCCGTAGAAAATCAATAAAATATATTTAAAAAACTAAATAAAAATTTAAAGACAAATGGAAAAAATATTGGCACTATTTAAGGCAAAATTAATATTTTTACATATGAAGATCTTTTGCAAAGCAATTAAAAAATATAAACCTCCTAATGGAAATATGGGCCAAGAACATAAACCTGAAAGCAAAAAATAAAAATTGTGGAACATCTTATATAATAAAACCTTAATATGCAAATTGACTGAATGACAGAACAACTGGCAGAACGACCGGTCACCATGATGCACACTGACCACCGGGGGCAGATGCTCAATGCAGGAGCTGCCCCCTGGTGGTCAGTGCACTCCCACAGGGGGAGTGCTGCTCAGCCAGAAGCTGGGCTCATGGCTGGCAAGTGCAATGGCGGTGGCAGGAGCCTCTCCCACCTCCGCAGCAGTGCTAAGGAGCAGCAAGCTGAGCGGTAAGGAGCGAGGGGTTCTAGACCAGCCATGGGCAAACTACGGCCCGTGGGCAGGATCATAAAACTATTGAACAAAAAAAACTGTACCCTTTTATGTAATGATGTTTACTTTGAATTTATATTAGTTCACACAAACACTCCATCCATGCTTTTGTTCTGGCCCTCCGGTCCAGTTTAAGAACCCATTGTGGCCCTTGAGTCAAAAAGTTTGCCCACCCCAGTCTAAAAGGACCTAGACTGTGAGAGGGCACAGGCTGGGCTGAGGAACCCCTCACCCAGTGCACAAATTCCATGCACTGGGCCTTTTAAATATAATAGTATATTTAAAAGAAACTGTTTTAAACATTTTTGTTTAAACACTAGGGGTCCAGTGCACGAGTTCATGCACCTTGAAAGGAACTGTGGACCGCGGGGCTACAGTGGGCACAGAGGCGGGTCTCAGCACATCCTCTGCACCCCCGTTCAGCCCCTCCTGCTGGGGCCCCTGGTCCCTTGTCTGCTGGCAGCCCTGCTCCTGCCACCACTGCTCCCATGAGCTGATGGTGCCAGCCCCGCTCGCAGAGTGATTGGGGCCGGCACCAGCAGTGGGTACGAGCGGGGCCAGTGCTGTCAGCAGGAGTGAGTGGTGGCTGTTGCCCTGATCGCCCTCAGGAACAGGAAGAGGGGAGAAGCCCTCAGGGGCAATTGGGGCCGGCAGTCGCTGCTCATACCTGCTGATGGTGCCGAGCGATCGGGGCCGGCACCAGGTGCTGGCAGCAAGTGCAAGCATGCCTGCAGTAGGTATGAGCACTGGGCCAGACGGTGGCATGTGGGAGCAAAGAATTTTCAGTAACCACCTGAAGCTGGCCCTGATGACAGCAACTGGTGCCCCGCCTTGGTCTGGCGCCCTCGCTCACCTGCTCCACCATCTGCCACAGTAAATGCCTGCCATGTTCCGCATGCACCCCCTGGTGGTCAGCACACGTCGTAGTGACTAGTCATTTGGTTGTTCTGCCCTATGGTCTATTTGCATATTAGCCTTTTATTATATAGGATATTTTAAATTTTATTTTTAAACATAAAGTGTTTCAAAATGTCACAAAGTTTAAAAATGCAGACTTGCCGAAACCGGTTTGGCTCAGTGGATAGAGCGTCAGCCTGCAGACTGAAAGGTCCCAGGTTCGATTCCGGTCAAGGGCATGTACCTGGGTTGCGGGCACATCCCCAGGAGGAGATGTGCAGGAGGCGGCTAATCGATGTTTCTCTCTCATTGATGTTTCTAACTCTTTATCTCTCTCCCTTCCTCTCTGTAAAAAATCAATAAAATATATTTTAAAAAATAAATAAATAAATAAAAATGCAGACTAAAAACAATGAGAGATCATGTATGACCATCAAATTGACAATAATTTTATCAACTGTAAGATCCAGCTTTGATGGTGGTAAGTAAAATAGGATGCTTACACATTGCTACTGGGAATATTAATTGAACCCTCTAGAAGACAATTGGACTTAAACATAGTTTTAAGATACTGAAAATATTCATTCTTTTTCAACCTTAATTATACAGGTGGAGATTTATCGTAAGGAACTAACTGAACAACTGTACAATGATATATGTGCATAGAACATGATAATACTATTTAAAATAGTCAAATACTAGAAACAATTATAAATCCAAAAAATAAGAGATTGCCCAAGTAAATTATAGTAACTTTGTGCAATGGACTGTGGAAAGACTTCAAAAAATTTTTTTCCTGGTCACTACAAGGTCATATTTTTAAAAATTATCTTTATTGCTGGAAGTATTACAGATGTCCCTTCGTTTTTTTGTCATTTTTCCCCCATTGACCTGCTCCATCCCACACCTGCCCTTCCCAAGCCTTCACCACACTATTGACTGTGTCTGGGGGCTTTGTGTATCTTATATAATAAAAGGCTAATATGCAAATTGTCCCCTCAACTGGGAGTTCAACTGGGAGTTTGACTAGGGGGCAGGGCCAGCCCACCACTCACCTGTGGCCCCTCCTCCCGGCTGGCCCAGACCCCGATCCCGCCCCCCCCACTCTGATTGCAGGGCCAGCCGACCAGACCCCACCTGTGCATGACTTTTTGTACTGGGCCTCTAGACTAAAACGCACATTGTACCCATGGGAGTTTGACCAGGAGATCCATCGCTTGCTATTACACACTGACCACCAGGGGGAGGCACGGAATGAAAGAAGGCCCCAGATGTCAGTCAGAAGGCCCGGATAGGCCCTGATTGCCGGCCATGCCTAGGGACCCTACCCATGCTCGAATTTCATGCATTGGGCTTCTAGTATGTATATAAAATCTTTGGTAAATCTCTCCCCCCATCCCCATCTCCTTTACCCCCATCTTCCTCTGAAATTTGTCAGTCTGTTCCATGTTTCTGTGTCTCTAGAATATTTAATGTTTTGGAAGCATGTATAATATATTAACAAATTTTAAATACAATATATATAGCAAATTTTCTTTGAGACTGGAGAGAAATAATGTATTTTAACACTTTAGTGACTTACTGTCTTTTTCAAATGTTGCTATGTTTTTTAAATTTTCCTATATTGAGCCTGAAAACATGTAGATTTTATTATATACTCATATTATTTTACTGTACCTGCTTCAAAGCTCGAGCTTTACTAAGTTCTTTCTCTGATCTTTCATTGAAAAGGTTTAGTTCATTTATTTTGGTCATGAGGGACTTTTTTTCATCAAAATTTTTACTGTTTGACATCTTGATAAAGTAAAGATCATTCTGTAAGAAGGAAAACAGGTACACAAATATGTTTTTAAATAGCAATATTAAATACATACTATTAAACATCTTACATTAAATTATGTGCTCCATTAAATATTAAAATAAATCAGATTTTTAAAGTCTTATTATTTATGCTGTAACATCTCTAATATAATATTTATGGATATTAACATAAATTTTTTTTCATTTTTATCATCTACAGTGGGGCCTTGACTTACGAGTGTCCTGACTAATGAGTTTTTCAAGATACGAGCCATCTCTCGGCCGATTTTTCTCTTTGAGTTGTGAGCTAAAATTCGGGTTACGAGCTCTCTGCCACTTGGCTTGCCGTTGCATCGGTTTGAATGTATATTGGCTATCCTGAAAGGGGACTGTGTGGGGTGAACCCCAAAAGTAAAGGGTGTCTAGCTGCCAAGAGGGCAGGTACCCAACTGGGCAGGGAAGAGTGCCCATCAGGTTTTGGTCTCTGTTGAGAGACAGTTAATGGTTGGCAGCCTATATACTGTCTTGCAGGCCTGCGTAACCATGCCCATGTCAGGGGTAGTACAAACCTCAACTGTAGAAAGCTGGGAAAGGCCTGTTTGGAATAGAAGGTCTGAGGCATGGTTATGCATAAAAAGAAGGTTTTATGCCAACAGTTACTGTTTTGTTATAAATCCATGAAAAGGAATTGGCAAGGCAGATCAGTATGTTTTTCTCCTTATGTTTTCCTCCGAAATTTGGCAATGCTAAATATGTCATGGCAATACATTTCTTTGCATATATTCAATAAGACTGGTTCCTAATAATGGTTTTATTAACAGAAAACTTTGACTGGAGTATCATGTTTTAAAGAGCCCTGTCTGAGCTCTAAAGACTTATAGCCAGTAAGAATGCCACGAAGAAAGCCTGGTATCCTGATTGGAAGCCCTGAAGATGGCTGGCGCTGGAGCATCAGGCCCATGCCCTACCATCACTGGCAGTTGGTAAGAGTAGAAGGGGAGCAGTAAAGATGCCTCTGCATCCCTGCGGAACCCCCACACACTCTGGGCCACAACGAATAGGAGGGATACTAAGATGGGCCTTAAAGCCTGGAGCATGGGCTCAGGTGGAGTTGCTACAGGTGAAGGATTCACCTAACTCAGCAGGTACTGCAGGCAGGCCTGATGGCAATAATCAATGGTAATGTTGCATTTTTATAGAAATATGGATATCAGTTCATACGTTTATTATATATGTGTGTAGCTTGGCAATCACCTATCCAAAGTTAAGTCTTAAGAACATGTTCTCTTAAAACAGAATGACTAATGACTAGCATATTTGAAGCATAAAAAGTGTTTTTGGATAAGTTACATGAAGCTTCTTGATCTGTGTTTCCAAAGTGCCAAATGTAGAATTTCTCTCTTCCAACGTCTCTTTAAGTTCAACAATTTTTACTTGAAGACCTTGTTTTTCTTCTGAATTAATTTCTCCCCTTAACCGTGACATTCGGCGTTGCACTTGTTGAATGTGAAAATCCTGTTACAGTTTATTAAAATAAGTTAGTAAGGAGAAACAAATGGTGAAAAATATTTCTACAACTATAAAGACACGGTAAAGACCTTTTTATCAGTTGGCCTAGGTGTCACTTTAAGCCTTCAATAATTTACAGGATAAAATCCTTCTTACCCTAAAGAGAGAAACACTAACCTATTCTTCAACAATCAGGGTACATGGTAGTGACATATAAGTAATCTGAAAATATAACAAAGTCATGTAGGGAGCTATTTATTGTATTACCATGATGGAACCTCAGTAAACCCACTGGATATACATGGACATACATTTTTGAGGATACATTTTCAAAAGGAGATGCAAAATAATAATAATATAGTCATGAGTTGTTAGTCATAAAAAAAACAAAACTTGAAATGAATTATTTTTTTAATTAAGCTTTAGCATCTGTAATTTTGAGAAACTAAAAATATATTAGATAGGGAGATTAAGATGTACAGAGGGAGGACATTAAGAGATTAATGAGACAGAACAAATAAATAGAAAAAATAAGGAAAAACTGAAAAAAATACTTTTAACATATTTGTCTATGTGTGGGGATGAGAAAGCCTATGTCCCAATGTCCACACAACTAAAACATCAACATATAGTTTTTCTAGGCTTCAGATGTCCAACTCCTTGTTTTGTTTTACTCTATGTTCAATTGCCCCAGGTTCCTTTAAAGCATGGTTCTCCCTCACAAGAGTTGCCTGTCCTCTTACCTGTTTATTTCCGACAGAGAAAAAAAAAATAGCATTTAAGGCTTCCTCACCCTACTAGTGACCTAGCATGAAATCCCATCTTCAATATCTGTCTATCCCTCAAAGAGTGCTTAGAAATTTTTGTTTTCCCGTAGCACTGTAGTATCTTGACCATCACAACTATAACAAGTCAATATTCATAAGATATTCATAAGAGTAACATCTACCTGACTGTACATAATTTCTTGCTGCTTCAAGGTTTCAAAATCCAGTTTATGTAGCTGTTGGTTGAGGCGCTTTAGAGAGGAACGGGTTCCTTCAATTTCTGATATAAGAGATTTTTCTTTCATTGTCTCAGTCTGTAATTCATGACCTATCTTAAATAGCACACCTTTCAATATGGTCAATTGAATTTCTACTTCCTGGTGATAAGAATAATAGTGGTTAGTGAAATTTTGATACCGTAAATATTTTATTTTATAAACAGTATAATGTAGGGGGCTCATAAATGAACCCTCAACATTTTAGCTCTTGAGATATAAAGGCCTCCCACAATTTCAACACATCCCCAACATTTCTTATAGTCTACTCTATGCTAGTAGACTAGAATAGTAGTTTTCTATTCTTGTATCATGTACCTTGATCTGTTATTCCACCCTAACCTTAGAACTAGGGATTCCACTGGTTTCCTTAGAAAACAGAATATAAATTCATGTTTACGGAAGTCTTGAGGGTATTATAGGGAAGAAATTACATCATTCAATCTCCCACCTTCTTTGGGGCACAAATTAAGAAATATAATCTGATATAATCATATAAAATCCATTATTTTTCATATAACAGACACTTTTTATTGGGTTTAATACCTTCTCAAAGATTGCCTAGCAGAGTTTTCAAGTTAGTGCTTGGTGGTGAATAACACAGCACATCTCCAAAACACATAGGGTTGGGATTTTTCCAAACAGACACAAAATCCAGTGGCTATAAAAATCAAGATTCTGAACACAGCCCTGCTAGAGCACAATTAGTACAGATGCTACAATCTTATTTTTTTCAAATTCAGCTAATTTCTTTTAAAATGTCACTAGTTTTTCATTCTGTTGCCCAAAAGTCTATTTCAAGTGAATTTTACCATTTTTACAGATTTCTGATAAGTTTTAATACTGTCCCATCTCAGGTGCTACAGAAAATCATTTTCTTGGAAGAAAAAATTAGGTTAAAAAAATAATGTTGGATTCAGACACCACCCAAGTCAACTGCTGCATGACTTCATTACTCAGGAATTTTAAAAGCACAACACACTGAGGAAGCAGATTCTGTCCAAATACGAGTGAAACCATCCTTAATATAAACCTCAGCAAATGAGGGACTTTTGCCACCATCTTCAACTACCCTTCTGCTTCACACACACACACACACAAGTTAAAAGCCTGGTAGGTGTGGCTTAGAGTTTGAGCAACAACCCATGAACCAAGTGGTTGTTGGTTCGATTCCCTGTCAGGGCACATGCCTGGGTTTTGGGCTCAATCCCCTTTAGGGTGTGCATGGATGATGCTTCTCTCTCATCAATGTTTCTATCTCTCTATCCCTCTCCTCTCTCTCTAAAAAGTAATAAAGGCGGCTTTTTTATTAAAAAAATGTTAAAAGCAAGAAATAGTGCCTACAGTGTCAGGTCATACAGTCACTTTGAAATTTTCAAAGAGGAAATTTAACCTCTTCCAGTTCCTCAAACATTGGATTTAATGCTACCAACATGCCAAAGAGATTAAGGTAGAGGGAGATGTCAAGAAGGTTAGTAAAATAATAGCATTTAAGAGCCCATTTACTGATAAATGATGCCAGACTCTACGAGGTTAAAAAGATAGCAGTAGCACATGGTGAAGAAATACAGCTAATAAATGTAGACCATTGGGGGGGAATTTACACATAAAAAATGATAATCATATAGAAATCAATTGTAAAACAAGGGCACTTTTCAAGATACATTTGCAATATGAGAACACTAGAGGCCTGATGCATGAAATTTGTGCAAGAGAAGGCCTTCCTTCCCCCGGCTGCCAGCACCAGCTTCCCTCTGGCACCCGGGACTTAGGCTTCCCTCCGGCACCCAGAACCCAGGCTTCCCTCTGGCAGCCCACGGGCACCCGAGACCCAGGCTTCCCTTGTAGCCCTGGCTTTGTCCACAAGGTCGTCCAGAAGGCAATTAGACTGGATGTCCTTCCGGACGACCTTGCAGACAAAGCGGGGGCTACGAGGGAAGTCTGGGTCCTGGGGGCCAGAGGAAATCTGGTGCCGGCAGCCAGGGGAAGGAAGGCCTACTCTTGCACGAATTTTGTGCATTGGGCCTCTAATATATATATAATAGATGACAAGCAGGGACATGGACACACTAGGCATTGGGAAGGCATGGAATCTAAGATACAGGAGCTATCTTTAAAAGAAGATATCAAGCCCTAGCTGGTTTTGCTCGATGGTTATAGCATCAGCCTGGGACTGAAGGGTCTAGGGTTCCATTCCAGTCAAGGGCACATACCACAGTTGCCGTCTCAATCCTTGACCCTGGTCGGGAAGTGTGTGGGAGGCAAGCAATCAATGTGTCCCACATGGGTGTTTCTCTCTCTCTGTTTCTCCCCCTCCTTTCTACTCTCTAAAAATCAGTGGCCCGGGGTGGGGTTGGGGGAGAATATATCCAGGTGAGGATTAACAAAAGAAAAAAAAGAAGAAGACATCCAAATTAAATGCTGAAAATGAAGCAAATGGAGGATCAGGAGCTTAAGAAGAGAGCAGTCACCAAGAGCCACAGAAGCAATAAAAAGAGGACCAACAATGCTGATTACAAATGTCATCACCAGAAAGCAGAGCCTCTTAAAAGACTTCCTACTCCTCTGATCTCAGGAATCTAATTCATTCACTATTGCTGAATGTGCTGTGATCTTTTAAATGGGAACTACACTTTACCTTCACACTTTTTTCCTCCTCCTTTAGTATATCTTCCAAATTGGTAGCTTTCTCTTCTGCTGACATAGTTTTCTCAGTTATCTGCTCTAAATTTTCTTTTGCATTCTCATTAGATTTTTTAATTCTTTGTAACCTAGAAAGAGTTTATAATTAAAATACAGAAAACATGTCTAGAGGTATTGAATGCGAACAAACAAGGAATAGTTTGTCCTACAATTTTTTCGTATAACTTCATGTTATATGAAAAAATTTTACCATAAGCCATTTTATTACCAATACATAGTTAATATGCCATAAAAATATTACTCCTGAGCCTCTGTGATGAAACACCTGTGACATTTTTAAATTTAATAATTTAGTAGCTATAATTTTATAGCTATTTAACAAAAAAATATGTTTCTAGAAGTAAATTAAGAACTACAAATATATTTAAACATCTTTTTTCTTACCTTGTTGTTTCTCCCTCAATATCCTTCTTTATTTTGGAAGTATTTTTCCTCAGAGCTTCTACTTCACTGGAACTTCTATTCACAGTGGCTTTTAAAACATCCAGCTATTTATTAATTAACAGACAGAAAGTACATATTTACTCTGTATTTTATAAATTAATTTCATTTCCAAAAATTCCTTTTTGAAGCACTTTAATTTCTAACCTTCATCATTCCCATAAACACAATAACCATATTGCTATAATACATATTAACAGTTTTTCTTTTTGAACTAATATTACAGTTTAAACTGCTTGTATAATACTGGCAAATTATAAAGACCCACATATATGTGTTTAAAATACATTAGAGCAAAACTTCACAACATTGGATTTGACAATGATTTCTTGGATGTGACACTAAGGGCACAGAGAACAATTAAAAATTAGACAAGTTGGACTTCATTAAAATTAAAAACTTTTGTGCATCAAAAGACAATATCTACACAGTAAAAAGGCAATCAACAAAATGAAAGAAAATTTGCAAATCAATATGTGATAAGGGATTAATATCCAGGATGTATGGAGATCTCCTAAAACTCAACAACAACAAAAGATTAAAAACTGGGCAAAGGGCCTAAATATACATTTCTCCAAAGAAGACATACAAATAACCAAAAAGCACATGAAAATATGCTCTACATCATTAACCATTAGGAAAATGCAAATCAAAACTACAATAAAATTCCACCTCACACCCACTAGGAGGGCTGCTATAAAAGATAACAATAACTAGTATTGGTGAAAGTGTGGAGAAATTAACCCTGTTGGTACAGCCACTGTGGAAAACAGTATGACAGTTTCTCAAAAAATTAAAAACAAAATTACCATATGATCCAGCAATTGTGAGGTAACTGTATACCCATGTTCATAGCAGCATTATTCATAATAGCTAAAAAATGGAAACAACCCAAGTGTCCATGGACAGACGAATGGATAAGCAAAATGTGGTATACACATACAATGGAATAGTATCCAACCTTAAAAAGAAAGGAAATTTTGACATATGCTGCAACATGGATGAATCTTGAGGACATTATACTAAATGAAATAAGCCAGTCACAAAATACTGGATGATTCCACTTATGTGAGGTACTTAATGTAGTCAAAATCACAGAGACAAAATAGAATGGTAGTTACCAGGGAATAGTAGAAGGGAGGAATGTGGAGCTATTGTTTAGTGGGTACAGTTTTATTTTTACAAGAAAAAAAAAGTTATGGAGATAGATGGTGCTGATGGCAGTACAACATTAGGAATGTATTTAATACCAGTAAGAATACTTATAATGGTTAAGATGGGGGAGAACCAAGATGGTGGCATAAGTAAATGCCAGTACTCGCTGCCTCCCACAACCACATCAAATTACAACAACTAAAATACAGAACAACCATCATTCAGAGCCACCTGAAATCTGGCTGAATGGAAGTCCTGCAACTAGAGAAGTAAAGAAAGCACATGGAGATTGGTAGGAGGGACAGAGGCACAGAACGGGCTGGTCCAACACCCATGTGTGCCATATTTTTAATTGGGAAGGATATCTCCAAAGCCTCCATGAGAAACAGGGGTTTCCATCCCCACACTAGATCCCCAACCCAGGATTCCAGAGGTGGGAAGAGAAGTCCCTGTAACTTCAGGCTGTAAAAACCAGCAAGAATTGTAGTTAAGAGACACGGGCCTCTTAAAGGGGCCACACATGAATCTACTTAGTCCCGCTTCCTCTGAGTTCCAACTCTAAGTGGTGGCTTTGGGAGAATCCAGTGGCATACAGGGAGGAACTGGACTGTCTGGCATTGAGGTAGGAACTCAGGGGTGGCTTTCTCCCAGTTAATGGTGTTCACAGGGGTCATTATTCCTGAGCTGGGACTTCCCCCATCACAGTGCTGACTGGCAGCTATATCTGAGTTTCCATCAGCCTGGTCCACACTGCTCATTCTATCCTGGTGATTCCCTGAAACCCTGCCTCATTCAATTTGCAGCCCCACTCAAGCTATTTGCGCCTGCTTTTCCATATGAATGGCCAGACGTTGCTAAAATCTCTTTAAAAAGCAGCAGCAGGTGTCAGTGTGTCCCAAACCTATCACTAAAAGGCCCAAGACCCAGAATTAACACCAGCCTGCCTTGCTTCACACCTGGGCCTTGCCTGGGCACTTCCTATCCCAATATAAGTAACAGCCATCTGCAGATCTCTGTGCAGTGGCTAACTTTGCACAGAGTGAAAAGCCCCAGAGCCAGTGTACCTGGTGGACAGCTTCAGACCATAGCAGATTACAAGTGATACATTCAAGGGGCAGACTCAGTGAGCACCAAAGCCCCAGTGCAGCAAATCCTGCTCCATAGGGGTGTCTCCTGCACTACAGCTCTTCCATTGTAAATGGCAGCTGGTCCTCATAGTCAGTTGGCCTGGAGGTCAATCCCTCCCAGTAATGCCAACAGCAATCAAGGCTCAACTACAACAGGAATGTGCATACAGACCACAGAGGGACATACATAGAGTGCCCAGCTCAGGTGACTGGGGAGACTGAACCACTGGGCCCTATAGGACACGTAATACACAAGGCCACTCTACCAACTCAAGGAGACATAGCAGCTCTACCCCAAAATAGAAACAACACAGGGAAGCAGCCAAAATTCAGAGACAAAGAAACATGTTACAAATGAAAGCAATGGAAGAAAATAAGCTACTGGATACAGAAACGATGATTATAAGGTTGCTCAAAGGCCTTAATGAGAGCTTCAAGGGACTTAGTGAGACTTTCAAGGATCTTAGTGAGAATGTCAAAGACATGAAAAAAGACCAGTCAGAAATTAAGCATACACTAACTGAAATAAAGATAATTTACAGGGATTCAACACTAGAGTAGAGGATTCTGAGAATCAAATCAATGATTTGGAATATGAGGAAGCAAAAAAACACCCAATCAGAAGAGCAAAAATAAAAGAATCCAAAAATATAAAGATTGTGTAAGGAGCCTCTGGTACAACTTCAAGCATACCAACATTTACATAATAGGGGTGCCAGGAGGAGAAGAGAGAGAAAGCAAGATATTGAAAACCTATTTGAAGAAATAATGACAGAAAACATCCCCTACCTGGTGAAAGAAATAGACTTACAAGTCCAGGAAGTGCAGAAAACCCCAAGGCCAAAGAGGCTCACACCAAGACACATCATAATTAAAATGTCAAGGGTTAAAAACAAAGAGAGAATCTTAAAAGCAGCAAGAGAAAAGCAGTTAGCTACCTATAAGGGAGCACCTGATTTCTGAACAGAAACTTTGTAGGGCAGAAGGATGTGGCAAGAAATATTCAAAGTAATGAAAGACATGCAACCAAGATTACTCTACCCAGAAAAGCTATTATTTAGAATTGAAGGTCAGATAAAGAGCTTTACAGACAAGAAAAAGCTAAAGGAGTTCATCACCACCAAACTGCTATTACATAAAATGTTGAAGGGTATCCTTTAAGAAGAAGAATAAGAAGAAGAAGGATCCTGGAAGATGGCGGCGATATAGGCAGACGCGTCCCAGGTCGTGTCCCGGAGCAAACGGAGTGAGCAGCTGAAACTAATAACACCCACCCCCAACTGGCGAAAGTGCTCAGCTGGTGAGACGGTTTGCAGCCGGGAAGAGCAGAACTCCCCTGGAAAGGTAAAAAAAACCC
>NW_006295391.1:318245-345244 GCF_000327345.1 Myotis davidii | reverse complement strand
CAGTGGGGTCCCTCGGCCTGGCCTGCGGGGATTGGGCTGAATCCATGCACTGGGCCTCCAACATCCCCTGAGGGGTGATCCAATGCCAGAGGGCACAGGCCAGGCCGAGGGACCCCACTGGTGCACGAACCCATGCACCGGGAGATATAAAAAAAGAATAAAATGGCAATAAATATATATCTATCAACAATTGAACCTAAAAACAAAATAAACAAACAAGAAATCTAATGAACAAAATAAATTGAGGAATAAAATAGAATCAGAGGCATGGCAACATAACATACTGATAAAATAGAATCAGAGGCATGGTAACATGGAACATACTGACAAATCTCAGAGGAAAGGGATGAGGTGGGTGTGGGGAGAAAATAACCAAGGATCTTATATGCATATATGCATTACCTATGGACACAGAAAATAGGGTGGCAAAGGCCTAGGGTGGGGCAGGAACCAGGTGGAGGGGGGCAATGGGGGAAGGATGGGGGACACTTGTAATACTCTCCACAAGATCGATTCTTTAAAAATGGTTAAGATGGTAAATTGTATGTTACATGTATCTTATCACAATAAAAAATTGGAGAAAAGAAATGAATGAATGAATGATATGTGCTACAACATGGATGAACCTTGAAAATATTATGTAAATAAAAGAATCCAGCCCAGCTAACATGGCTCAGTGGTTGAACGTTGACCTATGAACCAGGAAGTCACGGTTCAATTCCTGGTCAGAGCACATGCCCAAGTTGCAGCCTCTATCCCCAGTGTGGGGTATGCAGGAGGCAGCCAATCAATGATTCTCTCTCATCATTGATGATTCTATCTCTCTCCTTTTCCCTTCCTCTCTGAAATCAATACAAATATCTATTTTTTAAAAAGAATCCCAGACACAAAAGGTTCCATACTATACGATTTCATTTATATGAAATATCCAAAAGGAGCAAATCCATAGAGAAACAAAGTAGATTAGTAGTTGCCAGGAGCTGGTTGGAGGGGAAAAGAAAGTGATTGCTAATGGGTATGGGGGTGCCTTTTAAAGTGACAAAAATATTGTAAAATTAGATTGTGGTGGTGTGTGCACAATTCTGTGAATACACTAAAAATTATGGTTTGTGGATTATATCTCAATAAATAAATTATGAATGAAGAAATCCCTGCATTTTTTTAAATTTTTTATTATTGTTATTTTTTCTTTATTGATTAAGATATTACATATGTGTCCTAATCCCCCCTTCCCGCCTCCCCACAACACCCCACTCATGCCCTCACCCCCCTGGTGTCTGTGTCCATTGGTTAGGCTTATATGCATGCATACAAGTCCTTTGGTTGATCTCCCCCCTTACCCCCACCCTCCCCTACCTTCCCTCTGAAGTTTGACGGACTGATCAATGCTTCTCTGTCTCTGGATCTGTTTTTGTTTATCAGTTTATGTTGTTCATTATATTCCACAAATGAGTGAGATCATGTGATATTTATCTTTTCTGACTGGCTTATTTCGCCTGCATTCTTTTCTGTAATTGGTTTAAATTTTAAAATGTTTAAAAATAAGTTATTAGCAGTGGCATTTAACTTAGGCAAGAAATTCATTTATTTTACTTTTTTAGGATCTTCTGTAATTATTCTCTTTAGGCAAAAGAAAAACTTTCATTTTCATCAGAAATAAAAAGCATAATACCTTATAGAATAAAATGCTCTACACTATTCCAAATTCCCATCTAAACAATGTTAACTTCACATACTATGGTCTTAAGATATAAATTTCATAAAGAACTCTTTATTGCTAACTAGGGGAATTGCTACCTCTCCTTATGGAATAACCTAGTTAGCATGAACGCTGCAAAAGAAGAACAAAACAGAAATTTTCTCCTCTCTTAATCTGTTTCATGGTATTTGACCACTACATTTTTCCACTACCAGACTGAAATTTATTCCTTAACAAGGTGAGGAACTGAACTTAAACAGGTAACCCCACCATATACGTAGCAATGGAAAGATACTTCAAGTTATCACTAAGGTTAATATTCACCTTCACATTTTCCTATTTGCCGGTTATCATATAATTATGATTTCCAAGCGAGACCCTTTGGGAGCCTTTTGCCTGAGGTCACTAACAAAACATGTGTGACAGGTAGTTGGGCATTGCACAACTCCAGGGGGAGCCCTTAACATCACCTGTGATGCCAATGGCACCCCCTGATGCCTTCCCCAACCAGGGCTCAACTCAGAGTATCCTGAAAGTCCCACAACATGAAAGGATGAAAAAAATAAAATAAGGCAGTACCTTAATCAAAGGAAAGGCTTTGTGCTTACTTTTATAGCAGTTTCCCATAAACACACAAACCAGTCTTTTTAGTTGCCATACCTCATCCTTCAGCTGATTTTTATGAACTTCATGCTGCTGGTATTCTTTTCTACATTTTGAAACTTTACGATCAGCAACAGAAATTTTTTTCTCATACTCTGTGTTATTTCCAATCTCACTTTCCAAAAACTTGATCTTTTCCTTAACCAAATTTTCTTTTTCTCTTGTTTCCTGTTTTATCTTTGCTAATGTCTAGGATTAAAAAAAAAAAAGTAAATATATGTTTAATATGATGATCAAAATAATGATCAAAATTTAGTTTTTATTTTTCTATTATTATATTTAGTATTTATTTTATCAAAACTTAAGAGAATGTTTTTTAAGAGAGACTATATTTATATGAACTAAAACAAAATATTAATATGCTACACACCAAAAATAGTAAGCTTATATTTTTAAAGGTCTCTATATTTTCTTTCATCTACTTGGTACTTTGCTAAAGAGATGAGGAAAATATCAATCTTTTATGAATGAAAAGTGACATTTAAAAAATATAAGCGTTATATATTTTTAACATAGAAAGTTTAATTTCAATGAAATTTTCCAAATATTTCATAGGACCAGTTTGTTTTTCATCTTTTGAGAATAGCATTTTAGTTATTGGCTTCAATAGGAATTCCTTCACTCAGGCTTTTTTATGGTCTTGACTATACAAAATTAACAGAATATGGGAAGTAGTAGCTGAGATGTGGACAGCGCATTATGAGAACAAAGAGAATAAGGTCTACCCAAGAGGAGTCATTAAAAGGCATATCTAACAGGCTTAATTTAAGTCGGCCTAAAAAGACAAATGGAGATACATAAAAACTCAGTGTAGTAAAAGCACGTGTGTGGGGTGGGGTGGGGTGGGGACAGAGATAGAATAGGGATATATTAAGAAGGGGTGGGTACAGATGAAAGGGATGAGGTTGGAAAAGTAGAGGTTGAGGCTGAACTGTGGAGAAATCCTATTTTTCAATTGTTATGTCAAAGAGGATCAACTTTTAAGCAATATGGAACAAAAGTGATTGTAGAGCTGGGGAATAAAAAGACCATATATGTTTTTTACAAGTGATTATTACTGCAATATGTTGGGTGAATTGAAGGGTGAAGAAAAATTTACCCTAAAATACATTTCTTGCAAGTTTTCTAAAATGGGGCCCCACCAAACAACTAATCCCAGGAGATGGGTGTGGGGAAGGCATGTGGTTTGAAATTAGTAAGTTTTAGAAATGCTACATGTAATATTATACATATTAGCATATTAAATGGATATATATATCTGAGATGCACTGCATTTAAAAAAACATTTTTAATTTGCTTAATCTAGTATTCCTCTATGTTCTCTATGATAAGTAACATTCTATAACTGTAGCAGTCTATATATCTACTGTGTTCATTCAACCAAAAGACAGGTCAAAACTTCTTAGGTTTATATATGGCAAATGATCATTCTGGAATTTCCTGCTTTCTACTGATTTTTCTACTACTTAATCAGGTGCTTTAATTCTACTTCACTGTTCACATTTAACAGTGCTATCTATTCACAGGTAAGTTTTCATATAGGTAATGCTTATAAGTAATATCTCAAAATGTTTATACTGAAATAAAAGCATAATGGGAAAATATTTATAAATAATGAAAAGTTTCTTTTAAGAAGACAATTCCAGGATCCTATGATCTGACTCCTGCCAAGAAGACTCTGAGAAGGCAGAAATTGTTTTGGAGGGAAAAAAAACAACACAAAAGGGTCCAATGTCATATTTAACTTTCTAGTGGTGTGAACCGGCTCTCACTGGCTCACCACAGCTGACTTGCACATCTCTTCTCAACGTTGTGTCCAGTGAAGTCCTGTTGGTACGGAAACAGTTTCACCACAGAAATCAGAAATGACACAGATCGGAGCCAGTTGTTAAACACTTAGAAGCATACCTCTACCTGGGAGCCATTTCTTAGCAACCTCCCCAACCTCCTACAATACAGACAGCCAGGAGCTATCAGCCTGTAAGGAACCACTGTGAGTATGACAAGTTGTATATTCTGCCAAATCAGCAGGCTCTCCCTTCAACTGTGGGGTTGTATGAAATTCGATTGTGGATCTGCAGTCTTAGATTGGGCACACTTTATTTATACAGAGGAAGTAGGTCAAGACTTGGTATTTGAAAGCACTGGAAAGTCAATAAAGAGAAAACAACATCAGCATTAACAATGAAAAGGAACTCAGTTAAGACTGGCTCTCCCTTGTCCCTCCTGGGGAGGCCTAGGCCATTTTGTACTCAATCTGTGTGGCATTCCTCCCTTCGGAGCTTCTACCACTTCTACCCCATCACTGGTGCCTCAGCTTCAAAAGTGAAACTTTATTGGAGTCCTGGTTTTTTTCCTGACTCTCCCTTCCTGTCTCTGGGATCCCCATGAAGCTCATTTCCCTGCACCTAACTGTGTGTACAGATAGCACACATGTTAAATCCAAGGCACCACAAACAACCGTGTGTAAGTAGGGCATTGATTTTACTGCAATAACATTATCTAACTTTCTCTTGTTCCACATTTCAGAGATGGCAGGATCTAGTCTTTGTCATTATACTACCACTAGTGACCTGGTGCACGGATCTGTGCATATTGAAAGGAAATTAATTAGAAGGTGGCGGTGGGATGGGACTGGGCAAGACAGGCTGGACACGCCCTGGAGCCAACCTCCCAGTGGTTTCTCCCTGGCATCTGTGGAATGAGTGGTGACCCTCCAGAAGGCAGGGTCCCTTGGCTTGACCTGCAGGGATCAGCTGAAACCAGCTCCCTGACATCCCCCGAGGAGTCCTGGAGTTGCTGTTGTACAGGGTGTGGAACGCAAACACAAGCGTGTAGTAAACCAGACTCAGGGCTAACAGTTCCCCAGCAACAACATAACCCACGGCCTAAGGTGGAATGGCACGGCCCCACAAGGAATTGGCTCCCTCCTCTCTGGTTTTGGGGTGCGTCACCAAAGAACTGCCGCTGCCAAGTCACCGCAGCTTGGCAGCTCCTACTTTGAGTGTCTGCCCCCGGTGGTAAGTGTGCACCATAGTGACTGGTTGGATGGGTGGAGGGACACTTAGCATATTAACCTTTTATATATATAGACAAGTAATATACATAAAATCACATTTCTAAATGAATGGAGTCAGCTTTGAAAAACATTTACCAAAATTAATGAATCTCCTACGAAAGTGACTTTCAAATAACATTGTGTTTTACAGTTGAAATTAATGAGTTAAACACAAAAGAGAATAAATATAGCTGAGCATTGCAAGGACCAAACAACTACTTTACCAAGGCACAGTTATCAATGTCTCGATCTCTCTTCTTCATCTGTTCTATTGTGCTTTCCCACTGTTTAATGAGTTCTTGTCTCTCATTATGAATCCTACGAAAATCTTGCGCTGCTTTATCCAATTCTAACTGTCAAATAGAGAGCAATAACATTTCTTGAATGTAAGCACTTTTGCAAACATCACTTAGACAATTAAGAAATAAAAAATCTTCACTGAACCAACCTGTGCACTTAGAGTCTCTGTAGTTTCATTGTCAAGTACCTTTCTTTTCTGATTACCTTCCAAAGTCAGCCTTTCTAATTGCAGGGTCAGTGCCTATGTAATTACATGCAAAAATAGGTATGATTATCATTGGATTAACTTAAAACTATTAGCGTATCTCATATTAAGTTTTATTATATTACTAGAGGCCCAGTGCATGGATTCATGCATAGGTGGGGTCCCTTGGCCTGGCCTGCAGGGATTGGGCCGAAACTGGCTCTCCAACATCCCCCGAGGAGTCCCGGATTGCGAGGGTGGTTCTTGGGTGACACACCCTTCAATTGGGCTCCCTCCTCTCTGGTTCTGGGCGCATCACCTGAGATCCAAAGCTGCCAAGTCACTGCAGCTTGGCAGCTCCTGCGTTGAGCATCTGCCCACTAGTGGTCAGTGCACATCATAGCTACCGGTCAGACGGTTGGACGATTGCTTAGGCATACACACACACACACACACTCACACAATATATATATATATTTGATATCCAAAACAAATATATATATATATATTTACATATATATACATGTAAATGTATATATTCTTAATCTTTTAACCTCTAGGGCTGTAATGACAACTCAATTGTTTTTTAAAAGACTTTTAATACATTTTAAAGTATGTTAGAAAAAATATGAACAATTTTCCATTTAAAATAATGCATTTGGTATTAAGTCTATTAGAAAATAGCATGTTTCATTATACTAAAGCATTATCATATTTCATTATAAGTAGATTTTAAATAATAATTATAATAATATATTAAATAATCAAAGCACTAATGTCTTAAATCAGCAAAAACTATATGTAATGACAAAACTTTATAGGTATTTGAATATACTCATTTTTCTAGAGAAAGGATACTTGGCATTATTAGATTCTGGAAGGAAACTGACCCCAAAAATGTTTAAGAAGTGCTGCTTTAAAATTCTAAGTCCAATTTAGATAAAAAGGTTGACACACTACAGAATCAGAGAAAGCCTGACATTACAATTTCTAATTTCTCACCCTAATTTTATTATCATCTTGTTGTGCATACTTCTGGAGAGTGAGGGCATCACTATCTTTGTGAGCTGATTCTTCTAACCAGGCCTCCAATGCCTGCTGGTCCCAGTTCATTTGACGTTTCAAATCATCCAATTTTTGAGTAAGTTTAAATATCTGATTCTAACATCCAAAGAGAGAGGACAGGGTGAGATTAAAAAAACATTATTTACAATATAAACTAAAATAAAACATAGCATTACATACTATACAGAACATATAATAAAGAAAAAAAGGAATCCTGTCCCTGACCTCTAGATGAATACTAGTATAATATACCATATTTAATTATGTAACTATAATACTTGTATTTTAATTTTTTAGTTGTAAAACAGAGGAGAAATTATTATGCATAGTTGAGAACAGTAGTTACTTTAAAAGATGTTAGGGGAGTTCCCCAAAGCAATCTCATTAGTCATTCCATCATAGCCACCTCAAGAGAATGTGCAATCTTAGGAAAAACAATGAGCTTGATATGCTAACTCAAGCCCAAGACAAGTCCCCTTCAACCCCATTTCCAGCCAAATTGCTGCCTCTAAGAAGCCTCTTACACAGAAATTATGAAAGCACTTCTAATTGAAATAAATACAGCAGTTAAGAAAATAAAAATGTTTCTGTACATATATTCATTTACCAAATATAGATTCATAAAAGAAAACTGATGAATATACAGACACAAATATAATAAAATATGTATGTGTGTATGTATACGTACACATATATACGTGTGTGCATTTCCATATGCATATACATATGTAAAGAGAAGAGTTGAATTTGGAAAAAGTGCCCACATCAAGTAACTAAAAACTAAGAAAAAGAAAAAAATATGTACAGTAGCTTAATATTGGTCATAAGTTGACAAGTTAATACAAAAGGTAAAATCAATAAAGAATAAAACTCAAAATTAAAAGTGATATTTTAAAATGTGGCTTTTAAAAATGTAGCACTTATGAATAAATTATGCCTAGCATTGTATAACAGGCAATCAACATGGTGGTTTGCATATAGTAAGGTTCAATGAGTATTCGGTAAATGAACATTGGGAAAATAAATGTAACATTCTATCATTGTTTCATTCAAATCACAGCTCCATGTGCCTTCCATTGTCCAAGAAAACAATGTAAGAAAATGTTAGGAAACTAATGAACGCCTTTCCCATACAGAAAAAAAGTCAGTGTTTGTTTGGTGAGGGAAGCAGGAACAATGGCACAAAATTTTAAGTAACATTTCAACACATACTTCCTTATCGCTTTTCTTTTCCCGTATTAAAGTGATGTCATTTTCCAGTCTTCGGATTTCATTTTTCACTCGACTCAGCTCTCTTTCTGCAATGGTCTTAAAATGCTCTTCACTTTCAATCTCATGTTCCCTGGCTTTGCAAAGAGACTATAGAAAAACATACAAGATAGACTTTTTACATTTCAGTATTAAAAATATTTATAATAATCCATTAGACAAAAACATAACAAAGTTCCCACAAAATGCCTATATTAAGTATCATTAATTCCACTTCTCTTAAACCTATACCACATTAGACTTTGTGATTCAGTGTAGACAGTGTTGTTTACTATTTATAAGAGAATTAATTCATAGAATGTGTTAGGAGAAAAATACTGTTGTCAGTCATTTTCAGATACTAGGTTGGGCTAGGGAATTTGCAGAAAACCAAACTTTATATGGTTATACTTTAAAAGATCTAACTAATAATTTAACCTTAGTTTACTGTAAAAAATTTAATTAATTAATTAATTAAAAATTTAATAAAAATATACATCATTACTTAACTAAAAATAAGAAATAAAACTGACTAAAAATACTTGGGAAATGGGATAGTTATATGAATTGATCACATAAATTAGCAGAGATAACTTTTAAATAATTATGTAAACATTGGTTATAAATATTTCCTAGACTATATTAATAAACGAACATGCCTTTGTTATGCTTCACTTAATAAAATAGTACTTGTTGACTACTGATTTTACATTGCTTTAAAGTTATCACCATTGGTATTATTTTTACATTGTTAAAGCTGTTACTGTTGTAGGAAGTTTACTACTTTCGTCTCATCTTAGTTGAGGTTTGACTATAATAAAATATATCCACAAAGAGTCTCTCTCAGATCCCCAACTCAGTGGTTTAATAACTTGAGGAAAAGATGTTGTTCCTAACCATTTATTAATTACTCAATCATATCAGAATTCAAAAATATGAAGTATTGTTTTTAGAAGTTCATTAACTTTTTTTAAATATATATTTTTATGATTTTTTTACAGAGAGGAAGGGAGAGAGATAGAAAGTTAGAAACATCGAGTCAGCTGCTTCTTGCACACTCCCTACTGGGGTTGTGTCAGCAACCAAGGTACATGCCCTTGCCCAGAATCGAACCTGGGACCCTTCAGTCTATAGGCCGACGTTCTATCCACTGAGCCAAACCAGTTAGGGCTTATTAACATTTTAACTTTCTTCTCATAAGACTGTTAAAGCATGAAATAGGAAGATGGCGGCGGATTAAGTGGAAGCTACACTGACACCCTCCCAGGACCAAACTGGAATTACAACTAAAATATAGAAAAATCATCCTGAATAATCAACTGAAGACAAGCTGGAGAGAATGGGGATAACAATGACTTGAAAGTGGAGACAGCATAGAGACTGGTAGAAAGTGCGGTGTCAGGAGAAGGCTGCCAGACTCCCCCAGACAACAGCTGAAGTCCCAGAGGATATCTCAGCTGTGGGGGGTTCCTATTGAGAACTCTGTGGTCTAAATCCCAAGTTGGGTTCCTCAGCCCAGAGCACCAGAACTGAAAAAGCTGCCCACATAACATCTGGCTGTGAAAAGCAGCGGGGTTTCTGTCTACCAGGGTGAGAAGGTTGGAAATGCAGGCACCCGCTTAAAAGGCCGATGGACAAAATTTTGTGTGTAGTCACTGGTCTTGGGCTCCAGCAGAGGGAGGGCAGAGGGGACTGGAGCTGTGTGAGCAAACTCCAGGGCAGGGGGCTCTGGGGATAGAGCTCAGAGACCAGTCGCCTGGATTCCTGGGTCGTTCCCCCAGACTGTAGAGGACATCTTTCTCAAGTTTGCAAAAAGCATGAAATAGTTACTTATCTATATTAATTACAAACTGGCATTTAAAACACGACTTTGTTCATTTTTAAGAATTACATTATTTCAAAGAAATGCAGATGTACTTTTAAAAACAGAGTTTGACATGGAAGTTAGTCAACACTCCAGTGCTGATTTGCTGAGCTAATTTTCTGGGCTTCATCAGGGAATGAGGTTCTACACATGAGTAGACTGTCCATAAAACAGATGCTTTGATTAGTCACCCTAAGCTTCAATTTGTATTATTTTATTACGTTTTCTAAAATGCAGTATACTGTCCCCAGTTATCCTAAATATAATTTAACGATTATCTCAGGATGTCATTATAAATTTCAGTTCTTAAACTCGGCTAAAAGACTATGCCTAAGGGCTACTGAAGTGTTAGAACTATTTGCTTCCACTCAAAATGGTCCCAGTGGGTAGTGCTGAATAATTAAAAGTAGACAGAAACTCTCTTATGTATTATATTAAGTCTATTTCTGCTTAAAGTCATTATTTCTCACTGCATCACTGTACTTTCTCATGCAATCTGCTGCCTAATATTATATTAGACTGAATCATGATTTATTCTTTCAAATGAATTAATTATTCCTTGAACTTGGTGGCAGTAGTGAGTTCCTCAAAGACTTTTTTCTGCCTACTTTCAAATTCAAGGCTATGTTCACTATAGATTAGTTATGCTAAATTTTCCTATTATGTCTATAAAATAACATCACAGATATAAATGCAATGGGAAATGTTCCATAACTACACATGATATAATCAACATGAATTTCAACATTATATATACCTGTGTATATAAGAACTCTTGTCTAACATTTTTTAAATGAGAAGCTATAGCATTAATTCGTTCTTCGTAGACACGTAGTTGATTTTGCAAGTATGACTTCTCATCCTGCAGCTTTGACAACTGTAAATAATAAACACGATGATTAGTCAAAGTCTACTAAGTTCTTACCATATTTAAGGATGTAAAATAAAGATTATTTACTTTTAGTTTTTAAAATATCAATTTGAACTTCAAAAATCTACTGCCCTTTCAATTATAAAATAGTGCTGTGTTTTAAAGATTATTGTGGGAAAATTAGCACCACATTAAAACAAAATAGAAATCTCTCTCAGATTTGCAACATTAGCAGGGTCCACAGCTACAGTGCGTTTTAAGTGGAAAAAAAATGAGATCCTATTCCATAATTAAAAGACAAGGTCCCAAATCAAATCATTTGTTATGTCCTAAGTAATAGTAAGTATGTATTTTTGGCTTTTTATTTCATTAACTAGAGGCCCAGTGCAAAGATTTGTGCACATTGAAAGGGAATTAATTAGAAGGTGGCTGGTGGGGCAGAACTGGGCGAGACAGGCCACACACGCCCTGGAGCCAACCTCCTGCGGTCCCTCCTTGGTTGGCCGCACCTGGGGCAGGGCCGGGCTCGAAGGGCATCTGCGGAGTGAGCAGGGTTCCTCTGGCAGGTGGGGTCCCTCAGCCTGGCCTGGGTGGATTGGGCCGAAACCAGCAGTCTGACATCCCCCAAGGGGTCCCAGAGTGCGAGAGGGCACTCTGCAAAGTGGCTGTCGTTTGGCAGCTCCTGAGTTGAGCATCTGCCCCGGTGGCCAGTGGGCACCATAGCTACTGGCCAGAGTTTCTGCCCACTGGTCGTCATTGCACGTCATAGCTACTGGTCAGGCTATTGAACAGTCGCTTAGCCTTTTATATATATATAGATTTCAATTTTTAATTCCCTCTTTTGTTTACTTTCTTGTTCTTTTCTTTTTACTTTATTAAAAGTTCTTAGTTTTGTGGGGGGGTTTTGTCTTACTGATTTTTATGGGCTGAATGTTTGTGTCACCCCCACATTCATGTGTTGAAGCCCCTAATCCTCAATGTGATGGTATCTGGAAGAGGGCCTTTGGGAGGTAAGTAGGTTTAAAGGAGGACATGATGGTGGGACACTCATGATGAGATTAGGGTCCTTATAATAGAGAAACCAGAGGGTCTCTCTGCTGTGTGAGAACACAGGAAGAAGGCAACCATCTAAAGCAGGCAGAGTGCTCTCACCAGAACCCAACCATGTGGACATCCTGATCTCGACTTCTAACCTTCAGAACTGAAAAATAAATGTCTGATTTTGTTTGTTTTTTTAATCATTCAGTCTATGGTATTTTGTTATAGCAACTCAGGCTGCCTAAGACACTGATTTAGAAGGCATTTAGGCTATACATTTTCTCTAAATAAGAGTTTTGCTGCTTCCCATGGATGTAGGTACCAAGCAGTTTCCTTTACAGTTTTCTAATTGGTGACTTTTCCCTTTCAACTTTTATTTGATTTAAGAGCCACCCAGCAATATATTTCTGAGAAACTTGCCTAAGTATTTAAAATGAATTTCTTAGTCAGCTCAGACGACCAAAATAAAATACCATAGGCTCGTGGCTTAAACTAAAGAAATTTCTTTCTCACAGTTCTGGAAGCTGGGAAGTCCAAGGTCAAGGTGAAATATCTTTTCCTAACTTGTAGCTGTCCACATTCTCCTGTGTCCTCACACTCAGCAGAGGGAGAGGGAGAGAGAAAGAGAGGGAGAGAGAGACTGAGAGAAATGGCTCTAGTCTCTCCCCTCATGGGCCCCACCCTCATGACATCATCTAAACCTAATTACCTCCTGAAAGCCCCACCTGCAAATACTATCACATTGAGGTTTAGGGCTTCAACATATGAATGGCTGTGGGGAAGGGGGGACACAAACATTCATTCTCTGACAATAGAAAATCATTTTTTAAATTAACACAAATTCTATTGGCTTATAATCAGAGAATGTGACCTATAAAATTTCTATCACTAATTTTTAAATTGTGGTAAACTGTACATAACACAAATTTTATCATTTTAACCATTTTTCAAAGTACATTAAGGAGTGGCAAATTTTTTTAATCTAGAATTTTCTACTCAGCCAAATCACCATCAAATATAAAAGCAAAGAAAAATATTTTTGACTTAGAATGTTTACCTCCCATACACCCTTCTTAGGAGAAATACAAGAAAGTATTTCATTAAAGAGAGAGAGAGAAAAATCCAAGAAAAAAGAAGATAGAGTGACAAAGCAGTAACGGGGGGAAAGGGAATTAAAAAGTTAACAATTGGGAAATAGGCCAGCAGAAAAATTGTCCATATTGAAAAGTATAGGACTCCCAAAGAAGGAGTGGGAGAAGAGAGAAATTATCTTGAAGATCTGATATAAACTTAAAGCAGGCAATGCAAGGAATCAAACTGGCAACTGAGGATGCAAGGAATTAAAAGCACAATACAGCCATGGCTAGTGAGGCTCAGTCTGTTGGAGTGTCGTCTCATGCACCAAAAGGTTGTGGTTTCAATTACGTAGGTTGCAGGTTCGATTGCCAGTCAGAGGGAGCACGGTGTTTCTCTCTCACATTGATATTCCTCTCTCTCTCTCTCTCTCTCTCTCTCTCTCACCCCCTCCCTCCCTTCCTCCTTTGCCCTATTTCTAAAATCAATAAGCATGTCCTTGTGTGAGGATTTAAAAAGTAATTAATTAATTAATAATAATAAAAATCCTATATAATAAAAACCTAACATGTTAAGTGTCTGACCATTTGTTCAACCATTTGACCAGTTGCTATGATGCGCACTGACCACCAGGGGGGCAGATGCTCCGACTGGTAGGTTAGCTTGCTGCTGAGGTCCAGCCGATCAGGACTGGGGAAGATGGGCCAGACACACCCTGGAGCTCTCCTGGGGTCCCTCCCTGGCCTGATCGTGCACCAGTGGGGTCCCTTGGCCTGGCTTGTGCCCTCTCACAATCCGGGACCCCTCTGGGGAATGTCTAGAGAGCCAGTTCGGCTTGATCCCCGCAGGCCAGGCCAAGGGACCCCACTGGTGCACAAAGCTGTGCACTGGGCCTCTAGTATGTACATAATATCCTGTGAGACAAATATTATGTCACTAATACCAAAAACTAACATTTGAATGGAACTTTAACCTCCATTAATGTCTTTAGAGCTGTGCAACTGATGGGGAAAATAAGACATTTGGGGGGGGCTAGCAATCTGAATCTGTGCCAGTAACCTAATATACATTCTTGATAACCTATATAAAAGTCACTGCATCTTTCTGCACAATCTGGTCTTGCAAGACCAGTTTACCTAAGTACAACTCCCATTTTACAGAGGCCATAAACCATGAACAACCTCCGGAGGGGGTTATCAGTGCTGGCACCAGGCCAGGCCTTTAGGTGTGGTTTCACGGCCCCCATCCCAACACATGGGGCTTTTTGCAAAGCCCGCGAAACGTCCGGAAGTCCTATCCCATATTTGGGGGACAAAGAAACCAAAGGGTATAAAGGGAAAGCTTCCTCCATATTGGTTTGCTCAGGATTTGGAGAGAAACAGTCTCCCCTGAGTGGCTGTACCAGTTCACGTGAAACATCTGAAAATAAATGGGTCTTTCCTGTGTCTCCAAGTACTCCTGTGTGTTCTTCAGTCACCTGGTAAATTCTGTAACCTAACAACCCTATGTGGTAATTATTTTACTTGTCTTTGGCTTACAGGAGAAGAAACTGGCTCAGGGCTGGTAAGTTTGATCTACACCTAGGGCTGGATACTTCTTCATATTGTGCCTGCATACCTAGTGCTAGATCTCTCGCATTCACTAATGTTGCCCTTCATTGAAAAGAAAAACAAAAACTGCAGCCATCTAAATGTAGGCGTGAGTAAATATGTCAGATTTTGAACGACAACAAGAAAAGTGAAGGATTTTCATTTTCATTTTTTCAGAGGAGGGAAAACCTTCTCTTCCATGCTCTAAGTAGTGTAAACATCATCAGTTCTTGGATCCTCTTCCACACAACACATAGGACTTTTCACTGGCTGCTGAAGGTTTTTTTGTTTCCTGAGCGAGGTGCAACTTTATTTTGAACAACTACTATGCATTGGTTGCAAGTTGATGTAAAATACTCCTTACAACTTACAGTATCTTACATCATTCTGTGACAACTAAAGTCTCAACTTGAAAAGCTGCACATTTTGCATTCTTACTAGAACGCCCCTCTTAACTTTTATTCGAGTCAACCATCATCGGCAGAACTCACGGAGAAATGTCAACCAGGGCGTGTTTCGTTAACGGTTGCTATGCAAACCATAGAAGTCCCTTTGCAAAACACGCTTAATTCCGAGGAAGGAGAAAGTGTTGGCGGGAACCAGCCTTTCCTCTCCTGCCAAAGAGTCTGGAAATGAGCGCTTGGCCGGGGAGGGGAGGAAGGAGTGAAGAATCGGACTTTGTAGTTCTGCACATCAATTATTGTTTCAATATATTTTTTTACTGCTTAGCACAGTGGTTCTCAACCGTCCTAATGCCGCGACCCTTTAATACAGTTCCTCATGTTGTGGTGACCCCCAACCATAAAATTATTTTCGTTGCTACTTCATAACTGTAATTTTGCTACTGTTATGAATCATAATGTAAATATCTGATATGCAGGATGTATTTCCATTGTTACAAATTGAACATAATTAAAGCATAGTGATTAACCACAAAAACAATATGTAATTATATACGTGTTTTCCCATGGTCTTAGGCGACCCCTGTGAAAGGGTCGTTCGACCCCCAAAGGGGTCGCGACCCACAGGTTGAGAATCGCTTGGCCTTAGCAAGTACTGAAAAGGGCGGAAGGTGTGGGAGAAAGGAGAGATGAAGTGGAGCGTTAGACCAAGAAAAGATGGAATTCAGGAAGGAAAGGAGAGAAACAAAAGGATTGGGATATTCCTGCCTACCAGAAAACTCATCACACACCCCGCCTCCCCCACCAATAAAAAGATACCCCCTCCTTCCGCAGCCTTCTTCACCTGATGCTCACCTGATCTTCCAGTATCTTGTTCTCCTGGTTCGCCACAGGGATGGCGAAGCCATCGTCCCAGTGCAGCCCTGACAGAAAGTCGCTACTCATGATGGCAAAGGGAACCCTGTGGAGAAAAGGCCCAGGACCAGCACCCGAGGTTCCCACGAAGCTTCGGTGTAATTGCCTCCGGAGCGCTAGCAACCGTCCCGCGCCCTTAGTTACCAAACAGGAAGCGCTCGGCCAGGAGGCGGAACTTCCGGTTGCGCAACTCTTTCCTTCTTAAACGCCCAGGGAAACGAGGAATCTTACACCTGCCAGGGTTCGCTGGGGTTGCCAGGCGCCGGCGTAACTTCCCCTCCAAGTGCGGCCCGGGCGGCCCCACCCCCGGACGGCCCCCCGGCGCCCCCGGAGACTAAATCGGTGGCGCCTGCAGTGACCGGAGGAACCCGGGTGCGAGAGGGGCGCTGAGCTACGCGACCGCCTGAGCGCCCGCGGAAGAGGAGAGCGAATGAAAATAAAAACCCGGGCTCCCTTCGCGTGCGGTGGTGGTGACTTTCATCCGTAGATGGAATCTTGTAGGCTGATGTGCCTTTGTAGTTTGAAGCAGAATTCTGTCCCTAAAACCACTGCGGGATGTGGCGATCCTCGTCTGGTTTAATGGAATGGTCTTCCTCCCCTTCGCACCTGCCCCACGGTAGCGTCCTGAGCACCAAAGTAGATGCACAGATTTTGGTGGTCCCTCCCGCGCCTCTCTACACCTTTGTTTTTCTTTGCATCTCCATTTGCCAGCATTTACAAATCTTTCATTTCACATAAAAATCTGTATTTCTTCCTACCCTCGAAAAAGGCTAGGGAACTCTGAGCCCACATGATGGGCTGAAGAGGCGCCCCTTTAAATTGCAAGCACAATTGGAATGACCTGTTTGGCACTGATAGGCATTTGAGTAACATCTCCGAACTAGAAAAGACAAAACAATCAACTAATCGAATTCTTTCATTTTCCAAATACATAAACTAGGGCTTCCTGAGGGGGGCCATTAAAGTAGGCAGGGCCTAAATTAGGATACAGGACTCCTTACCCAAACAAAGCTCTCTGCAGTGAAGGGTGTTCTTGACTGGAATACTCTCTACTACCGCATCGTGAGCATCAGTTACTTTTCTTATTCAATAAACAATCCAGGGTTGTTGTTGTTTTTGCCCTTTTGAATTTTACTTTACCTGTACTTTGTTAAACATTTTATAAAAAGTTTATGTGAGAATACAGAGCAGGGTATAATGAACTCCCATATACTCATCTTGATTTCATATTTTGCCATATTAGCTTCATCTTTATCTTTTGCTGAAGCGTTTAAAGTAAATCACAAATAACATGACTTTTCACTCTAAAAACTTGAGCAAGCATCACTAATGTTTTCTAACATAATATCACTTCTAACAGAATTAACTATCGACATCAAAATTCTTAAATATCATCTAATAACCATTTCATATTTATATTTCCTCAACTGTCCTGAGAATGTCTTTTTACTGTTTGTTACTGTACTTTTGAAATCCTCTTGTAGTAGCTTTATCTCTGTACTTACATGGTTTTCCATATATTTAATCTTACGGACTTATAAATGTCTTCAAAGACTAGAATTAGCAAGGTATTTTATTCCCCACTTCTGCAATACTTAAATTCCCAAGGTGATAGGGAGAAAGACTCAGCTTGCAGAGAGAATTTGACCTGTATAGAATAGTGGGATTTTAGAGCTTTAATAACCTTATAGAAGATCATCATTTATAATAGTTTAGTCATTCCTACTAATGAAAATGTTAGTATCCAGTATCTATTAAGATGACATATAGTTATTTATATTTGAGATTTTTTATGGCAATGCCTTTATTTAAAGTTATTATTGTCTTAAATATTCTCGTTGTAATTTCTCATCTCAGTTCCTAATGTGAGTACAGAGGCAGCTGCTTGGCCTGTGCCAATCTGTTGATCCACCCCTCTCAGTGTCAGCTGCAGCTGCCAAATGTATGACAGCAGCTGTCTTTGCTGGGTACTCCCCTGGCCCCAAGGACATAAGAAGTTTGGCAACCAAATCCCTGCAAAGAGCCCCACTTCCCATATCTCAAGGATTCTATTCCCTGAGTTTCAGGATGACAATTATACAACGTTGAATTTTAGAAAAAATTTCCATACATTCTCCAAATTCTACATTTCTTCCTAAAAAACAATATTCCTGCTTCTCCCCTTTATCACCACAGCATCCTATATCATCCAGTTCCCACTTATAATTCTACAACTTCTAGATTATAATTCTTTTTGAATTCATTAATATCTAGATTTGGAAATAAAACCCAAAGTTTTTTAACCTTGTCATTGACCATGAAATATTCAATTTAACCCCCAAATGCTCAGATGTTAGCCTTCTACTATCTCTTTCTCAAGTAGATAATTTTATACAAATCGGGTTGTTTAGGTTAAAACATAAAGAGATATTTTGTTCTGCAAAAATAATGTGATTTTTTTAAATCAAAAAATATATATATGTATAAAGAAAAAGGAAAAAGTAGCCTTCACATCCATGCCAATCTCATTCCCAAGAAGTCGCCCTGTTTTGTGTTTATCCTACCAGAATTTTTTAAAATGAAGCTATAACTACATACATATATTAATTTTTCCTGTAGAAATAGAATAATACTATATTCTTTTGCAAATTCATTTTTTTTCACTTAACAATACCAGTGGCCATGTTTATATCTTTGGTCTTTGAATGGCAGTTTAAAATCCAATATTATTAAATGTAACTTTTTAAACAATGCTGCAAAGAACATCTTTATAATACTGTACTGTCTTTCACCATCTCTAGGGTATACTTATCTTCACATTTTAATATCTCTGAAATTGGGATTCATCTTTCAATCAGTGGTGTCTTAAATCTGGTGAATAAGATATAATCTTGAACACCTCTGTATAGGTTTCTGCTGAACATATTCTTAGAAGTAATATTAATGGAAAATAGTTCTAAAAGCAATCTTCCAAAATGTCTTTACATACCAATGGACTATGACAGTCTCTTTGCATATTCTGGAGATTGTGAAATATTATATATTTTACAACCAAAGAGAAAAATATGGTATCTCCTTGTTTATTGACAGTTTTATAATTATGAGTGAGACTTTGCTTTACATTTATTCTGATAAGAATTCCTTTATCTTATCCTGTGTCCATTTTCTCCCATTAGGTTGCCTCTTCTTACTGAATGATTACAGTGCTTTATATTTTATAGATAGTATTCCTTTTGGGTCTAAATAATATTTTTCTCCCAATCATTTTTTTGGGGGGGGAGGGGGCTTCTTTAACTTAGTTTTTAATACATTCTGCCATACACACCTGGGAAACTGCTCTTGTTATCAGTGTACTTCATATTTCAATGGATACATTCATTACCACCTCACCCAGTCTATAAGTTATATTCAGTTCAGCTATTTCTTTCTTATTAAAACATTTTCTTCTTTTGGCTTTTATGACTTTCTCTGTCAGTCTCCCATTAACCTTCTCAATCTCCTTTGTTGCTTTATCTTGTCCTGTTTGGCCTCATGATATTACTATTTCTCAAGACCCAAAGCTGGTCCCTCTACTCTTCTCTTTTACACTTGCTACCTAAGTTATCATATCCATTTACATGGCTTTAAATACCATAGCTGGTATTTTTTAAATGACTCCCATTAATATTTCTCTAGCCCAGATGTCTCTTCTGCACACCAGTCTTATATCCAACTGTCTACCTGACAATTTCATTGAGATATCTTCTAGATATCTCAAATCTGATACATAGGTCCAAGATAGAATTCTTGATTTTTCTCCTGCACATATTCCAAACCTTTTTCTCCATCTTCTTTACCAAGTAGAATCACTATCCAGTAGTGCAAAATCAAATCCTGGCTATCATCACTGATTCTTTCCTCTTCTTCACCTCCCACCTTCAACACAGCACTATTACATTTCACTTCTACCCATCCACCCAATCTATGCTGCATTGTATTTTGTTGTCATATCTCCAAATTTTTCCCTGGTCTGTGACAGAGTCTTTTCTTTTTTAAAAAAAAATTTTTATTTATTTCAGAGAGGAAAGGAGAGAGAAAGATAGAAACACCAGTGATGAGAGAGGATCATTGTTTGGTCCCCTTCTGCATGCCCCCTACTGGGATTGAGCCTGCAACCTGAATTTGTCCTTGAGCCTGCATTTGTCCTTGACCAGAATTGAACCCAGCGCCTTTAGTCTGCAGGCCAACACTCTATCCACTGAACCAAACCAGCTAGGGCTTTTCTTTTCTTTTCTTTTCTTTTTTTTTTTAAATTATTCGGACAGTATTGAGAAGCACTGCTCAGGTATTATGTAGACTGTCACTTGATTTTGTTTATCTGATAATTTTCTCATGATTAGGCTGGAGTTAAGGGTTTGGGGAAGAAAACTGTAGAAGAAGTAAAGTGCACTTCTCCTCACATCATAGTGGGGGCACGTGATGTTATCATGACATTCTTAGTGACTTTAACTTTGATCGTTTTGTTAAGGGAGCCAGGTCTCTCCATTGTAAAGTTGGTATTTTCCCTCGCATGCTCTAAATAATTCACTAAGTTCAACCTGACCTTAAGGAAGGAGATTACGCTCTACCTCCTAAGGGGAGAGTATCTTTATATATTATTCAAAATTTTTCAGTAAGTAAAAGTATCTCTTTTCCCGGTTATTTATTCTATTTATTTTATCACAATGAACTCATATATTTTCACTCTTTGGATTATAATCTAAACTACACTATCCATTTTGTTGCTCCATTTGTTCCAGCTTTGTCCATTGGCCCCTATGTCTTTCTGAACTGCCTTCATCCTTTTGTTTTTTGAGCACCTCCTTACTTTCTGGCACTGCAAAATGCTCCAAGCTCATCTTGTATTTCCTCCTACTCAGCCTTAGAATTAGCCAGTTCTTCAAGGAGTTCTGGTTCCTTTTACTGGAAAATGGTATTTAGAAATGAAGAGCTAGGCTCTGGGTATGTTGGTTGTTACTGGGTTATTATTGCTTCTGGGCCCTCTCGGCAGACAGAACTACATAATATATGTATGCATATTAACCCCCAAATTCACACACATCTATGATTGTCTTTGTATCTACCTATCTTTGTGAGCTAAACGTTAATACATACTGATATCTCTGACTCCAATCCTGTACCACAGATTTTGTTCTAGTTTTCCTTTCTTACATATTTGAAACTTCCCTCTGACATAGAGAAACCTTGCTCCCACCATCCATTATTCATTGACTTACATGTTCAAGCCCAATATACATTTAAAGTCATTTCAGAATTATTAATTTGTACGCTCAGAGCAAGTCTTTTCAAAGGACATCCTATATAATAAAAGGGTAATATGCAAATAGACTGAACGGCAGAACAACCAAACAACCAATCAAAGCGTGATATGCTAATGATATGCTAAGGTTGCTCACCTGCTCCCTAAGATGTGCACTGACCACCAGGGGGAGATGCTCTGACTGGTAGGTTAGCTTGCTGCTGGGGTCTGGCTGATAGGGACTGAGCAAGATGGGCCAGACATGCCCGGGAGCCCTCTTTCCCCTCATTCACTGCTTCAGCCACTCTGGCTTGTAAAGTTGTTTTGTCAGAGCCAAAGAAAGCCAAGGAGTCTTTCAGGCTTGGAGTCTTCATATATGCTGATCCTTATGCTTGGAACATTTTTCTTCCATATAGCCAGTTCCAGACTATTCTTCGGACCTCCATACTTTTAAGTTTATATACAACATCCTTAGAGAGGCCTTTCTTGCCCATTCAGTCCAATATAGCATTTTCCTGTTATTCTTTCTTATAGCAAATTTTTCACATTAAGTAATAACATTCGAAGAACTCGCCACAATTAGTACTTACATTCTTATTTGATTGTTCACTTATTTTTTTTCTATCTTTGCCACTAGCCTATAATAAGCATGACAGTAGCAACCTATGAATTTTGTTCACTATATTCAGAAACTAGAACAATACCTGTATATGATAGTGTTCAATAAAAATCTGCTGAGAGCTCTAGTTGGTTTGGCTCAGTGGACAGAGAGTTAGCCTGTGGACTGAGGGTCCCAGGTTCAATCTGGTCAAGGACACATACCCGGGTTGCAGACTCGATCCCAGTAGGAGTGTGCAGGAGGCAGTCAGATCAATGATTCTCTCTCATCATTGATTTTCTCTCTCTCTCTCTCTCTCTCTTCCTCTCTGAAGTCAATAAATACTTTTAAAACATCTGCTGAAAGAATAAATATTTAAATGAAAAGAAGAGTTTTAAACGTTTATGTAGTTAACTCTGTCCAGTCTTTTCCTTGATAACTTTTGTCTTGTACCACACTAAAGACAACCTTTTCCAGAAGCCTATAAAAATCATCTTCAATATTTTTTCTGGTACTTTTATAATTACGTTCTCTACATTAATATTTTAATGCACATAGAGCTTACATCTGTGTATGAAAGTAGATTCATAGATATTTTTTTAAAAAAACAGTAATTTCCCAGCACCATTTATTAAATAGTGTATCTTGTTATCTTGATTAGAAATGTATACTAAATTCTCATATATACAAACGTACATTTCTGTATATCTGGTATTGCAATAATTTATTTATATATCTCTACAAAAGTGCCACACTCTTCTTAGTATAGACGGGCAAAACACACCATCTATCACCACCATCACAACTACTCTCATCTGTTTGCAAACACTTTCTTGGAATCCAAGTTGTCAGGTTCAAAAACAAAAACAAAATGAGAACTCTAAGGATTTTCGTTAAAATTTTCTTGAATATACACAATAATTTAAGAAGAACTGGAATTTTTATTGTATTGTCTTCCTATCCAGAAATATGATAAATGTCTCCATTCTCAGATTTTATGATATGTAATTCATTCTTAATACAGTTGTAAATAACTAGATTCAGAGCTTTTATATAACCTCAGAATTAAAAGAAACTTCTAAGACTATACCAAGCACTTTGGCAACATGCAATGCTTTTACACTTCTGCTGAGGTACTCACTCCCTTCTGAGGAAATGCATCTACACTAATAAAATTGAAAGATGCAAATTGACTGTACCTTCACAACACCCGCCAGCCAATCAGGAGTGAGTATGCAAATCAACCCAACAAAGATGGCAGGTTAATTTGCATACCCAGGAGCAAAGCGGCTGAGGGTGGGGCAGGGTGGGACACTTGTGTCATGGCCATGGCAACAACACAGGCGTTCCACACTGCCCCAGCTGCTCTGGGCCTCTGGGCAGCGTGGGAAGGCGGAAAGGGGGCTCCAGGCCAGAGGGAAGGTGGTGCCGGCAGCCTGGGGAAGGAAAGCCCATTCTTGCATGAATCTTCATGCATCAGGCCTTTAGTTTTATTATGAAATAGATAATGACTTGGATAATGATATGAGTCTCATTGGGAGGCTGTCAAAGGGGTCTCATAACTATCCTGTTCCAAAATGTCCCTATCTATACAAAACATGTTTTTAGTGGTAAATATATTGACCAGTACATACAACATTTTGCAATCTTGTACATTTCACAAGGCTGTCTCAGATATTTGGCTGCTCTGTTGGGCCCTGTTAGTGAAAGAAATGGCTATAAGTCTTTACAAGGGAAGATTTACCTTACAACCAAATATTGTGTAATATTTCTGAAATCACTGTTTCTTTTCTTCAGTGCTTTTATCATTGTTGCTGAGACATAACAATCCCTTAACTAATACTTGCTGGATTAATGAATGGATAATCCAAAGGATTTATTTCTCCTAATAACAGAGGGGCATAACTATATTTAAATAAAACATTTTCTACTGCAGAGAAACAGTGGAGAAAAAACCTCCCTAATTATAGGCTCTCTGTTATAGTTTTCTGGGAAATATACATTCACAAAATTTATTTGCCCATGGCAACCACAGCTTTGTAAAACATACTGAGTTTGGTACAATGGAGTGTGTGTGTGTGTGTGTGTGTGTGTGTGTGTGTGTGTGAAATCAGTTGCCCTAGATAGATACCTTTAACTAAAATATAACAATTTTCTGTGACTATTTCCCAGATATAAAGACAAAGGGAAAAAGAAGGCCTTTTTTATCAAAGTATTTTTATCTATCAGTAGACCAATCCTAAAAAAAAAAAAAAATGCCTAAAGCAATACTATAAGCAGTTTTGATACTCAGTTTCCTACTTTTGCAAATGGAAATACAGTTTACAGATTGTATTAATTTACTCTAATCCAGTAGGTGGTGCTACATGTCTGTATATGTAAAATACCACAAATGACATTTTTTTTTTTTTCGTTTTTAAAATCTTTTTTTCTTCTTTTAGCCAGAACTCTCATCAAGGTCCGCTATTATAATAAAGCGCATTATTCCTGACATCTGAGCCAAATCTCTAGATGCAGCATTAAAGACAAACTTAAGGAGAAACCTCCCCAGAAAAAAATTGTGGAGCAATTACTATCCTAACAATCTACTAACAGTTTTTTCCCCTCAGCTCATTCTCACTTTAAAATGACAAAATCTTTGGTGTCAAATAGAACTCGGTGTCAATCCATTAAAAACATCCAGATGCAAAAATCATATTACCTCTTATTCTCCTAAACACTGCTAGTTGCTGTTATTGGGAAGCAACCATAACAATAATAATAGTTAACAATAGAAGTTTAAATTCAGGTTTGTAATGGGTAGATCAACCTGTAAATCAACTATTTAAAGAGATAACAAAAGCAAAGTTGATTGTGGATCATTGATTAAGATAGCTATAAAAATTAATGTTTCTTCATGAAACTTCAAAGACTAAAAGCTTTAGAAAAGCATGGACTCTAGATATCAGCACAAATAATCCGTATCACCCAGCAAACTACAAACAGTTAATTTATGTTACTTATTTATTATAAACACAACTAAGCTTGACATATAATCTGAATCAGAAGTCATCAAATTTTTGCCTCCTTTTTATATGTTATTAAAAATGCTTTCAAAGTGCCATTGAATTATAAGTCAAAGACAAGGGGACATCAACTACTAACATAGAAATTAGAACATTTTTATTACTGTACTAGTTTATTATTTTACATTTTGATTTAGTTAACTCTGATACAATTTCATAAAGTCCTTTCATATTCTTTGAAAGTTCTTTTATTCTTTTTAATTTATCAAAAGAAAAAAATGAGTTGTAGTCACTAATTTTGGATGAGTTCTATACATAATATAATAAAATCTGCTGACCAAAGGCTTACTAAAATGGTTTTATATTCTCTCTGTCTTTCCCTCTCTTTTCACTCTTTAAATATCAATAGAAAAATATCTTCGGTGAGGATTAAAATAATAATAATAAATAAAATGATTTTATTCTCTGAATTATATCACTTTAAGGACTAGATTCTAATACAAATACAGGAAGTCAGAAAAAAACCTTCAGATAACTATTTTGTCATTGATGCTTTTCTTTATCTCTTTTTTCATTAACTCTTTCACCAGTCCTTGAACAAACTCAAAAAGGCAGAATTGAATTGGCTATTCTTAAGTAGGTTACACAACATGAAGAAGTCCTGGTCTTAATCTGAGAATGACATCTTAATGAAAAAGACCCAAAAAAAGATACAATTCAAATGGTAAGTGATAACACAGGCAAGATATGAAAATATCAAACCATTTACTTACTTGGTGCAAGCAAAGTCAGAATGGGGTGTCACTAAATCTCCTTTATGTAACTAGCTTAACCTGGAGGCAGTAACACTGATCCAGTGACTGGAAGGGCCACCAGGAATACAACTTCTTAGAGGAAATGACTTTTTATTTTTGTGGGTTTTTTTGAGGTATGATAATTGCCATATGTAGAATTCTTCATTTATAAAAGAAACATTGCATTTGACCTAAGCCCTTAAGTTACAAACTTTAAGGAGTAATTATCTTTACCCTCAAAGAGTTTACTGTCACGTGGAGAAACTGACCACAGAAGCTAGCCCCTACTGGTAACTTCCTGCAAAACTGATCTCTCTAATATCATCTACACATCTCACACAAAATGATTTTTATAAACCTCAAATCTCAATACATCATCTCCCACCCATAGGAACCTCTCTCTGACTCTCCGTAGTGTCCCTACCATGGCTTATAAATCCCTCAGGCATTAGAACTGCTTCCTCCCTAGTCTCCTCGTTCACTATCCTTCACCTTGAACTGGGAATTCTAGCCTAAATGCATTTCTTTTCCTCAAGTTCTCTCTTACTTCAAGCCTTGGGACATCTGTTCCCTCTGCACGGGCACTTTTGCCATATTTCCCAACCTTCCTTGACCTACATGTGCTACCACTGGCATCATATTTTCATTATCATGGCACTTAACACTTTTTATTTTTTTGAGTTCCCTATTACACTGTAAGCAACTTAAGTCATAATGTGTCTAGCTAATTTAACACTTTCTCCTCAGAACTGAGCACACAGTAAACATACATTCATGCATTCATGCATTAATTCATTGGTAGTCATTGAGCACCTAATGTGTGACATGCTCTCTGTAGTAAGTGATAGGGACATGGATCAGTGAACAAAACAGACTAAGATGTTGCCTTCCAGAACTTTTGTTAAATTAATTAAAGTGGACTAGTGCACACAGTATGGCAAAGCTATCAGAAATCATCAGGGAAAGCCTGTCTGTTTCCAGGTGGGAGGAGATAAGGGCCAGAGGAGTCACCACATTAGAATAGAGTCTTACCTGAAACTTCAAAGATGAAGATACAAATGTGCCTGGTAAAAAGTCGAGGTGAGAATGCATTTCAGGTAGAGTAAATAACAATAAAAAGTCAATGAGGTGGAAAATCTTGAGCCTTGAAAGGTAGAAGGAATTGGGGGATTACAAGCAGTTCAACACTGCTGAGTGGGGAATGGGGTGACTTTGTAGCGTAGTGATTGCCTGGGAGAGTAACACAAGATAAGGCAGGGAAGGTTGAAAGGTACCAAGTCACAAAAATATTTCTTGTAGACACTAGGAATACATTGAAAAATTTTAAATAGGAAAGATGAATAATAAAGAGATTAGTAATGAGCATCTGAAATAGG
>NW_006295391.1:307504-318216 GCF_000327345.1 Myotis davidii | reverse complement strand
AATGAGGCAGAAGGTAGGACTTTGTGACTGTTTAAAAGTAGGACCAACGAAGAGGATGCTCTTCTCCTTCTGTGGGAAATACCAGGGACCAGTGAGAGCTTGGAATGAGAAAAGCTAGCTCCAACATCTGCCAACAATATTGTGCCACAAATAGCAAAGCTTTCAAAACCTCCTTAAGGTTATCTTGTCAAAGTGTAAGTGCGTTTTTGCCGAACTTTTCAAACCTTATCTATGTTCCCATGTGCTTGACAATTCCACTCTTTAAGTCACCAGAGTACGCAGTAATACCTACGAGTACCTGAATGTTTGTGTCTGTCATCAGAGTGTTCTTATTCTCCAAGGTCCTAGGTAAACACAGGAAGATAAAGAAAGAAAACAGGCAGGAAGTGTATATTCTGTCTTACATTGTCCTCCCAGTTTGAAATATTGATCATGGCTTTCTTTGCTTTTAATATTGCTCTTCAAAATAATACAGATTCTTTCATTTCCTTTTTTGTTGTTGTTCTTTTCTGAATTTTTCTCATATTCTTCATGAATTATTTTTATTATCAGAAGAAAAATATATTTTAACAACAATAATATCCAAAAAAAAATCCTTGGCGGGGTTAATGGGGAGTCATGGAAAGAGCAAACAAAAACCTACCCAGCATAAAGGAAAAAATGTGGGGGAGTGAGACAAGAAAATGTGTGTTTGTCATGAAAATGTACACACCATCCATGCAAGTCCAAAGGAGGAAGCAGGGATTATTCCATGGTTTTTACCCTGGCAGGACTAATTGTTACCTATTACTTCAGTGAATTGTGTGTGGAAGTAATTGTTCTTCTGCCATGTTCTGTAGTGTTAATTCACATAACTCCTGTGTAAAGTTAGATTTATATACTCAGTTTAGTCAAAAGTAGATGATGTCTGTGTACACACGCCGAGATAGTGTTAAGTTGTTTGAAAAACTGGCAGATGTCATCCCATGTTGAGACATCCATGAAGGTATATTGAGTCTTCCCTTTTGGAATCTGTTCGGTATTTTCCTGTGGACTAAGAATTTTATGCTTTCCATTATTTTTCTTCCCTAAACATTGAATGCTGTTTGTTGTTGTGGTGGTGGTGGTGGTGGTGGTTGTTATTCCCATGTCATTATCTTACTTTAAATTCATTTGGGAATGAGTTTCTTAAGTTTCAGTGAGGATTTCTGAAAATACAAACTATTCTACCCTCTTATCTTCTGTTAACTCTCACTGAGGTTCATGTAAGGGTGGTCCATAATGGAGAGAGAGAGAGAGAGAGAAGAGAGAGAGAGAGAGAGAGAGAGAGAGAGAGAGAGAGTTTTCTTTTATGAACAAGAAAATTGGCCGCTTTCCTATTAGCGTATGAGGAACCTAAGATTGCCCCTTGTTGTCAAGGCAACAGCTAGTCCTTGGGTAGCTGCAATAGAAAAAAAAGCCAGAGCAATCTTTATAGGATCAAGTCCTTTTTTTTTAATCATCAAATCATAGAAAGGAAACTTGAGAATCTACACAGCCTATTTTCCTGTCTTCAAAATAAGATCCACTAAAATAACTTGAAACCAATACAAAAAGTCCTATTTTAAATAATTCTGAAGAGATGACAGCTTTTCTTAATAATCATTTGCAATGTTTTATAGTTCATACCAATAATAAATTTTTTCAATCCTTCTAACTTAAACCTTTCATGCTGCAGTTTGAAATCCACTTCCTATAGTTCCGTTCTCAGTAGAAATAATTGCACACTTTGCTCTCTAAGACAGTCTTGCATATACTTGACAAAAATAACAAAATTGTCTGACTAAATTTCTCAAAGTGAATAATGATAGGTCATTTTATCTTTCCAGCCATTGATATTGTAGGTCTCCTCTGATGGCATCCTACATTCTGCAAGACCATCTCTAACTAGAGAACTCAGTCCTAGCTTGTTGCTTTTATAGAAAGCTGACCAATGGTACCTAAAAAGAGAAGGACACCACTGAGTTCCCATGTCATCTACTCAAGTCTCCTAGGTTAATTTAATCTGTAGAAGTACATTCATTGTAAGTTTTTTTGCACAAACTGGCTGATACAATTTTTGCTGCCTGGTTTAAACATAGTCACTCATTCCCCATCTGTTACTTGGGCAAATGATGTGTCTCTTCAAATAGACAACTATCACTTTTCCTTGTAGAATTGTATATTCTTGGTTCTTTCTTTGAAGATGAAGTTCCCTTCCTCCCTCACACTGGCAAGTTTAATGAGCATACTTTCTGTTCCACTGTTTGTGACATTAATTAATATATGATGAGTACTAGCCACAGGAAGGCATCCTGGAAATATCTTTTTAAAATATCCATATTGATCCACCAAGCACAAAAATTGATCACCTAGAACCAGATATTTCCTATTTCTCACTGAATTTCCTGTGTCATTTCAGCCTATTACCTTAGTGTTTTAGCCATGGATGCCATACTTTCTGGTCCTAAATTTTTTTTATCTGTAAAATGGAGGAGCTGAAACATAGACTAATAGTTAGCATTAATTGACCGATTTCTCTGTGCTAGACAATGTGCTAAGCATTTAATTTACACATTTTATTTTCACTTAATAACAATCCTATGAAGTAAATATATATTGCCATTTCCATTTTACAGGAAAGGAAAGTGAAGCTAAGCATGGTCAAGTTACTTTCCCAGGATAACATGGCTACTGGTCATGGAGCCAGATAAGGTTACCTGACCTCCCACACTCTTAACCACTCCACCATGGGGGCAGGAAAATGATACTCCACTTTCATGCTGCTGTAAGGAGTATTAACTGGTAGAATCTTTCTGGAAGCTAATCTGCTAATGTGTATCGGAATTCTTAAAAAGGTACAAATCCTTTGCTCCAGTATGATTTTTTTTCATATAACAAACATCGATGTTGGCACTTAAAACTAAGCAATTTTCCAAAGTTTCACAATTCATGGATATGAAGCTTAGTTGTGGCTGCCCAGTCATGTACTGACAGGAAAACACTGTAATGAAATAAAGTACGGTATATCTAATTTTTATTTTACAAATAGAAATTTAAATATGAGCACACAAAACACAGACTAGACAAATATAAGAACAACATAAACAATGGTCTCTGAGTGACGAGATTATGGATGAGTGCTTTCTTTCTTGAATGAGTCCCTATTTTCCTTTTTTTAAAAAATATGAATGTATATTTCTTTTCTAAATAGCAATTTATAATTTAAAAGAAACCTAAATATATGTGGACCCTCATATGCCCTAATCCTCATCAGACACCCAAGCAATATTGTTTGATTACTGCCAGTTTCCATGGGAAAGATGAAATTCTGTGTCTTGTGGACAAGAAAAATAATAGTGCGATAACTTTATCCCATAGCACTCTATGGCTATATCCAAGAGACACTTCTTCCATGTTTCCATGCCAGTGTAGGAAGTAATGAATGAGTGGACACATATGTACACACACACACACACACACACACTTAAACCTTTCTCAAGAAAATAAATTAAAAGGGTGCTATTTACATCCTTTAACAGTTTTTTTTCTGAATTCAAAAGAAACAATTCTTGCTGTCTTTGCCAATAGAACTGTTACACCAGAATTGGAAATAGCTTTTCCACTAGATTTGGTCATGTGAGTCAAAGAAGAGCCTGTGTTATTATATGTCTTCCTGCCTCTCCCCACTCCCCACATTAGTTGAGCCTCACTGCTCTTCACCATAATCCCCCTGGGCCCACTCTGCATGTTGGCTGAGCCTCACTGCACCAACAAGTAATGCGCTTCTGACACAATGGGGGACGGCGGGGGCAGTGTGGGGGGAAATCAGATAATGCAGACACAAGCTTGACAGACTTGATGCCTTTCGAGTGCCCCATTATGAACTGGCCAAGTGAAACACCAAGGCATTATCCCGTCTTATCTGGTGGTTGAAAGGGGTGCAGTCTCCTTCATGGTAAGGTTTTTGGCTTGTTGCCAAAAGAGTTTGACTTTAGCTGCTTCATATATTCTCAGAATGTTGTTTTCTCATCTTTGTTAGTTGTTGTGATTGGAACGCGCTCCGAGATGAGAGTAGAAAATCTGTCAGGACCAAGTGATGTCTCTGCCAAATGGGTTATATGAAGAGCAGGTCAATTCTGAAGCCAATTTTCAAATGTCTGCACCTGGAGAGTGACTTTAGGGATCCCTCATTAACCTTAGGCAGAACCTAGGATTCATAGGGTTTCCCACACTCGTGCACCTGCAAAGGCTGGCTTTAGTCTTCTTCCAGGAAAACTTGTCATTCTTGGATCATTACCTTCCTACCGTAGAGAGGAGAATTTAAGCACACACACACACACACACACACACTCTTCAGATTCACTGTCTACATAAAATGGGTCCAGGGTTGTTTTTTTGACAAGTTTCACAGGTGAATCTAATGTCTAATCTGTAGTTTGAGAATGACTCCCCACAGATGTCCTAGAATCTCATCTAGAAACAAACTCAAGGGCTGAGCCACTCCGATAGAACAAAAACACTCAAAAGTCTAAAGTTGCCCTTATTGCTAACAGTAATTAACAATAAAATGTATAGCACAACTTTTAAAAAGATACCCCAAATAGGTACCTAGATTTTATCAAATGATATAAGTAAATGCTTTAGTTTGCCAGAATCAAAAGCATGTCCCTTTTACATCATAATTGAGTCTACAAAGATTAGCACACAGACCATCTTCCAGTTGTTGTTTGTGTGACCCTAAAGAGAATTACTTAAGGTATGTGAGGTTAAGTTTCATCATAGGTAAAATGTATTCTGTCTATATAATAAAAACTTTTCTAAGGATTAAAGACAGATAAAGAACCTGGCCCAACATCCAACTGGTTATAGAGGAGGCATCCAATTCAGGTCAGCTCTCTTCCCTTCCCTTTATAAACTAGACTTTACTTTTCACTGGATAAGAGACCTTAATTTACCTACTTGTTCATGATGCTGAATAGCCACTCTGTTTAAGCGCTCGGGAAAGTAATGCACACCATCCTAGGAATTTAAAGGTGTTTATAGGTAATAGTTAATTAAGCCACATAAAAGTCTGATGTTGAAAAAAGCAAAGAATCTCATCTTTATTTCACAGGTACTTAAATTTTTTGAGGTTGTGTGCTTCCAAGAAAACAACCAATCTGTGACCAAGATGTAATTAAGACCCACGATTTCTAATTCCACGGCTTTGACTCCAACCTCTGAAAATGCTTCAATTCAATGAAACTAATGGCACTTTGGTCTCTGGAATTAGATCCTGTTATCAATGACTTCCACATGGAAAGATCATTCCAAAATGTGTAATTAACCAAGAAAATGCAAATAAACCAATTTGTACCTGCTATTTAGAGGTAAGATATAGAAATGACTTCAGTTCGTTATTTGAAAATGTAACCTTTTTCTCCCACGAATGTAACTCATGTTCGCCTGTTGTTTACATATTTTTTCAAAGATTACCTTTTCAGTGAATTATTTTAGATTATTTGCTATTCTATTACCAGTGCAAAGCTTGGAATGAAGAGATAAATACATGTCATCAGGCACAATGGATAGAAAATCCTTCTTTCAATGACCTTTGACAATTCAATTTAATAAAAATTTTAAGCTCTACTGTGTACCGGGCCCTGTGCTGAATGGGATAGGAGTCAAGCTCACAATCTAGCATAATCAGAAACACAGTAAAACTTGACCAATGTTACTGAGTGAATGAACGTAGTGGAGTAGGTAAATACTTAACTATACCTTCTAAAAAGCAGACGGTGATGCCGAAACCGGTTTGGCTCAGTGGATAGAGCGTCGGCCTGCGGACTGAAAGGTCCCAGGTTCGATTCGGTCAAGGGCATGTACCTGGGTTGCGGGCACATCCCCAGTAGGAGATGTGCAGGAGGCAGCTGATCGATGTTTCTTTCTCATCGATGTTTCTAACTCTCTATCTCTCTCCCTTCCTCTCTGTAAAAAAATCAATAAAAAATATATATATAAAAAAAAAAGCAGACGGTGATTATATAATAAAACAAGTCTAGAATAGAAAAGCTGCCTGGAGGAAGAAATAATTAAGGTAGACCTGGGAGACTATTTCTTTCAAGTGACAGAGACTCAATTCAAAGTAGTTTAAGATAAAAATAGAGATTATGGGTGGGCACTATTAGAACAAGGACTGAAACACCCTGACTCTCTTAGTCTTCCACCTCTCTTACCTGGGTTGAATTTCTGCATGCTGGCCTCATTGTCTCCTGCTGCATGGGGACTGTCTCCTTGTATTAGGGAACATGATCACTGGCAGCTTTGGGCTACACGTCATTCCAAATTAATGACTCAGAAGGAAAGAGTACCTCTTGCCTACCTTCAATCTAGGAAGGACAACAATTGGCCTAGTTTGGGTTACTTGCTCATTCTTGGAACAATCACTGTGGCCACAAACATGACAGTTTGTCTGGCCTGGGACATGTAGCCAGAGCTGGGGCACTACTGTGATTGGCAAAACTTTTAGAAGCACGTTATTGCAATGGGGAAAAAGCCGATTTCTTCTAGGAAAAGAAGTTCTAGATATACCAAAAGAATGAACTCTATTGCAGTCTAGAAAGACAGATTGGCCACCTGGAAACTAATATGGAGAAAAGTACCTCTTCAACCTGGAGGGTTTGAGCAAAGTCAAGAAGAGAGAAAAGTCAATGTGTGTTGGGAGAATGAATGGTATTGGGGTACACAGTGGAAAATAATGGAAGATTGGGTGGGTTCAGATGGCGTGCATATTTATAACCCTATAAAGAAGCTTGTGCTATATTCTCTAGGCAAGGTACAGGTTTTTAAAGTTTTGAGAGTTACATAGTACACTTAACATTTTAAAAAAATAATTATCTTCTATCATGGAAGATATACAGGACAGAAATGCTGGAGACATGGAGATCGGGTAGGAAGGTATGGTGAACATTGTTTTTGTCTGAAAGCATTCATTTCCTGGTGAGAACTTCCTCTTCCCTCTGTGGGGTCTTGGTGGGACTGTCAATCACAGGGTTCCACAGAACCACAAGGTTGTGTCAGTGTTAATGCTGCATTTCACTGATACACCATTGGCTCATGGGTAAACACATGGCTCAAGCGGAGCCAATCCAAGTTAGTTCCTCAGGTTTAATCCATGAATCCCCTTAGGCAACAGACTCTAAGAATGTAAGCTGAGAGTTCACAGCAGTCATCCTGCCATTACATTGAATCTGTGTGAAACAGAGCCAACACATGAGGAAAGTAGAGGTGAAAGGAGAAAAGCTCAGTGAATGCTGTGTCGGCCCTGCAATGACAGTGTCAATATCATTCTTCTTTGCTTTTTCCTTAATTGCATTTGTTTTATTCTATACAAAAGGACCTGATATTTACTGAACACCTATTATATACCAGGCATGATGGTGGGTACTTTGTGCCCATTATCATTTTAAATCTTTATAATAACCCCCAAAAGTAGATATCATTACTCCCCATAGAGGGAAAAAAATCATAACTCAAATAATTCAAATAACTTTCAAAAGTTTAATTAGCTATTAAGAGTTAGAAATGGTATTCTAAAAGTTTGTCCAATTCTTTTTAAATATTTTTTATTGATTTGAGAGAGAGAGTAAAGGAGTGAGAAACATCGATAGGCTGCCTCCTGCATACCCCCTACTGGGAATTGAGCCCAACTCAGGCATGTGAACCAAAGACCTCTTGCTGCGTGGGACAACACTCAACCAATGAGCCACACTGGCCAGGGAAGTTTATTGAATTCTAAAAGCCTACATTCTTTTCACTTGACCATATCTATGCTGCAATGTACCATTCAAAAGCAATAATCTCAGGGAGGAATAATAGTCTGAACTAAGGCAATAGCAGTGAGGGTAGAAGAAAAAGACAGACTCAAGAGATATTTTGCAAAGGGAAACAATAGTCCCCAATTTTTTTCAAAAAAGTTTAAATGTTGAGCAACATTAAGATGATTCTGAAATCAGGTTAACCTAAGGATATGTAGAAGGAACACTTGGCTGGAAGAGAACAAATCATGTTTTATTCAAAGTGCTTGTTGACCTGAAGCTAATATAATATTTTATGTCAACTGTATTGAAAAATAAAATGAAAAAAGGGCTTGTTGAATATTCAAGTGGACCTGTCTAATGAGTTAAAAATATGGTTCTGGTGACCCATAGGGAAGGTCACAATCAATATATAGGCTTGAGACTACTATATCAATAACAGTGTTTACAGCCAGCCTCTGGAGTGAATGAAATTGTTCACAGACAGCCCATAAAGTGAGAAATAAAAAAAAATGGCAGAAAATTAAACTTCTGGATTTGAAAACATTGTTATTTAAAGTGTAGGCCTTTGTTCATGCTCCCTCCCTCTGGAGTGCTCTTCTTGCTTAGTCTACCTTATGAATGAATATTCATCTGTAATGGCATGACAACCATGAGATCTCTTCAAGGTTTTGTTGGATCTCCTTTATGTTGGCCATGGCAGGATCTGGGTAGAAATGATCAGCTTATAGGGGTTGCACTGAAAGAGGGAAGTCTTGCATCTAAATAAATATGCTGACCGCCTTTCTTTCTTAGGAAGTATATAGTATCAAATGACAGAAAAAACATCAGTATGAAAGTCCTTTTACTGTTGTGTATAGCAAATTTAAGCAAATACTTATTATTCATGGGAAAAATTTGTATTATTACAGAGCAAAAGTCTTATCATCTGGAATCTGTAGAAAATTAGAAGATTGACCTTGTAATTTAGCCTAGACTTTAGAACAGCGGTTCTCAACCTGTGGGTCGCGACCCCTTTGGCAGTCGAACGACCCTTTCACAGGGGTCGCCTAAGACCATCCTGCATATCAGATATTTACATTACGATTCATAACAGTAGCAACAGTACAGTTATGAAGTAGCAATGAAAATAATTTTATGGTTGGGTCACAACATGAGGAACTGTATTTAAAGGACCAAAAAGTTGAGAACCACTAGAGAGATCTGGTAGAACAAGATTTGCAACTATGGCATAATTGAGCAGAAAAGACTGCTTATTTTTGTAATAGCAATTCTAGTGAAATGTTGAGTGTTCAAAGAAGATTACAGTGATTGCTGTATAAGTGAGATGGGGAATATCAAGGTAGAAAGTCTAGATAACTTTTAAAAGAAGTTGACTGATAATGAGAGAGTAAAAGAGTATGAGTAAAGTAAAGTAAGGAGAAGGACAATTTTTTTACAGCAGGAAAAAATGTGTATAACCAAAAGGAAAAGCACAGTTCTGTCAGGAAAAACATCTGAGACTTGGAAATAGACAAAACAATTACTAATGTCTTCTTGGGATCCTCCAATGTATCTGATTTTTTAGGATGTGTACTTCTAATTGACTTTCTATTGACCAAGCTATTTTACAGTTCTGTGGAGATGGAACTTGTAAAAAAAAAATGTGATAGTAATGCAAATTATTCTTGGCAATAGCAATACAATGAAATTTTGTCTAGTAGATATATAATTAGTTTTTGCCTGATAGAAAAGATAACCCCAAGCATACCATTTTATTACCCTAAAGAATATTAACCAGTTTTCCATCTACTACTAAGTTTATTTCAGCATTCTTGATTACTTGTACATATCTCTGGTTTTCAAATTTTCCTTTGATATAGTCATAATTATTTCAGTAACAGTTCATTGGTTAATGAGCTGAATATAATTTTGGCCTTGTATTCATTTTAGACTTGTATGAGAGTCAATTTTTGTAAGAGTATGAGATTCATACTTTTAACACTTTGAGGAGAGAAGAGATAGCTGTCTGCTCAAGACTCTGGAAAGGAATTTAGTTAAGCAGTGGGCTTGGCTGCAGCATTGCTTCTCTGGGAGGAAAAGAGGTAGACAAAGAACTTGCTTCTTGATGGAAGAACATAAGTGTACCATTTGCTTATGTATTTTCTTGTTCTCCACTGAATATATAAGAAAATGATGAGCTCATTTCATCCTAGATCTCTTTCACTGTCCCCACCTATGTTGGGCCATGATAAATGCTCTATGTTCAGTTGGTGTGAACAGACACTACGCACTTGTTTATTATGGCAAGTATATCTACTGCCCCTTTTCAAATGAATAACAAAGCAAATGGCCACATTTCCCCTTAACTCTAACATTTGCTATGTATTCCTGATTTAAAGGCAGTTTATTAAATGTTTCTGCTTTCTGGGAACACAGCTTTCTGGGGACACAGGGAACACTCAAAATATTAATATAAAGTATGAAGTCAATTTGACATTATTTATTAAGAGACTTCAAGATGTGAGTAACTTTTGATTTTAGCAATTCCACTTCTAAGAATTTATCCTAAGGAAACAATCAAAAGTTAATATTGTATTTTAAAATGATTGTTGCCATAGTATTTATTATAGTGAAAAAACAAAAATAACCTTGATGTACTTCAATAGGGAGATAGTTCAATTAATTACAGTACTGTGGATTACTCTTCTTTCAGTATAATCACGTTTTAAAGATTATATGATGACATAGGGCAATGTATACAACCTAATGTTAAATTAAAAATCAGGGTATAACTGCACCTACAATATGAAGACAATTTTTAAAAAAATCCTCACCTAAAGATGTTTTCTTTGATTTTAGAGCAGCAGTTCTCAACCTGTGGGTTGCGACCCCTTTGGGGGTCGAACGACCCTTTCACAGGGGTCACCTAAGACC
>NW_006295391.1:291407-307078 GCF_000327345.1 Myotis davidii | reverse complement strand
CAATAACAAATAAAAACATTGGTTGACTCCTGTATGCATCCTGACCAGGGATTGCTCCAGTGCTGCAATCCCCCAAAAGAGTGTTCTACACAACCAGCGAGCCTTGCTATGAGGCTAAGAGGGTCTGGGCCAAGTAACTTTGGGAAACGCTGCTTATTAATTTCTGCCCTTAGAACAAATTCAACACAGACAGCACATCCTAATTAGTAGTTGAATTTTTTTGGAGCCTGAATCATCAAACCTGTTTGAGTTTGTAGCCCAAGTAAAACATTTTAGAAAATGTGATATATGGATAGAGGATTGGATTCAAGGTTAAGAGACTGGACTCTTATCTGTACCACTCCTTCCTTATAAGTCACTTCAGTGCCAGAGCCTTAGTTTCCTGAATTGTAAAATGAGGAAGTGAACTAGATAGTTAAAGATCCCTTCAGACCTGCAGTTCTATTTTAATCATGCCGAATCATTTGTCGATCTACTTTACCTGAGAGATACTTTTAAAATGTCAAAGATTATTTAATGTAATCACAGAGAACTGAATTTAATTTGCTCCTCTGTGCAATGATCCTCTTAAATACACAGAGCCATTTTCTTCTTTTCCCTCCTGATAAGTAACTGAAATAAAACTAATGGATACACAAGTACAAAGATATCATAAGGTTGGGACCTCTGAGTCTGACAAACAAAGAGCCGAATCTGCGTCTGCAACTCGCTGTAGACACATCTGGCTTACTTTAGCTCACAATGGAGTAATAGGAATTGTGCTAAAAAGCACTATTTGTGCAAATGCAAATAATATTCCATCTGCTCAGGATTTTTTTTCTCTTATATAGCTTTTGTTCCAGTGTGGTAAAAGCCTACTTTTCTACCCTGAAGTGCTCCTGCTGATGAAGAGTGAAGTACATGACAATGAACTAAAATCCATTATCAAACAAATACAGCGAGCTTTTCAGCAAGTCATCACAGGGGATGTTGCCTTTTTCTCTGGCATTAAGTTGAAAGCGATTTGTGCTCATGCAAATAAGAAGTAGTAGAGTTTTAAACATCATATACACATATATGACACATATATACATGACACATACACACATATATGATGCACTGTAGTTTGCTTTGTAAATCTTCCATTTTTATGTGTCTCCTGGTGGGGAGGACAGCAGAGAAACATTTGGCAGCCTGTGTTAGATTTCCTTATGGTTTGAGTAGTGATAAGCTCTCAACAGAAAAATGTGAGCTCTGCCTTGTTCTGTCTTGAATAACTTACTTGGGAATTGGGAGAACTGCTTTCGCAACTCCTAAGAAGAAGGCTAGTTGGAAGGAAACTAAACACTTGTGCTGCTGAAACTATAGTAAGTTTCAAGAGATCCAGCTGCAGGATTTGCTGGTGATGACAATCAAAGGTAAATGGTCCAAGTTCAACCTTAACCGTTTCTGAGTGCTCATACATTCCTTTTAGTGCCCTGGGCCTTAATCTGAGGGCTTTGTAAATGTTACACTCTTCCTAAAATTAATACGCCATTTCTGTTTTCAGGAAGAATATAGATATGACTGACAATTTTACTACTACTAGATGTTGACAAACCAACTCCAGAGAACGGTCGGATTTGAGAAAATGTATTCATCTCTCTTTCCAGTCCACTTCGCCCTTAGCCTTCCCTTTGTTTTGCCTCCTCATCCCCTTCTCCTAAGATCTATGATTTCTATTTTGACAAAACAGAGAAAAAAGCAAAAGAACTTGATCCTTTCTTCCTAAGATCAGAGAAATGGGGCAGAAGATTATAAGCTTGTATGAGCGTGAAAGCACTTTTATTTTACACGAGTTGAATGCTTATTTTATAGCATTTCTAGCTGTTTTATTTATGCTTGGTGATTTTATGCAATATTTGTTGGGTTTTAAATAACCCAACTAATATTTTTTGGAAATTTGAAGAATATTCTTCTCTAGAACAGTATTTTGGGAGGCTTGTCTTTTTATAATTTTTACACTTTATAGTCTCACATTATGCAATTCTCTTTTATGTTTAAGCTTTATAATGCTATTCTGAAATAACATTTATTTGTGAGCTTAAAATATAATGAAACACATAAGGTGATGTTAAGGTACAATGAAATAATAGATACAAAAGCACTTGAATTATTAGGGGAAAGCGCTATCGATATCTGAGGTGTTAATTCTATTAATGCATATAATTTATAATTCTGAGGGAAAATATGATTGCCAGAAAATAAACAGTGCTTCCTTTCTGCAGTATGTTGTAAATACCAATGGTTGATTATTTTCTTATGGCTTACTCTCTAGGATATATACTATACTTTCAGGGATCATTTCTACAGTTGGTTACTAAGCTACTTTTTATAGCCCATTGAAACCTGAAACTAAGCACTTGGAAACACAATTGTGTTATATCAACAGTTTTGCAGTTAAACTACCTGAAAATAGCAACATTATTCCCCAAAGAGTTCAATTTAACAGCTAAAAATGTGACCTAAAGTGAATTCATATTTTAGGATGAAAAGCTGCTAAACTTCAGCAGTTATCTTAGTATAGTGTCTATAATTATATTTACAATCTGGTGGTGTACTAGTATATTAGAGCTACTGAGAATTGTACAGAAATAAAGATAATATATGCCGTAATAAGGCCACTTTTATCAAAGGTGATTTCCTTTTATGTTAAGGCAAGATAACTTTTCACTCTTACTGACTTCAAAGGAAAGCGTATTATTCCAAATATGTTTTAAACTTTTAACATAAAATCCTTACACATTAAACCATTAATATACGGTCGGTCTGGGAAACGTCTCATTCCGCTCACAATAATGTCTTAGTTTAATTAGGTCCTGAAAAGTAAAGGATTTAAATTCAAATCCTGGCCAACATTAATTATAGAATTCTTAATATGGTAGCATGCCCTTTACTAAGTTCCTAGGATGTGTCTTGTGCTTCATAAGAAAGGAAATTAGCTTCTGGGGACAAAGGGCTGGTATTGTAAAATATTATATGTATCCATATGTGGTACCTCATCCTAAAGGCCTCTCCCCAGATTCAAAGAAACAACAGAACTTTGAAGTCCTGAAAATTTGAACTTTAAAGAACTGGTACATTGTTTCAATTTTCTTTTTCCACATGGATAGGGGGCCAAAGACCTGCTGTTTCTACCAGCCATGAATCTTGACCACTTTATCAGCCTATTTGGTAGGGAGATGAATCCCTTTATCACTCTTCTATGGTCCCTCCCTAATCTTAATTAAGTGGAGAGCTGGTCCACAAAGAGCAGCTACACCACTGTCAGGGAGGAAGTACTCCCAAGCCATTTCATGGACAGCAACAGGAGGACCTAGCAGTGACAGAGAATGAAATGCACAGGCAGGGGCCAGGTCCTCTCCAGGCCCTGTTCTGAGATCCTTGGCAACCTCTTTTCACTCAGCTAGAGATGGCTCGCTGCCTTATCAACCAATCAACAGGCTTTTATGAAGCACTCATTTTCCTATCAGGAGATCTATGAACTGTACCCTCAGTCAGCATGCTGAAGGGCAAAATGCACTGACTAGATTCAGCATTTACATCCCAGTTCTGTCCATTACAAGCTGAGTATGTGACCTTGGTTGGTCCCTGAGTCGCAATCTTAATGAGGCTCAGTTTTCTCATCTGTAAACAATGCCCCACTTAACTCTTGGCATTGTTCTGAGAACTAAAAAAGTTAGGTTATAGAGAGAATGTTTTGGAAATTATAAAGTACAAAGAGTGCAGAAAGTAGCAGTAGTATTGCACTTCATTCTGTGTGACTGATAAATTTTTGTAACTTCTCAAAGTAAAAGTCTTAAATAATTTCAACATTGTAAAATATATCCTATAGAATAAAAGGTTAATATGCAAATTGTCCCCTCCACCAGGAATTTGACCAGGGGGCAGAGCTGGCTGGCCAACTGCCCCCGGCCCCTCCCCACAGCTGGCCCAGCCCGATCAGCCCCATTGGGGTGGGTGGTCGGACCCCACTTGTGCACAAATTCGTGCACCAGGCCTCTAGTATAGTATAAAATACACTTCAAATATCAAGTGAACATTACCATCTCTAATTTGTGTAATGGTCAAATAATTTGAAAGTTATTGTGGGACAAACAATAAATACATTTTATTTTATTTTATTTTATAGTTCATTCATTTACTTCTTACTTTATTTCAGCCAAAAATTTAGGCAATGACTCTGAGTTTCCAGAATTCAAAAAGAAACAATTCATTGTTAATTAATACTTTGTTATTTGGTATTAAAGGAATTATAAAAATTCAATACGGTGTAGGATTCTTCCATGGCATTTCTTAGAGTATTTTTCCAAATTTCATATTCTGAGAAAAAATCAATAAAAATATTTTTTTAAAGTACCTCTTAAAAAAGGGGGGGTGGGCAGCAGTGCCTAGCTGGTATGGTTCAGTGGTTGAGCATCATCATGATTTCATTCCTGGTCAGGACACATGCCTGGGTTGCAGGCTTGATCTCCAGTGAAGGGTGTGCAGGAGGCAACCGATAGATGATTCTCTCTTGTCACTGATGGTTCTCTCTCTCTCTCTCTCTCTCTCTTCCACTCCCTTCCTCTCTGAAGTCAATAAAAATTTTTTTTTTAAAAAGGACAGCAGTGTGGAGCTATTTAAGGATGTGGCAATGGTCTTATATACTTCAGAGGAGCCTTCTGTGATAATCTGCATAAGACTCTTGGAAATGTTTGCTTAGTGAGTATATAAATGATTGAAACTCATACTAGAAAAATTAAAGTATAAGGAAAATGTTGATTGTTGAAGGTTTTGTCCTTAGGAAGCAGTGCAGTTTGGCAGCATAGCACCACTCACTTGCCAAGAGTTCAGCATACCCAGATGCAACTATGTTTTTACCTTATTGAAAACCAGCTGAATTTTTCTACAAATAAATGATAATATTATTGACTATTAATATGGAAAGTACTTAAGATAATATTTCATGTGGCTTTGTAACACTTTGATAAATTTCTACTTCTACCCCTCAGCTAGCAAAAATGATCTCATTGGTTTAACGTTGCTTGTCCTCAATTTCCAGGTCAGCACCAACTACTCTTGTTTTGTGCTATGACTGTAATTACAAAGTTTGTGATCAACGCTGTGGCCAGAATAACAAGAGCCACTCCATTCCTAACAGTTTATTAACTAGAAAAGACTGTTGCTTAGGATTTATTTTTCTTTTCTTTTTTTGGCATGTTATTTCATGATTGATTGTTTTTTTGGAGGAAAAAATTGTATATAGGCTTTGTTTATATTATATATTATTATTTTTTTAGTAGCTCACAGTGGTATCTAACCAGTTAATTACAATGCAGGGCACTCATAAGCCAAGAAGTGAAAAGATAATCCACTGACATATGAGAAGAAATAATGAGTTTATATTAATCTATATCTTAAAAAGGAATAAAATAAACCCTATTAGTATTTAATATACAGTTGACACTGACACTGAGAATTGGTCATTCTAGGTCAGTCTGACTGAGGGAAGTATGTGATTTTAGCAATGCAGAGTGGTAACAGGAAAACCCTAATCCATCAAGAAGCTTTCATCATATCATGGCCTATTGCAGCCTGTGTCTGAGGCTAAATATACCTAGGCTAATATACTTAGTAAAATAAATTCACTTTAAAGAATAGAATCTTGACAATATCAGAAGTTAGGTTAGGAGTAAGCATGAAAAGCCTGCTCTATACAAAATGTTTGCTGGCAGTTTCTTCAAAAAGTATTTAAGAGTGCTTGGACTTAAAGGATAATTGGGACATTTTTTAAGAGACAACTTCTCAAGGTGTGTTGACCTATTCTGAGATGATAAATGTTTAGCAATGGGGTGCTATCCTGCAGATATTTTTCTAAAATAAATAAATTTAATGATGATGTTGTTATTAATGGAGAAAAGGGGTTCTCTGTAACATAAATAAGTAAACAAAATAATTGTTTTAAATTAGTTATTTTATCTTTTCCTAGGTCCTTCTTAATTTCGTGAATTTTTGTAATGTCTATAATAAAATGCAATATTACATATTATATATAATATATGTTTTATCTACATATCATATTTATATGTACAGTAATACATCTAATAAATACATCTAATATTAGCAAGAAGTGTTTGAGCTACATGTTCAAACACTTCTTGCTAATAGAGATGTATAAGCAACTAACTCATGCATAATGGCAACAACGGTTTTGTACCTAATGACATCTTAATGATGACAGCCACACTTTGCCACATTTCTGGTGATATTGTAAAGCAGCAATTTTCAACCAGTGTACCACAAGAGTTTTTGAAACGTTCGATACCCAACTAGTTAGTCTTTTCCCTTATTGTCAAATAAAAAAAATGACAACAGCCAACTCAACAATAGCTGTCTGATGTAAATGAATCAAAATTATACCTATTTTTTTCAGATTGACAATATATATATATTTTTTAGTGTGCTGCAGAATTTTAGTAATTAGTTTATGTGTGCCACGAGATGAAAAAGGTTGAAAATCGCTGTTCTAAAGCACTATGGAATCACACTTTCATTTGCTTGTCGCAATAAACTTGGAAGAGGTAATATGTAGCCATCAGGACACTTTCTGTTGCAAGTAACAGGAACCTGTAGAAGTCATGTGTGTTTCAGACGAAGAGAAATGAGGGTTCCAGGTTCCACCTCATGTTATTCTCTCAGCTTTTCCCTTCTCTTTGAGTCAGCTTTAGGTCTCAGGCTGGTTTGCCTCATAATCTCAAAATGATTGCTGGTTGTTCACAGGGAAACGACTTCTCCGTTCCTGTTTAGGAGAAATGTGTGTGTATGTCAGAGAGAGAAAGAGACAGACAGACAGACAGACAGACAGAAACTACCCCTGCCCATCTGTAAGATGCAAGGTGCCCTGAGCGAGACTTTTTAATGGCCCAAATTGGCTTAGAGAAGACCTTATCTAAACCAATCTCTGCTAAGCCCGATGACCATCATAATTAGCCACTGAAGAGTTGGAGTGGAATGCCTATTGAGGGGTCAACCATAATGATCAGTAGATACTTTTCTCCCTCTGTTACCGATCCTTTCCACTTTATTACCACAAATGGGGTAAGTAGCTAATCCAAGGTTACCTAGCTAATACTGGTAAGTCATTGAATTGACTGAAGTGATACTTCTCACTTTCATCATACTTATCATTTATTATATTATTTCATTATTGTCAAAACAGTAATAAAATAACTAAGATTTCTATTCCATAAAAGAGCACAAATTAGGGGGAAAACCTACAGATGAGTAGATCTGATAGATAACTGAGACATAAGTCAGAAAGTATCATAAATTCATGAGACTTATTCAATACAAGAGACTGGAAAAAGTGGCTTACTTCATGAAAAAAGTAAAACTAACACCTTGTCTCTTAATAAATATAAAAATAAATTTCAGATGTTTGCATAAAATGGAAAAATGAAACTATAAAAATAGAATTAATTTTAAGCCATGATTTTTCTACTCTCTGGGAGTGAAATATCTGGAAGTAATATTTATAAAAGTATTGAAATTTATAACATTGTAAATGAAGGAGAGGATTTTTTTAGTATAAAAATGTAAAACTATATAAATTTTAAAACATCATAATATTAAAAGGCCTACAATAATGCAAGTTCATAAAAAAGTCAGTAAGAAAAAGATAAACACAGCAATAGATAAATGATAAAAGGATGATAAAAAGTGATTCACCAAAAAAAAAAAAAGTCAACTCAAACTCCAAAAAACAGAAAATAAATGTTCAAACCCACTAGCAATTAAAAATAAATTAGTAAAAACACATATACCTTTCATTTGAGTGTGTGTGTGTGTGTGTGTGTGTGTGTGTATTTGCATTGCCAAACTGTTTAAAAAAATATTTTTATTGAATTCATTGGGGTAACATTGCTTAATAAAATTATACAGGTTTCAAGTGTACAATTCTATAATACAGCATCTGTATATTGTATTGTTTGTTCACCACCCAAAGTCAAGTATCCTTGCATTGCTACACTCTTAATGAATTGCTTTATTTATATGAACAGCTTTTACTGAGATGTGTGTTGGAGGAACAAAATGTCTTCTACCCCTACACCTTTCAGTTTTTAAAAAAATAATCAAAACAAATAAAATACCCTGTTTTGTTGATAGTATTCAGTGCTGATGAGTTCTACATGAAGCCGATACACATTTTTGGTAGAAATTTAACATTTCAATGATTAAACTCACAAAAGTTTTGAAAATAACATGCTCAACTTATGCAAAGGGGATTTGAGAAGAATATTCTCACCTTTACTGAGGATAAAGTCCTACAACACTTCTGGAGTTTGGCGTTAAATCCTCAAACATGTTTATATTTGTTGACAGCTATCTAACCAAAGAAAGTGACAAGAAATGCAGACAAGAATTTATGTTAATTTAAAAAAATTTATATGGTAGTCCTAAATTAGAAACAACCTAAGCATCCAAAAAAAGTCAATGGTAAGATAAATTTTTGAAGCTCATTTAATTAAATATTTTGAAGTCATTAAGAATTATGCTTATAAACATCTTTGTCATGAGGAAGCACTACATTAATAAATACTAGTAAATGTGTATATCAAATTTTAGCAAATATACTATCTTAGTTTTCTAATATGGATATATATAGAGAGAAATAAGCTGAAAGATAGCATACTCAAATGTCTTTGGAATACAGAAAGAAAGGAGATTTTCATTTTTTCCATTTATATTGTTCTATAATTCCCAAACATTCTACAAGGAGCATCTCAAGTGTTTTATTGTTTAAGATGAATTGTAAATCTATTTTCAAACTCCCTGTCTTGTTTTAAGAAACAAGTCCTTTTCTGCTACATTCATGGTTTTACATATTGAAGAGTTATAGTTATATGTGGAGATCATAACAATACAGTACAAAAACATATATCGGATCTCAAGTAGAACTAAATATTTTTACATGCTTACAACTGACTAAAGGGAAGTTATATGTGGAAATCATGCCTATCATACTACAAAAACCTTATAAGATCTGAAGCACATTTTTTAAAGTCTTCCATACTGATAGCTGATTAAATGCACTAAAAGACGCCTAATAGTTATTGAGCATCCATATATTCATTAGTCAATCATTTGCAAACATGATCTTACTCAATTCTCCCAACAAACTATGAGTAGCATATTATCCTATTTTTATAAATGAAGAAAGTGAATTTAAACTAGCCAGAATAACATAGCTAGGCAATGCTGTAGCTAAGTTTCAATTCTAAGTCGATTAGATTTTTTAAATTCCTAGCTTTTCACAATCTCATTTGTGTTCCCTTTCAAGCAATTTACAGAGAAAAAAAAACTGATCAGTTAAATGACAAATTATTTCAAAGCGGTCTGACAGGAAAATCCAAACGACAATTTTTGAGGAATAGCATGTTATAGGCTTATTTGCAAAACTTTAATTGTCTTTTGCCTGAATTATCCTTTTAATTTATTTTCTATTTTCCGTTTAGATTTAAATTTCTTCCTAGTCTTCAACCCTAAGAACTGACAGGAAGCTGTGTTTACACAAGGCCAACCATGCTAATGCCTTACACTGCCCAAAGGAATGGACGCTTCTCTTTTTATGCAGATGCTAGTCTTTATGCAGATGTCTAGGGAGTATTTGTCTTTGCTGGGATTTCTTGGCTGACCCACCATTGCCAAGCTAAAAACAAGACCTCTGAGAAGCTTCAGCTAGTTAAGTGTTTTATAAAGAGAGGATCAACATCTCATGGTTTAAGTAGTTGACTGACCTTAAATGGCATTGTCTTTTTTGAGACATTTGATGAAACACTATTGCTAGTGAATTTCACCTTGCAAATTTCAGGATGTATTTTTAAAGTCATTGTAAGATTTCGTTGAATTATACATTGAATTTTAGAATGAATAATACTAAATACATAAATAGTATTTTCATTCGGTTCCCTCAAGGAACAAACACTTTGTCATGAACTTTGCCTGGAGTAGAGATGACCAACCTATTTGAAAATTGCTGTGGACAGACTTGAAAATGATATTTTCCTCTGATATGTTACAGCAGCAGATTTCCCAAATCATTTGTATGTCTTTTAGTTGTGTTGCTAGGTTTTGTTTGTTTGGTATTCTGTTTGAAGATCAGCATAAGTATTTTTGTTACATGGGTTTGAAAGATTTCTCCCAAAGAGGAAGAAAAATGGCTGGTTCGGGTTCAGGGCAGAGACGAGAAAAATAACAACAACAAAAAATGAGGTTTGTGTCCCCATTCCACTATACTTTCCTAAAACTGCTCCACTCTCAATCCACACACATACCACAAATGCTCATTTGTAATTTTTTGTATTAATGACCTATACTAGTACTATCAAATGTTCTTTTAAAAACTTCATTTAGTTATGTACAAAGCTTATATCAAAACACTATGAAAAATTTAACAACAGAAATTAAGTGAGCATATTTTATTTTCCAGAATTAGGTTAAAATGCTATTTGAGTAATGTAACCATCCTTCCACACACAGGATGCAATTGTCTTAAAATTGACCTGTTTTCTCTCTCTCTCTCTCTCTTCCACTCGCTCTAAAAACCAATGGAAAAAAATATCTTGACGTGAAAATTAACAAAACAAAAATTGACCTTTTGTATTGTAATTCTATGAAATAGCTTGGAACTGTTCTTTATTTATCTTTTTCAATATGAACTGGAGTTGAAGTTGCTTTTCAAAATAGCGCTTTGATAACTCTTTAACACCATGGCATTGAAAGAGTTGAGCCTCGTCAATGTTTATTCAGCCTTCAAAGACATTGTCACCTGATACTTTCTGAGAAACGTGATCATTATTGAACAAAGAAAAATAATTAATAAAAATTAATCTTAAATGATTAGGAATTTTGGACCTCAAAATCCGCAATTTAAACTTTTTACCTATCCTTAAAACCAAGAGGTCAAGTATTCATTGACCAATAAAGACACCCCCACCCTCAGCTAGGAAACTCCCTTTGAAATCCAATTAACTCTTTCAGACAGCCCTCATTTTCTATTTTATCAGAAAGTTAAATTTGCCATTCTATGCTCCAATAAAAGCTAAGTTGTTTTGATCTGATAATTGTAAGATGTACTGTATGTATCTTAATTTGTAAGTTTTTAATGCTAAAGCTCAAAGCTGTTCAGATATAACAGGAGTGCTGGAAATGAGGTACAAAATGCTGGAATTCAAATTAACCAATAAATATATTTTAATATATATCAGCAGGACTCTAGAGGATTCCATTAATGTTGAAAATAGAAAGGATTTAGGTTAATTTGGTAAGAAGGCAGGTCAGAACGTTTACAACAGTGGTATAGAATTGTATAGAGATGCAAAATTTTTCAAGAGAGCAGAATTTTTTCAAAAACGCTGACTCTAGCTGTCACAGCCCTGCCTTGGCTAAATCCAGTGGAGAGATAGGAGGACTTTCTAATTTGCTTTCCCTCTATTTTAATAATAGCTGTGCATAAGTAATTTATGAAAGGCCAACCAGGCAGTGGGCAACAGAAAATTAAACTCATTTTATCTGAAAGCAGGTGGATTTCTATATATCATTAGCATGCATAGAATTCTCACAATGTTATTTCTCATACTGATGGAATGTAACCAAATAATATATGAGTTTTTTGCTTATGCACGAGTGAAATTTTTAGATAAAAGTGCCAGCCCCAATGGCAATTTTCTACAAAACGAAAACTAATTCTGCGAAGCTCCTTATTACTGGAAAGACTCATTTGGCTTGCATTAGAAACTGACATAAGTGACTTTAGGATTTTACTAACAGATTAGATGAGATGTGCCACACACTGTAATATCATTAGAAAATGTAACAGCATTGGAACGCTTTGGGGCACTTCTTAAGGGAACTGGCGCAAGTAAATTGTTTTCCTTTATGACACAAGCTTTTGAATTTTTTCTCTGATTAGACTGCTTTATTTTTATGGATTTTTTTTCTGACATTTAAAACAACTTTTATTTTACAATCCCCAAAATTGCACACAAATTACCTTTTGCATGAATCCGTTCAGTGTTACTAAATGCATTATCTATGCCTTATTTCATGAATATCACCTAGGCAGAGGGTAGATAGGTATTAAGAAAACAGCTTACACAATACTAAAATCAGAAGTCTCCTAACAGAATATTATCCTAACTTAAAGCAAAGACTAATCTTTATGGCTCTAAGGAATTTTTGCTATTAGTACCTTTCACTCACTCAATGTTTGTATAGGTTCTACTCTCAGCTTCTAACAAAATCTTAAAATTGGATCATTAAAAATGATTTTTATAATATGAATACTTCTATTGTCTAACTTCCATCCTAAAATTCACTGAGGTATATGAAATACTTTATTTATTCTGATGAATCTTCTTTATCAGAAATTATGTATCAAACACAATATTCTTGCTAAGGTAGGCAAAAATATAGGGTGAAGATGGAATTGCTTGTCACTTTATAACACAGAAGGCAAGGGAAAAGCAGTGGGGAGTGTTTGGGGAGTAATTTTGTGCTCAATATTTTTTTCCTTTCTGAGTTATCTTTTCCTGATACAAGATTTTACCTCTTCCTGGGTATAGAGAGGTTGTTGTTTTTACTGTAAAAGTCCTATTACACTTCATCATCAGAGAAGGAAATTAATGAGAAAATGTACACAAAAAGTTACCTAAAGAACAGTGTCCCAATATCCAGAGGAGTGAGGTTAGGGACTGTGGAGTGAGGCAGATGGAAATTGAATCCTAGCTTTGCCATTTTTATTACCCACCTAACTTTAGGCAAATAACTTCCCTTCCCTGAGTTTTTATTTCCTCACCAATATAATGGGATCATGAGAGAACTGACTATCTTCAGAGGCTATCTGTGAAGATCATGTAAACTGGGTCACCTTGCTGCTCACATTCTATCTTTACTGTGGAAGGGGAGGCATCTGAAAACAGAGCATGGCCTAATACGTTGAAAATTATGTCAGACCAATTCTGGTAGATGCCCCAGATTTCTATAAGAATGGCTTAAGATTGTGTTAGTTAAAAAATAGAATGTGAAAATAATCAATGAGACAATGCCCCATGAAGTATCCTGAGCCAGAGATTCTTCAATCTAGAAATTACTGGTCAGTCATCGCTATGCCCCAAAGTCACCTTTTTTTAGAACTGGGATGGGTTGAGTTAGTCATCAGTACCTTCCTAATGCTATTTTTATTAGTGCACTTCCCACACTGCATGGGTATGATTTACTTAAATACCTTCCTCACATCTTGAATTCTTGGAGGGCAGGGATTTTTGTCTTTTCAACTTTGTAACTCCAGCTGCCATGGAACATGGTACATGGTACATGGAAGTCACAAAAATGAGTATCATGAGCTTTCCATAAATTTTAAAAAAATGTTTGAGACCCTGAAAAAAAATGTTGTAAAAATACAATAAAACTTTAAAAGTAAATCAATAAGTGCTTAAACTTCCACACTGTCATGTTAATGACTCCTTTATTGCCTGTGAAATTGAATATTCATAAAATCTTCTTATATTAAAAAAATGTAAGTAGCCTGATCAGTGTGACTCAGTAGTTGAGCATCAACCTTTGAACCGGGAGGGCACAGTTGATTTCTGCTTAGAGCACATGCCCAGGTTTCCAGCTCAATCCCAAGTGGTGGGTATGTAGGAGGCAGCTGATCAATGATTCTCATCATTGTTATTTCTATCTCTTTCTCCATCTCCCGTCCTCTCTGAAATCAATAAATTTATATTTTTTTAAATGTAAGGTATATTTCCTCATTATAAAAATTTCTGAGAATGCACAATGGGTACCAAGACACCATAATCAATCTTAAAATAACCAAGTTATACATAGCTAAATCATTTTGCATGTAAAATTATTACAATTCTTTCAAATTATTTTTACATTTAATGTGGGATGTTGCTACATTTTTATGTGATATGATGTGGGATTGGGCCTTCAAAAGTGGGAGGTTTTCAACAGCCTGATAACAGTGGAGGAGTGGACTGGAATTTAAACAGCCTCAAGCATAGTGAAACTAATCGAGAAAAGCCTCTTAGTGGAAGTTTCCCTGATCTTCAATATAAAGGTGGGAAGAGAGATGGGTTGGAGGAGCTATGCCTCACCAGAACTAATCTTGTAAGTAAGCAAGGTAAGAGACTGCAAGTATTTTCCGATGTGCTAGACAAGACCCCTTGACCCACCTGCACCCCCACCCCTCCAACAAATCTTTTCCAATGACTCTTTAGATCCAAAATTATACCAATGAAGAATAATTTTATTATCTAAACTTAATGAGAGCTAGAAAATGTAAATGTCCTTCAGACATATAACCCTTTATTTTTTTAAATATTTTTATTGATTTCAGAGAGGAAGAGAGAGGGCGAGAGAGAGAGGGAAACATTAATGATAAGAGAGAATCATTGATTGGCTGCCTCCTGCAAGCCCTACACTGAAATGGATCCCGGAGCCCAGAACCCAGGCATGTGCCCTTGACTGGAATTGAACCTGGGACCCTTCAGTCCACAGGCCAATGCTCTATCCACTTAGCCAAACTAGCTAGGGTCATATAACCCTTTAAACAATATAATTTATTTAGACCATATTAGGTTTTAAAACTTTTTTCTTGGGTTAAATTTGGTAGAAAAAAAAAAAGCGCATGAGAGTACTAAATGACCATCTGGTAACTGTCAAAAGGTTTTCTGTATCTATGAATCTGCTTCTGTTCTACTTGTTCATTTATTTTGTTTTTAGATTTAATTGTTGATTGATACACATTTATTGACGTTTTATGGTGCACATTTCTTCTCCTCCTCCTCCGTCTTTGGCCACCTGCAGAAGGGGGTTAGGATTCTGCAGTTCCTGCTTTTCAAGAGGTTATCTTCTTCTTCTTCTTGACCCTTTAACATTTCATGTAATACTGCTTTGGTGGTAATTAACTCCTTTAGCTTTTCCTTATCTGGGAAGCTCTTTATCTGTCCTTCCAGTCTAAATGATAATTTTGCTGGTTGGAGTAATCCTGGTTGTAGATCCTTGCTTTTCATCACCCTCTCTGGCCTGGAAACTTTTTGTTGACAAATCAGCTGACAGCCTTATGGGAACTCCCTTGTAGGTAACTAAGTGCTTTTCTATTGCTGTTTTAAAGATTCTCTCTTTGACTTTAACCTTTTGCATATTAATTATAATGCATGTTGTTGTGAGCCTCTTTGGGTTCATTTTGTTTGGGAATCTCTACACTTTCTGGACTTGTATGTCTATTTCCTTCACCAGGTTATGGAAGTTTTCTGTCATTTTTTCAAATAGGCTCTCTATTTCTTGCTCTATCTCTTCTTCTTATAAGATGAAACACATATTCATCTTATATGGATGCTAAAGACAAGACAGTCAATCTTAACATCTCTAGGGCTAGCTGTTTTATATATTTAATTCTCAGAGTTTTATGCCGGGAGCCGGTCCATCCTTGCTGTTTCAAGGGACCTGGCATATATGGCATACTGTTCTTAATATGTTTGCTCCCCTTAGCGCTGTGTATTTTAACCAAGGTCACCTCTCTGAGAAAGGTTGTTTCCCCAGGTAGGGATTTTCCCCTGAAGTTAGGGAGGGAATAAAACCTCTTAACCCCTTCCCCAGCAGAA
>NW_006295391.1:247489-291261 GCF_000327345.1 Myotis davidii | reverse complement strand
CACAGAACCTAGACACAGGCCTAGACACAGGACCGAGAGACAGAACCTAGAGACAGAACATGGCAAAAGATCCTGGACAGAAACTGGCAACAGAACCTAGAGACAGAACCTGGCTACAGAATCTGGATGGAACATGGCAACAGAACCTGGCTGGAGATCCTAACCAGAACTTCGCTGGAGATCCTAGACAGAACTTGGCTGGAGAGTGTGGCTAGAGATCCTGGCAAGGCTGCTGATCAACTGAACGCTGTCTCCGTGTCATTCCTTCTTCGCCAACTCCGTCCACATCTTTGGGGACCCCTGGACCTGCTGGGGCTGGACCCCAGCAGTTTTACTCATAAGACCAATTAGTAGGTGGACTAAAATGGTATTTTGGAGGAATCTAGCAATGTTTAATGGCCACTCTGAAGTTGAATGCATGTGTAATTTTTAAAGTTAGTAACATCTGAGAAAACATTCTACTAAGGCATCACATTTTTAAAAGAAACAATTCAAGTTAACAAATAGAACAGAAAGTGTAATGCCAGAAAAATGGCAGATAATAGGTAATAATAAGAACATTTGTATCTCTTCATATGTCTCAGAAAATTCCAGGAAGCATGGAAATACCCAGCCCTCACTGTTAAGGTTGTGTAGACCAGGAATGCATAGCAAGTCTTTGTGCTCATAACCATATTTCTTATATATTTCTTATTCATACCTAAATTTACTTTATTCTTACTCTCAAAATGGAAATCTATGCAAGTAGTTGAGAGAAGAGTAGTTAGTTTTACTTCATTGTTATGTATAATTTTTTATCCTGTGTTTTCCATGGGTAAACTGTTTGGTACAAGGTCATATCAATGAGTTCCACCATTCTTCCAACAACATTGTATTTCTTAATCTCCTTTGGTTGTCTCTGTTCTCACCATAAAATGCTAAATCTCATACCCTATTACATTTAGACAACTTCAGCTTAATAATACTGAGGGAAGCACAGAATTATTCTGTTACAGTTTGTCTCTTACCTGTCTTCTAATTTAAGGAGGGTCTCTAATTACTGATCTTCAAAAGAATGTTATGAAATGGATTAGTATTTATTTTAGAAGGAGTCATCAAGGATCTTACTTAAAATAAACAACTTCATCTTTTCAAAATCAGATAATAAAAACTAAACAGGGTATTTTATTTTTCTCCAAGTATATCAAAGAGTTTCTCATATTGTTCATTGTTTACAGAGAAAAACAACTTAAGCTGATTTTTGTTATTTATAGAGTAAGTGTAAAACGTTCCACCAAAATAGGTAATGACATTTTTGTGTCTATAAATGTGCATGTAAGTCCAATTATGTATTTGTTGTCATTTAAACATCACTACCATTATTGAAAGTGAGTGCCAGTACTAATTCTTGCTGTCACATTTTCCAAAAATGAAAATAAGGCTTTTAAGTAAAATGTTAAGGTTTTCAATGTGAATTACTCATTCTTTGCATGGCCTTAGCAGAACACCCTTAGCAAAATAGCTAAACAAAAGCCTACCAGGGTTCTGGTTTCTAATCTAGTTAAGAAATACATTATAGAATTTTTTTCTTAGCTTCACAGTTAATGGAAAAGTTTTCCTTTCCTGAAACTCAGCAAAGAGTTCAAGAGAGCTCCTCTAACTGCCACAGCCTCCACCTAATTGAAGCACCATGAGGAGACCTTGAAAACAGTGGCATTAGTCACACAGCTAAACAAACTACCTTTGATGGTTCCAGTCGACCAATCAGAACCATTCTCCAGATGAACTTTGAGGGAATAGCAATCCATTAATAATAACTGAAGCAATGATCTTTCATGCCACCTTTCTTTCATGCAAGACCACTCTAGTGGTAATCTCTTAGGGAAACTATTAGCTACTTCAGTGTCCTCTATAGAGGGCACTCTGCTGTTTCAACAATTTATTTCTGCTGTAATATTTTTTCTCTCTCTCTCCCACAGAAGTGCCTTTTAGAAATGAAAATAATTCTCACTATGCTCTATCGGGAGATAGAGGATAAAGAAAAGAGGAAATGGGTGGGAGAATAAATGAGTTGAAAAGGAAAACATCTTTCCCCCTACACCTAGCTCCAAATTTCAAAATTATCAAAGAAAAGTAATGCACTAAATTGTAATATCCAATAGAGGTTCATCTTCCTACTTTTTGACATTAACGAGAATAAATCTATGAGTATCTAAATGGCTTAAACTAATTATAAAGTTTTGCAGGATTTTCTTACCTCTGATATTAATATATATAAGCTGGGAAAGTGAAAGGATGAGAGGGTAATCAGAGGCGGTCCAGACTCTCCCCCAGCTGCCAACCATACCATGAGCTCTACATTGGGGGTCTGTGTATTAAGTGTTTTTTTCATGCCCAGTGTTTTGCACAACATGGGTAGTCAACAAATTTTTTATAAATAAATTCCCTGCCATAAGGAGAGAAATCGGGGATGAAATCAGCTAAATATTTTATTGCTAAATATTTTATAGCCTCACAATAGCTGCCTTGGTCATTTTTTATATTGGCATGAACATTACCACTACTTTTAATACTTAATATGTTTTATACTTACCAACTTCTTTCTCTTACAAGAGCTTGTTACATTTTCAAGAGTGTGGTTAGATCATTTTCCTCAAACTCTCAGCAGTGGAGGTCATAATTTAGTAGGCATTTTCCATTAGCTAAACTGTATAGAATAACTCATATTGTGAAGTCTTTACCCTTACCTCTACCTCCAAATATGCTGGCAAATTGATTGATGAAAAAAGCCTCCTAAAAAAATAATAAAACTTCCTCAAGCCTACAAAATAATTTAGTAGTTCCAAACTTTCTGAATCACTTTGCACATCTAACATAATGAATAAATAACCAGGGAATATTAGAAAAGTATCAATGATTCATATTTTAGACGTACTAGCAAGATGTCCCTCTTCCAATAATATTATTTTATTCTGAGACTTTTCTCACTTGGTCAGAACTATCAGGGGAGGAGGAATGACCTGAAAGAATACAGAGTATACAAACATTCAGTGCTTGTTTCTGACTGCTGTTACAGGCTCTGAGGGTTCATGGCCTTTAAAAAACATTCCATTGTGGAAATTCTCAACCAAATACAAAAGCAGAGAAACTAATATAATGGACTCTTGGGTATGCAACACGTTGTTTCAACCATTATCAATTCAAGGCCAATGTTGATTTATCTACACCCTTACCCTCTCCACTTCTGCCCTGAATTTTTGAAAGCAAATTCCAGACATCATATAATTAAACCTACAAATATTCAGTATATATCTCCCAAAGATAAAGACTTTTTTTGTGATTCCTTTTTTCATACCAGTTTGTTTATTGTACAAGATGTATTAGTTGGAAGAGACTCATTTTTAAAGATTATATAACCGTGATACCATTATCACAGTCCGCAGGCCAACCCTCTATCCACTGAACCAAACCAACCAGGGAATAATGATTCTTTAAGATCATTAAATATTTAGTCACATTTTTCTGATGACCTCTTAAAAGAAACACCAAGCTTAAAGCGCTTCAGAAATCTAATTTCTGAAGGATTCGGGACATAAAGTTTATCAATTTTTTTAAAAAAAAATTGGAAGGAGACTAAGTGAAGAAACATACCACCTCATCCCAAAGATTAAGTAGAGGTTTTCCAGACTGGAAAAATGTAAAGGGGGTAAAGGGTAGAAAAGAAATGGATTAGAGCAGGGGTGGGCAAACTTTCTGACTCCAGGGCCACAATGGGGGTGAGCAAACTTTTTGACTCGAGGGTCACAATGAGTTCTTAAACTGGACCGACGGCCGGAACAAAAGCATGGATGGAGTGTTTGTGTGAACTAATATAAATTCAAAGTAAACATCGTTACATAAAGGGGTACGGTCTTTTTTTTTTTTTTAGTTTTATTCATTTCAAACGGGCCAGATTTGGCCCGTTGCCCATGGCTGGATTAGAGAATGGGTCCTACACCCAACTGTTTGAGCCCAGCCCCAGAAACTCTTGGTGAGAAAGCACCAAGTTTTAGATGCAAATCTGCTAAGCACTTTATGTGGGTTACATCATTTAATTTTCATAAAGCCCTTTAGGGTAGCTGTTATCATCCGGAATTTATAAATGAGTACACCAAAGTTACACAGAAAATGAGTAGAAGAGCCTAGAGATGAACTCACTCAGGTGTGCCACTCATGGAGCATCCAGATCTGAACACTATACTATCCTACATTCCTCTCTTGGTGTTTAAAATTTTTTAAATCTTCTAAAAAATATCTTCTCCAGAAGTGACATTTTCTTGAACTCTTAACTATTAATATTTTCATCTTGACTCCTTAGTTTAAAGCTCAAAGTATAGAATGAGAACAAAAGATTCTTTAAAAACTAAGTTCTTTAAAATCCTAACCTATTGATGCTTTACTATGATTTAAAAAAAAAATACAATAAGCTTTGTATTTATTATCAAACTGCTTTTTCAAGCTACAAGTATAGAATTCAACCTAGTATTCATGACTAGGGTTTCTGTAATTCCAAGTCAGAGTTTTGAAAGAAAATTATGAGACAATAGTTGATAATATTGAAAAAAAATCCATATTTACAGGAGATTTTTTTCAAGTGACTTACTATGATGTCTATTCATGAAAAGAAAGCATTTGAAAAGACAAGTATATAAAGAAGTTATCCTACAGTGAACAGAACAAAGCCTTTTAATGACAATGATGTGAACATTCAAGGAATTATTAAAAGAACCTTTCACTTTGAGGGAAATTAATTTACCCAGAATTTAGTGCAATTGTTGGAATAAGAAAATCAGGGAGGCAAGGCAGCAGACCTTGTGGCCAAAGTTTTGCCTAAAGCAATAGCAGTTGAAGAAGACAGCTTCTGATTTTCTCCTTCACATTTATCAAAAAGTGCTGGTGGTGCATACAGTAAGTGGCTCTTAACATGGTTATAACTTTAGCAGCATAGTTATTTTACCCTGTCATAACTTAAATAACTAATAGGTACATAGACTTTTACCTCTGTTTTAGTTATTCATATTTTAAAACTCCCATTTCCTGAATTATAGGGGAAAACGGCTTCATTTCATAAAATTCCAGTGTTTATTTTTAAAAACATTTAAATACATAGAGCCTTGTAGAAAAGAAATAGATGTTCATCAAGTACACTTGCCTTGGGGCAGGAAGATGGCTTCTCTGTGTTGTCACCTTCACATCGGAAGTAGCTTCATGATTCTACAGAGGTGTCTCTCTCCCCAAACTAACCCACATATGAACAAGGAATAATACTGGGAACCAGGACGGATAAAAAGAAGTATTATACATGTCCTTTGACTTCAACTTTCACATTGTCTCCCTCGCTCAGGGAAAAATTCTCATTTTCTGTTTGTCAGTCAATGGTTAAACTGAAACCCTTGATTCCACTGCTTCAGGAAAGAGAAGACACAGCCAAAAAATTATCAAAGGAAAAAAGTAGCAAATTTGGGGGTGTTTGGTGATTTTTTTTTTTGAAGTCCAGAGTGCTCAGACCCTCTCAATTTCAATGCCAATCTGAGAAAATTTCAAGGATAATTTCCATATAAGAGTTAACTCTAGTGAATGAGTTGAGTGGTATGCCTAATGTTTGCTTAGAACCATAAACACTTCAAAAGTTCAGGAAAAGATGGCACTGTGGATTATACATGAAACTTGAACTTCTTAGAGGATGAATTAATTTCAGATGAAAATAGAGAGGCAATGTGATTCAAAATCCAATCTAAGCAAAGAGTATAGATGATACACTCAAGACCCAGCAGTAACCATGTGGGTTCCAAGAAAACCCACCTGGAAAAAAATCCATCAGGGTGACCACAAATCCTATTAGATCCCCCAATCTATAGTGTATTAAGTACTGACCTCTTTCATAAAAGTCACTGTCATGGGTGGAAAATAGCTCTAATTATAGGGTGAATTTAGCATCATTGTTTTTAGAATTTACCTCCAGTCTTTTACCCCATAAAAGGGCCACATGTTCCCATCAAATCTGTGTGCTCCCTGCTTCCAGCTGAAAATCTGTCCTCCAGAACTCTTATCCTTCATAATGCCAGGCCTTTGCATTTCAGGCAATCCTTATTCACTCAAGACTTAGCTCAACCCTAACTCTACACTTGAAATTTTCCTGACACCTCCAATTCCTGAAAGATTGCCTCTCATTCATTATGAGTGGTATGTGTAACCTAACTAGCATTCTTACCACACAAATGAAATCATCTATTTACCTATATTTCTCTTTTACTAGACCAGCTCTTCTTCAAGGACATAAACAATGTATTTTTTTAATATATCTTATTGAGTTTTTATAGAGAGGAAGGGAGAGATATAGAGAGCCAGAAACATCGATGGGAGAGAAACATCGACCAGCTGCCTCCTGCACATCCCCACTGGGGATGTGCCCACAACCCAGGTACATGTCCTTGACCGGAATCGAACCCGGGACCCCTCAGTCTGCAGGCCGACGCTCTATCCACTGAGCCAAACCGGTTTCGGCATAAACAATGCATTTTTCATCTTTCGATTCTTTGCTCCAAGTCTAGTGCCTGACATCTGTTAAATATCCAATTAAAGTTTCCATTTTTGGAGGAAGGGAGAAGGAATGAACTTTCATTGTGAATACCTGAGTGGCCGCAATTAGGCAAATAAGAAGCTATGAAAGAAAAATAAGAAGAGAGAAAGGACATATGGAAGTTGTTCCCATGGCCAAACGGTACTAGACTAAACTGTAGCTGAGGCATTTTGACGTTGAAGCCTTCTTACTTAGGGTTTCAACCTTGAGGACCTTTAGTAGCATCATGATGCCCATGACTGCTGTGAGCTTCTCACTTGGATTTGCCCTTCACAGACTGGATCCCATGTCCCATGCCTTTTCCTATTCCCTCTCCCCCTAATCTACTATTCTAGTATGTCTCTTAGCTGACTCCTGTCTGCTAACAAATCTAAAACTTCAGTGTGTGGAAACATGTCATTCTGTTTCCTGTGTTCTGTAGACCCAAACCCCCTGAGATACTTCATTAAAAGGGATTCTCCTGTTAAATTTGGGAAATATTTATACAAACCCCCTCTCTTGTAGACTCAAATGTGCACTAAGGTATTAAAGGCTCAGAGGCCCTAACCGGTTTGGCTCAGTGTATAGAGGGTCCCAGTTTCGATACTGGTCAAGGGCATGTACCTTGAGGGCAAATCCCCAGTAGGGGGCATGCAGGAGGCAGCTGATTGATGTTTCTAACTCTGTATGCCTCTCCCTTCCTCTCTGTAAAAAATCAATAAAATATATATATTTTTTAAAAGGCTCAGAGAAGTCTAGTGCTAAAGAAACTTGATTTTGTTTAATCTAGTATTTCTCAAAATCATTTGACTATGAAACCTTTTTTAAATACCACGTCTTACTATCCTATAGCACCCCTATTCCACAGAACACACCCCAGGAAGCACCAGGTAAGAATTAGCAGTTCTAAGTGACTTATGTGGATCACAGCAGATATTTTCTAAAGAAAATGTTTTAACCCAAAGTCCTGATGTTTTGGTAGAAATTTCGGGTTCTTATTTGTGATGAAGCTTTTAGGTAAACAGTCTCTGATGATTCCATGATGGAGGAACTCTTTTATATGCCTATTAAATGCCAATTCATGTACTGTATATTTGCACATATCTTTTCCAGTTAATATGAAAAACAATCTCATGAGGTAGTTATATGTTTACCCATTTTAAAAAAATGAGAAAACTGAGCACAGAGGTTAATTAGCTTGCCCAGGAGCACACAGTTAGTAAAAGGCGAAGATGAGTCAAATCCAGTTCTTATAGTACTAAATCTAATAGTCTACCAATGTCTTCATGCTTCCTGAATGTCTAGGTCAATATTTCTCGAAGTTTGGTCCTAAGAAGCTTGTCAAAAATTCAAGTTTTGGGGACATGTCCAAGATGTACTAAATCAAAATTTCAGATATGGACCAGGAGCAGGCGTTTTTAAGAAGCTCCTCAATTGATTATCATACACACTAAAACTTAAGAGCCACAATTCTGGATTTGCATTGCGCTATCATCAACCACCCAATTAATCAACCAACATATTATGATATTAGTCTTGACTCATCGACTCTCAAGGGCAGCACAGTCAAGTCCTCATCCTACATTGTCTTTGTTACCAGATAGCTTCCCTTGAGTAAGGGAAAATGAAATAGACAACATATGAATTTTTTGATAGTGAATGCTTTGCTTCTGTTAATGTTACAGGCCAAACATGATGATTGGAATTAGAACTGCCGTTTTTGGACATGAGGTAAATTCAGAATGGCAAAGAAAGCAGCAAGAACAAAAGAGTTGGAGTCCCTGATGACCATGAAGTCTCCACATCAGCCCTGAACTCATTACCTCCAGATTAATTGTATTTGAAAGAGAAATAAACATTTAATCTTGTTTAAGGCTCTGTAACTTTGGGCTTGCCATCACATGCAGCCAAACCTTTGTTAACTGACACAGTCTCTATTCACTCCAGGACTGCATGCAGCATGGCTCTGGTCCTGAATTTGTTTTGACATGTGTAAATAAAATAAAAGAGATCCTATCTGTAATATTTTTGTTTAAAAATAAAAAATGTGGAGCCCTAGCTGGTTTGGCTTGGTGGATAGAGCGTCGGCCTACGGACCGAAGGGTCCCGGGTTCGATTCTGGTCAAGGGCACATGCCTGGGTTGCAGGCTCAATCCCCAGTTGGGGGGGGCGGGGCGTGCAGGAGGCAGCCAATCAATGATTCTCTCTCATCATTGATATTTCTATCTCTCTCTCCCTCTTCCTTCCTCTCTGCAATCAATAAAAATATATTTTTAAAAAAACTTAGATAGCTTAACAGGATATTCAACTCATATCTCCAAAGCTATGTGGTGCCATATTCTTCGATGGAATTACCTTGAGGGCCACAAGGTGGTATAGGAGATTGCAAAAGAGGCTGTGCACATTTATGTGTGATTTAGACAACTGCTTCTTGCATAAAGTGTAATGTCTAGGTCCCTGCTATTTCTAAAGATGCTGTATCTTCACTTTTTCTCTTCTATTAGAAATATTATTTTCTTTAAAAAGCAATTGTGATACCTGATTAACGCTGAAAACTTGGAAAACACAACGTGTTTCTTTTACTTTGTTCCACCCAGGAGTATACCACAAAGGCAAGAGAAATGCCAAAGTCTGTAGGAAGTTCTAGGGAACCCAAGGGAAAGAAAAGGCTGAGGCCTCAAATCCTTTATGCACCTCAGTTGCCATAAACTGGACTGCAGTTTGAAGAGAAGCAGTTTACATGAACACTTTTTCAGAGCTGGTCTCACAGTAGCACCTTCTTCTGTTGTTGTTTTTCCTAAACTTTTTCCAGCTCTTTCTTCTTATGTAAATATATAAGTCCTGCACCCCATTTCATGCTTTATTATTCCCAAGTAGCAAATGCATTAGGCCCTTTGATTCATCTGTGGAGAATGCATTTTGAAGCAAAGCTTAATATCCTAAAATGGTTAGTTCATGGGGTTTTAATTTTAGGAATAGCAGAAAAGCATTAATTCGTTGTCTTCAGCTGACACAAAAACTCAACGGATCTCCTCATGAAAAATGCCCCCTCCCAGTCCCTTGCTCGGAAGTGTGCTGGAGACTTAATGTAAATCAAAGCTCTCATAAGCTCGCATGCTACCTGCTGGCTTCCCGGAGTGTCTATCTCAACCACAGTCTTAAAGAAAACTGTCTCCATAAGGGAAATGAGTCCTTGAAGCCTTATGGTGGTCAACCTAAAGGAACTGATATTCTCTCTGGGTCTTTCAAAATGTTTTTATTAGAGACCCCATTCTATTCCCACGGCCAAGGGCCCCAATCTTATTATTATTTTCTGCACTACCATAATGATTAGTTGGCCTTTTTGTAAAATTAGTATTATCAAGTTCATATCACAGAAATATTAACTTAAAATAGATGATAGCTCATTAAAAATTGCATAATGCTAATGGTAATTTTGAAACTGTTATTAACCAATGGGTCATTTTTTTATCTCTAACTGCATAAGTAAAACTTTTAAACAAATAATCCTACCAGTTTCATAGTTGGAAAATATTTTTTTAAAAGATCAGAAGGAATGTTACTGCTGTTCTGAATTTTCTCAATGTAAAATTAAATTTTACTTGGAAAAATCCTCTTAAATAAATGTAAGGGCAAAAACAAGCAAAACATTTTTAATCAAGTCAAATATTGTGTATCTTTCAATTTCTTTTTTAAACAACCTCTATATTAGTTTATTTTATTACTAAATAAAATGCCCCACCTGGCTATCAACTATAGAAACAGGACTCTTAAATGCTTCCTGGCCAAGGTCGGGACTGGGCTGAGCCTGTTTTAGAACTCGTCCTCAGGTTGGCTTAGGTAGGGACAACTGAATATGGTATTTTGTGCTCTAACCTTAGGAGCCATTCTAGTAACTAGTCTTCTATCTTGAACAGGCTCCTACTGTGTACCCTTGAACTCGCCCTGACTTCTATGCTGTGTTCTTACCTTGACACCTGATTGGTTTTCCCCAGTTATTGAAGGCTCTGAATGCCAATTTAGAGATGGGGGGCCAGGCCTTCTGCTTCCACTTTTGCTTCGGGTTTCTTCCTGAATCTCCACATAATTCCCAGGAATCAGAAGGATTTTCTATGGATTATTTCTATCGCTTGCTGTGTCACCTAATGTTGCTATGTAACCAGATTGCACCTACTGATGTCACCATTCTCTCTGGATATCATGGTCCATTCACTTAGACTTTCTCCAAGAGCCTGCACATTCCAAAAGACATGTAGATTTTTCAGGTCTTCTGCCCTGCCTGGCCAAGCTCTAAGCTACCCACCAATCTCCAGTCCTAACACTGATTCCTTAAGGTGATGTTTTTTCCTATGTCTGTCAGCTTAATTTTAGGTGTTTAGTTCTAGGAAAAAATAAAAAGCTATTATCTTTACATAACCTCAGGATTCAAGTACCTGGTACAGAAACAAAACTAAACAAAAAACAACCAAGCAAAATAAGCAGATCCTCAACATTCTATTTTTAAATTTCAGAATCCCAGTAACAGGAAGAAATTTTATATGTGATCCCATCTAGCTTCCTACTCACTGTAAACATCCTTGACCTTGAAAGATGATTCTGAAACCTTTCCAGACAACCTGTCCCGTTGTTAGGTATTTCTTCTTTATATTGAACTGAAATCTATAGCACTACACAGTCAATCCATTAATGAAAGATGGAAACAAAGAGCATGTGAAACTCCATAATCAATCAACCAATCATTCAATCATTCAAAGATCATCAGTTGAGTGCGTGTTACGTAGCAGGTGCAGCATTACAGCTGCTGAAGAATACTGACAAGGGACCGAGCTAGAGGCCCGAAGATTCTGTTAAATGAAGGGAAAAGCTAAGGTTTGAGAATGGGGCAGGCTTCTTGGGGTGAGATGGAAAACTGGAAGACTAGATCTTTTGAATCAAAATTAAACGAACTGTCCCTCTCATTTTCCAAGGATCCCAGGAATGGCAGCTATTTCTATATCAGAGGCCAGACACTTCTTAGAAAATAATGTAGAGCTACTGGTTTTCTGTTGTTGTTGTGCCATCCATTCCAATTTCCATTGCAAATTAGTGTTTTTGTTTGTGTGGTTTTTTTTTCACTTCACAGGTGAAAGTAGTAGTCTTTTATAATGTAGGTAAAATTTGGCAATTTTTGAAGTAAAAATTATCCAACCTTCAATTTCTTCAGCTTCTAAGAAAAGGAATCAGAAGTCAGAATAATAATAATAATTAGATCCAGACTCCAGTCCCAGATTCTGTCTAATTTGAAAAAGCTATTTAACCTCTCTGAGGCTGAATTTCTCCATCTGTAAAAAAATTAGAATTAAAATACATCTTACCACATCACAGAGTTGTTGTGAAGCTACAAAAGCTACAAAAAGCCACCATTCATCAAGCTCAGTCTCTGGGCTAGACTGTGAGTTCTGCAATTTAAGTACATTACCTCATAAATCCTCACAACAGTCCTGTTAATAAAAACCATTCTCTCCGTTTTCCAGATGGATATACTGAGGCTCCCAAAGGTTCAACAGTTTCCCACTGGAACTTTGATCCACACATATCTGACTCTAAAATCTATCTTAACAAGCTGCTAAACTTTGGGAAAGGTTAGCAACTATAGCTCTTATGTGAGCTCACGAAAGAAAATATTGATAAGAATTCTTATCTTCCCTGCAGTATGCCTTATTTATATGAATTAGATGATGGGTTTATTACTATTCCTTTCCCCACAAAAGGAAAAGAAAAGCAAGCCCAACTGATGTGGCTCAGTGGTTGAGCATCCACTTACGAACCAAGAAGTCACGGTTTGACTCCTGGTCAGAGCACATGCCAGGGTTGTGGGCTCAATCCCCAGTAGGGGATGTGCAGGAGGTAGCAGATCAATAATTCTTTCTTATTGATGTCTCTAGCTCTCTCTGCAATCAATAAAAATATTTTTAAAAGAAAAAAAGCAAGGTGTTTTTTAAGTTTAAACTTAAAATTTAAGAGAAAATTCAAACAATATAGAAGTATAATATGTAAAAACTTCATATGCACACACATACACACATATACACTCCTGAATCTCAGCCTTGCTCCACCTCCCATTACTAGCAATTTGGAGGTGTATCCTTCCAGAGTTTTTCTATGCATTACACACATACATATATAGAGAGATTTTACATAAATAGGATTATGCTACACATATTCTGAAATTAAGCTTTTTCACTAATCTTTCTAGCTATAGATACATCTCATTAATGGTTGCATAATATTTCATGTGTGGATGTACAATATTTATTATCTTTTAAAATATATATGTATATATATTATTGATTTCAAAGAGGAAGGGAGAAGGATAGAGAAATAGAAACATCAATGATGAGAGAGTATCATTGATCAGCTGCCTCCTGCATGCTCCCCACTGGAGATCAAACCCGCAACCCAGGCATGTGCTCTTGACCAGAATCGAACCTAGGATCCTTCAGTCCCCAGGCTGATGCTCTATCCACTGAGCAAAACCAGCCAGAGCCAATATTTATTATCTTAATGTTGATTGATTCTTAGTATGTTTCCAATTTACTGTTATTGGAAGAAATGTTATCATGAACACCTTAAAAATATATATGTATCCTATATAATAAAAGACAAATATGCAAATAGACCAAATAGCAGATCAACTGAACAACCAATCAACCAGTCGCTATGACATGTGCTGACCACCAGGGGCCGTGCACACCATGGTCCCGCCTAGCACTTGCACCAGCTGCTGGCACCAGCCCTGCTCACACTCACTGCCAGCGCCAGTCCCACTTGCACCCACAGTCAGCACTAGAGCCACCACTCGCACCTACTGCTGGTGCCCAGCACCAATCCCAATCACTCAGCACAATCAGCTGCCCTCTGATCACCCCTGAGGGTTTCTCCACCTCCCGTACTCCTGAGGGGCAATCAGGGCAGCAGACACTGCTCACACCCACTGATGGCACCAGCCCTGCTTGTACCTGTTGCTGGCGCCAGCCCCAAATGTTCCACGCCATCAGCAGGTGCAAGTGGGGCCAGCGTCATCAGCACGTGGGAATCAAGGGACCGGGGACCATGGCAGGAGGGGCCTCGCAGCCCACAGTTCCTTTCAAGGTGCACAAATTCATGCACTGAGCCCTTAATATGTGTGTGTGTGTGTGTGTGTGTGTGTGTGTGTGTAAATATATATATATAATCTTTCAGCACATGTGCAAAATATTTTTATAGGATTGTTTTTAGATGGGGAATCCTGGGTTAGGTGGTTTGTAGATTTTAAATGTGGTACACATTGTACCACAGTGTATGAGTATACTCTTTACATCCTCACCAATACCAGACATAAGCAAGTTTTTGAATTTCTGCTAGTTTAATGCATAAAATATGGTAACTTGTTCTCATTTGCATTTCCCTGAATGCTAGTGAGATTGTGCATCTGTATTTACTACCTAGTTCAGTGGTTCTCAACCTTCCTAATGCCGCGACCCTTTAATATAGTACCTCATGTTGTAACCCCCAAATTCATTGTTACAAATTGAACATAATTAAAGCATAGTGATTAATCACAAAAACAATATGTAATTATATATGTGTTTTCCGATGGTCTTAGGCGACCCCTGTGAAAGGGTCGTTTGACCCCTAAAGGGGTCGCGACCCATAGATTGGGAACCACTGACCTAGTTGTATTTCATCTTCCAAGAATACATTGCCTCTCCATATCCTTCATTCAATTTTTCATTGGAAGTTTTTTGCATTTATACAAGAATTTTATAATATTGTAGATATTCCTTCTCTGAATATCATATGTATTGCAAATATTTTCTTCCAGTCTATTACTTGTCTTTTAACATTTTTAAAATAAATCTTTGTTTAACTACAGAAAACATTTTTTATTTTTATGTAGTTAAGCTTGTCACCTTTTTCATTTATGACTTGGTAGTTTACTGTTTTGTTTACACACTGAAGGCATGGAACAATTGGGGCCGGCACCAGCAGTGGGTGCGAGTGGGGCCGGCACTGTCAGTGGGTGCGAGAGGTGCTCTGGCACTGGCAGTGGGTGCAAGCAGGGCCATGCCGGCAGCAAGTGTGAGAGGCGGCTGCCATCTCCCCTCAGGAGCAGAGGGAGGTGGAGAAGCCCTGAGGGGCGATTGGGGCCAGCAGCCGCCATTTGCACCTGCTGACAGTACCAAGCAATCAGGGCTGGCGCCAGGCACCAGCAGTGGGTGCTAGCTAGGCCAGTGCTGACAGCAGGTGCAAGTGCCAGGTGGAACCCTGGCACATGGGAGCAAGGAATTTTCAGTAACCACCACAGGCTTGTCCCAATGACAGTGACTGGCACCCCACCTTGGTCTGGTGCCCCGCTCACCTGCTCCACCATCCCACTATGGCCAATGCCCGCCATGTTCTGTGTACGCCCTCCAGTGGTCATAGCGACTGGTTGTTCTGCTGTTGGGTTTATTTGCATATTAGCCTTTTATTATATAGGATGCCCTGATTACCATCACTGGTAATATAGCACAAGAAGACCATGTAACTTGGAGCATTCATTTTAATATACTTTTAAAAATAATGATATTATAAAAACAGACATATTTAAATAATTAGAGCCAGCAGATTCCAGTGATTTAAATTATGGGTTTTAAAATTAGACACTTGGATTCAAATCCTAGGTCATGGTAAGTTACTTAACTTCTCTGACAACCTGATTTCCTTTCTATAAAATAGAGATTAAAATGCCTACCTTGTCCTCTGTTTAAAAGGATGAGAAATAATGCATGTAAAATATTTAAATGTTGCAGCACTTAGTAGGTACCCAATAAATTGTGATTATTATCATTGTTATTCTGTTGTATCGCTTGCATAGGTATAGCAGTCTTCTCTTTTCAAAGTGCTTTTGTAGATCTTTTCTCTTCATGTTCTTTTTATGGATAAAATATGGGCACAGGGACATGAAGAGGGAGGGCTGCTGGCAATCATTGACTGCTGTTGATGGAAATGAGGGTGAGCTTGGAAAAACTCTATACACTGTGGAATCTCAAGGACTCAGATTCCCCCTGCATCCCCAATCAAGACCTAAGAGGCAGGGCTCCTTTGAGAGCATTTGAGTGTTAAAAATTTATGAGGTTTTTATAATATGATCCATTTAAAATAGATCATATTTAATCCCATTTAGGATCTGGTTTAGATGAGCTTTTTCTTTTCTATATAACCATTGTGAATAAAAAATACTGTCAAAATCTAACTTCCTTACATTTGCACAAAATCAGTGGGAAAATAAAGTTGTACTGTATTTCCATTTTGCATCACTTATTTGATCCTCATTATAGTCCAATAAATTACATATTAAAAATCCTCAGTGTGTCTAACTTGCTTGCCTGCTAAATTAGCCAATTGATTGTGCTATAGCCTTTATTGTTAAGTGCTATTTAGAGCTAAGGTTACATGGCCTGGTGGTGGTGTCGGTTCAAGCAATGAACGATTATATTTTCTCAACATTGTAAAAGGATTCTCTTTCTAGCCATTTGCTAAGAATGACCTGCCTAAATATTTTCTTCCCACTTCTACAGCATTGATCAATATGCTTTGATATATGTGCAATTTAGCATAGAATAACAAGGACAGTAAAGAAATAAACCTCAACTTGCTCATCCTATAAATATTATAGACATTAATTATTGTTTATTTCAAAATAGAGTGTTACTTCCTGGGACTTGGTGCTCAACCTGGATCCTTTTGAGGCATAACATTATACCAAAAAAATGACATCTGATGTAAAAGGCAGAATGAATAACACATATTTTAGAAGTTTGCAATACAGTACCTAAAATGTACTATATTGAATCTATAGATTATTTTCCTTGGAAATGGTAATGTAATAAAAATATAATTTTAATCCTGTTCTTAAATGGACAAAGAAATGCCACATTTAAATGTAAAACAAATGAACACTTGTAAAATTAGCAAAGTGGCCACTTGGTGCCTACAGGACCATATATTTTTACACTTTGCATCTGCAAAGAATGAAGCCTCACATGGATTGTAATAATTGTTACTGGTTTTTAATATTTAATATTGGGCAAAGCACAAATACAAAATGTACTTGAAGCTCAGGTTTAAGTAGATTATGAACATTTAATGTAGAATGTTATCATAATATTCAGAGCACCAAATTGCAGACTTCTGTCACCCACTTTTAAGCATGCTTCTGAAGATCATAGTTAATTCTGCTGATTTATGGTAATGCTGCAGCATTATCGGCCACAGCATCAGAACCACTAACAAGCTTAGTATAAGCTTGGGCTGAAATGGTTTGAGGTTTAAATTTCTGTAACGATTATAAAGTAGAAAGAGTAAAATCCCACTTCAGCAAAAAAAAAAAAAAAAAAAAAAAGCTGCATTTCCACTCACTATCATAACCATCCCCCACCTCCCAGTAGCCTTCACCAACTGCAAGAAAATTCACTTCTAATGGACTAGCATTTAAAATTTTCCACGTAGTCTTTTCTGAATGGTAATGTTCCTAATTCAAACAGATAATGTTCACAGTTCTTCCTTGTTAAAGAAGACTGCTCTAAAAAAAGGTAACCCTACCCTAGCCTTCTAAAATGTTGCTCTTTTTAAAGCAAATTTTACCCTGGAAACCCCCTTTTTGAACATTAATTTACATTACACTCAGTCTTCTAGAAAATGGTTAGAAATCAGAACATTTTGATGGCCATTGTCCGCTTCTGGCCCAATGATTGTATCGTATTAATGTGTGGCCCTTAAGCAGATGAGACCCATTTGTTGTCTTCTTGCTGGCTGTTGAAGTGAAAGGAGCCCTGGCTTGAATCAGCACAGTAAAATAGGGGCCGGTCTACTAGACTGTTCCCCTAAAAGTGAGCGCATCTTTGTCATTGAACACAATGAACAGACGCTGATCAAGGCAAGAGATTTTTATCTTCAGAATAAAAAATACGGTAACGCCAACACCATCCCTGTCACAAAACAAAAGAGCAGTTTCCTTGGTCACAAACCAATTTCCAAGAAAGGGAGCTCAAAGAAGCCGGCATCACACACTTGTGGCTACATCCTCCTGCTTGGATACAGATAGAAACAGACAAAACAAGAACTGGCTTGGTGTTTTCTATAAGAAAATAACTTCATGCTTCCATTCAGATTTTTAGCAAGTGTCCTCCTATGAAAAAGCCAATGCTTGCCTTTTGTTTCCTGGCAACGAAACGGACAATTTGGAGGGTGGGGTGGAGAGAACAGATTTTCCACAAAGGTGTTCATGGTCTGGGTTGGGGAAGGTTTGGGCACAGATCTACCATGAATCCTTCCTGAAAGAATAAGAGATGGTCTAGCAGCATATCTCTCCCTGAACTCCAATTTTAAGATCAAACACAAAAGAGGCTGGCACTAAGACACAGGTTAATAAAAAATAAAAAGAAGAAGAAGAACGTGTATTGATTTATATTGTTCGTGTCTGCACCAAAAATCAAATAAGAATCAGTATCTCATACTTTAAACAATAAAATAAAATTTTTTTTAAAAAAAGAATCAGTATCTCATGACAACTGTTTTCTTTTGAGAGTGAAATTTTAGTACCCCTGGACAAATTTTAGTGCCCCTAGAGGCAAAATCTTGTTCAGGAAAAACACGCACATTAAGGTTCCTAGAAATGTTTCCTCTTCTAAGAGGGTGAGTGTATTTTTTTTTAAACTGTCTTCCTTTTTTTTTTTAATATATTTTATTGATTTTTTACAGAGAGGAAGGGAGAGAGATAGAGAGTTAGAAATATCGATGAGAGAGAAACATCGATCAGCTGCCTCCTGCACATATCCCACTGGGTATGTGCCCGCAACCCAGGTACATGCCCTTAACCGGAATCGTACCTGGGACCTTTCAGTCCGAGGGTGAGTGTATTTTATTGGATGGAGGGGGTGTCTCTCCAGAGTCTGGGATAGAGCACGGCAGTCTGGCCCTGGGGAACAGCAGTGGATGGGGTGAACAAGAGCGAAAGAGGAAAGGAGTGCCGTACAGTGAGGTTGGGGGGGAGCTAAGGAAATAAGAAAGGAGAGGGAAGGGTCTGTGAGGATTTGGTACACCGATGGCAAGGGTGGCAAGGGTACCAGGAACAGAGCCTTCGTGATTCCTAAGGGGCTTATCCAGGCAGCAGCGAGGTCAGGTGTGAATTTTCAGTACAGAGTGAGTGATGGGTCAAAAGAAACAAACAAACAAGAAACAAACCCACGAAGGACAGTAACGTAATTTCACGCCTTTCAGAGCCCAGAGCAAAACGGGGAAACCACAGGTCTCCCTAAGATTCAGGATGGCTTCTCTTCCCAAGTTCAAACTCTGACTCCTCGCTACCTCTTTCTTTTCAAGATGTCATTCTCCCGCCTCCACACTCACTACCAAACAAACATAGAAATCTACTACTGTTCTCCCCATGCACTCCATTTTCTTCCAATCTGAGAGCCATTTGTGTGTATAATTGAAAATTAGCAGTGCAGCTGTTTGAAGAGAGTAATTTATCACAGCGCATTGTTCGCGCCTGACACTTTAGACCTGGCTCTAACAAGCCAGTGGTTGCTGGGGGTTGAGCTACAGAAAGTGATTCGGCTGTAATGCTGCGTTTCCCCCGCTTTGTTGCTAATTGTAGCCTCTTTTTCTCCACTGAATTGGGAGTTGAGTAAAAGAGCTTGTTTGCTCTGGGCGGTGAGGCTGCCAGGGCCGCTTGGGCTATTATCACAAGATACTCTTGATCTTTTGAAAAGCAGGAAATAGAATTTTTCTCCAACAGGGAAAGTAATTTGCGATGCGTCCATTAGTTCTTCATTAAAGCAAGATTAAATTGCACGGCAAATCACATCTGTGTTTGGATGATTAAAGGGTGGCATTTTAGAGGCCAAAACTAATTACTAGTCAAAATGAATGGGAGTGAAAAAACAGTCATGTTTTTACATTAGATAGTGTGGCTTGTAATTAGATTCAAGCTAATTCCACTATTTCTTCTCTTTTAATGAGATGAGCCTGTCCTCATCTTTTTCTAGGCCATGCTAACAGCCCCAAATGTATAATTTTGATAATACTAAGAGTTTACTTTATTGAAATTTCTTTGCTACCTGCCACAAGTGACTTCTCTCCAGTGGTGCTTCATTATATAGAAACACACGCTACTCAGCAAGATAGTTTACACCAAAAGTCAGTCCTACGGGAAAAGGAGTAATTTGAAATGAATACGTATATATGTGAAAAAAAATGTATATTTTTAAATGTTATTGAAATTATCCATCTCCAGAAATTTATGCGAAGCAAATCCTCAGCTGTCGGACCCTTATAACAATTCTCTTCAGCAATGAAGAGTAGGGAGTAAGGTTTGCCTGAGATAAAGTATCGAAGGGCTCCAAATTCAGAATGCATTTGGGTGGTGTTGTTTTTCCTGCCTTGCAATCTAATTATTTCTCATCTCTCCTGTATGTTTCACCATCTCCTATGACTACGGTATGTTGTAATGGATCCCCTCACCCTTGCTAGTGTGGTCCAGTGATTAGAGAGTTGGCTCATGAAACCAAAGGGTCGTGGGTTCGATTCCTGATCAAGGGCACATACCTGGGTTGTGGGTTCACTCCCTGACCCTGGTAAGGGTGTGTGCGTGAAGCAACCAGCTGATGTGCCTCTCTCACATCCATGTCTCTCTGTCTCTCTCTCTCTCTCTCTCTCTCTCTCTCTCTTCTGCCTCCCTTCCTCACACTGTCTCTGGAAAGCAATAGGGGGAATAAATGGATCCCCGCTGAGTTCATTTTTTATTTTTATTTAAAACAGCCCGGCCAGAATGGTTCAACGGTTAAGTGTCAACCTATGAACCAGGTCATGGTTTGATGCCTGGGCATGAGGAGGCAGCCAATCAATGGTTCTCTCTCATCATTGATGTTTCTATCTCTCTCTCCCTCTCCCTTCCTCTCTGAAATCAATAAAAACATATTTTTAAAAATTAGAAATTAAAGGCAATGCACCAAGGAAAAGAAACATATACAGTCTATGACTCTAGGCAACTATAATATTTCTCAAAAGTAGATTAAATTTGCTCTCAAGCCCTGACAGGTTTGGCTCAGTGGATAGAGCGTCAGCCTGCGGACTGAAGGTCCCAGGTTCGATTCCCGTCAAGGGCATGTACCTTGGTTGCAGGCACATCCCCAGTAGGAGGTGTGCAGGAGGCAGCTGATCTGTGTCTCTCTCTCTTCAATGTTTCTAACTCTCTATCCCTTTCCCTTCCTCTCTGTAAAAAATCAATAAAATATATTTTTAAAAATAAATAAATTAATTAATTTGCTCTCAAAAGTCTATTTCAGTTTTTGATGGTGGAAAAATTATAACTTCTGAATAACCACAGATAAGATTTAGATGGGTCAATAGTTATTGAAGAAATAAGAGAAGTAAATAGGCATTCATTCTGGTGTACTTGGATATATTGTCTTATCAGAAATACCTCAGGGCAATCAGAATACATTGGACTCTCTGGACTCAGTTTTGAATACACCAGCTTTAGTGGCCCTGGTCAAGTAGGAGCCTGTTAAACAGATTGACACAAAGTTTTCCTTTTCTGGCAATTAACTAAGACATCAGAATTTCCAAATCTCTTATAATTAACACATTATTTTTATAAAACTCTTTGTAGGAAAGTTCCCATTGCATCTTCAGGCCGAAGATTGCACCAGTCCAAAGACTCCCCAGTGTATGCCCAGAACCTAGCACCTTTATGGTAATGGGGTAAATAAATAATTGATTAAAAGAAAAGAGAATGAATAAATGAATGAATGAATGAATGAATAACTTAGAGGAAAACAATCTTTACAAATCAAGTTTTCCTCAGTACTTTTTTAATGAAATTTATGAGACGTGGATTGATCTTATGGTGACATAGACAAACAGCAAACAGCATTTTAAAACGCTGGAACATGTAATTTACATGTGCTACCAACACAGAGAAGCAGAATTACTGAGTTGTAGTAATTGTACCAGAAAGATGGATTTTTTATATTAACCACTTATTTGTCCATTTAGTTGCTTATTCATTCATTCCATTTTTAGCTAAATTTTATTAGGTTAGTTGAGTTTTTTTATAATTTTCATACTATAGTTTTCATATAACTAACACTTTGTACACATGTTCCTAGACAACAATAATTCCTCTTCCAGTTCCTATTTTGCCCTAAATCTTGTCACAGAAATGTCACAATGGTATAGACAGGCATTCAAAAAACTTCTCTGGTACACAGCAGGAAATATACAATGCAACAAATAGAAACAGTCACAATGGGCAGTCTGTATGCTAGTTGTTCTTGTGTGGTGCTTTGATTGCGGTACAAGTGAATAGTTAGGGATGATTTCATTGGATACCAATTCAAAACAAATGGCTAAAACCAAAGTTTGTGAGCCATGGTTCCACATGAAGTAGGTATTAATTGGTGTTCTCGTTGCCCATCTCAGGAGATGATTCGGTTTGAATGGTCCCTCAATACCAGATCTCACTAGAAACAAGTCTGAGACGAATCCCCCTTACTGAGGAACTATGGAGAGCTCGTTCCCAATACTTTGGGAACGTGTTTCTTACCTTCGGGGAGTTTGAACTGAGGATCCTGTTGGTGATTTAAAAAACAAACAAAAAAACAATCTAGCAGTTACTACACGTAACATTAAAACCTCTTTCTTATGGCTGAGATCCTTGAAAGCTGTAAAGAGACAGTATCAGCTGTCCTTCTGCAAATATTTTTATTGTAGGGCCTACTGTGTGCCAAGTACTGTTCTAGGTACTGGGGATATAGCAGTGCACACAAAAAAGTTTCTGCTCTCATGGGACCTATAAAACATGAAACAAATAACAAAACATTATAAAATTATTTTAAATAAGAATTAAGAGGCCTTTAAAACACAATTACTAAAGGAACACTATGGTGCTTATTAAGCATGACATAGCCAGTTTATTGTGACTTTATGACACGCAATTCAGGTACAAAAGTAATTACAAAGTTGTGGCTTTGTTTTCATGGCAGCTGCTCAGCTCAGCTCACTTGGGCTACAGACACAACCACTGAATGGACCCTGGAGAGGGATGAAAAGCAATTATCCTCTTGATGGGTAGCACCGTGTGAGGGGAAGAACCACTGATTACCCAGAACACTCCATCCTCTTTCCTTGGGGACTGAAGACTAGTTGGGAACGTCAGATATTTGTGTAAATAAATAGTTAATCATAAATTAACAATATGTATGGATGTTTAAAGACCTGAGGCCAAACAATTTGACAGAGTGCCAGAACTGCTATTTGTTCCACTCTGCAGAACTACCGTGCTCCCTGCCGGTCCTCCTCCGCAACTAATCCTGGAAGATACAGGAAGGCTGCTGGGCAAACCCATCCGAAAGCTTCTTGCCCCGCGTTTTTCCCAACTACCTCTTACCTAGAGAAAAAATACTCATTAGCTCCCAAGTACCATTCAAGATCCTAACGCCCATTTGGATGTCATTACTTTCCAATTATTGGCTTAATCAGAACTGTGAGCATAAATAACTGTTCTGTGTACCCTCAGAGAACAAGAGGACGTAAGCTTTAAATTGTGGCATAAGTAACTTGTTTTAGAAATTCTTTTCTAAAAGTAGTTATGATAATGCCTGGCTGCGGGGGGGCAGAATTCAACTAATGCTGTGACAAAGACTACGTCCCTCAGCTTGAACCCTGGGTTGTCTAGACATAAAACCAACAGACTAGGATAAAGACTTTGAAAACAAATATTTAAATTATTTCTTTTAAAAAAAGCCTTCCATCCATTAGTCTCCAAAGGAGTGGAGGAAGTAAAAATTGAAATGACAAAGATAATAGACAGGCAAGTATAAGAGTTTTCCTCCATAAAACCTACTCTAGGAGAAACCTAGCCAAAAATGACACTCTTAGCAAATTTGAAAAGAAAGGTCTCAGAGAGGTCTTTGGTGGCCTGCTTGCCAGGGGGCAGAGAGGAACAGGAGAAGGAAGGAGGTTTAAATGTGTAGAATTACCTTTTTAAATGAATGAAGCCAAAATGCTTCTATAATTTAGATTCAGCCACCTAGCATCAATTATACTATCTTATACATGTATGACACCACTTTTAGCAAAAAAAATGTACACACACAACCAGAGATTGATATATATTATGTATATGTATATGCATGTATATGTATATAGTGTGTGTGTGTGTGTGTGTGTTTAGCTCTTATAAAGGGTTAAGAATATATATTTAGATTTTTTACACATATGTATGTACATTGGTTATTTTAACAGTGTGGAGGGAAGCAAATATGAAAGACTAGGTGTGCTTTTTTACACTTTTGGCTTTGTATTAGTAGCTTCCAATGTGTATGGTTTACTTTTTTGTTTAAGAACAGGAGAGGAGCCCTAGCAGGTTTGGCTCAGTGGGTAGAACATCCCCCACTGAAGGGTCCTGGTTTTGATTTCCAGTCAAGGGCAGGTACCTCGTTGCTGGCTCCATCCAGCCCTGGTCAGGTCGTGCGCAGGAGTCAACTAATCAATGTGTCTGTCTCTCTCCCTTTCTTCCTCTCTCTCTCCAAAATGAATGGAAAAATATCCTCAGGTGAAGATGAAAAAAAGAGGGAGAGGAAAAACAGGAGAGGAGTTTGCCTCCTCACTAAATGAAGTGAAGAACTGAGGAGTATCTTATGCCCCAGGCTTTGGCGAGGACCCAGTTGTAAACAGTCTGCAGCCAGGTCCTTTGCTGCTGCTCTGGGGAAAGGCTCCCCACACACCCGGGCCTTCTGCAGCACTAACCCCAACTTAGGGTCTGGCCACAGACCTGGCCAGGGCCGGGGAACCCAATTGCTTCTGCTGCACAGAACTGCCCAAGGGCACAGCGGAGACGCTCAGATTCTTTCCCGTGGCCGCCAGAGGAAGTAACCCGACCCACCAAAATCTCTGCTGACCTTTTCTCCAAAAACATCCTGGAGTTAGCAATATTCCTCCCCTCAAAATAACTTGTTAAATACTTGCCTCACAGAAAAAGGCAAGCGTGCACAGAATAAAAACAGTTGAAGGGAGGGGAGAAATGACATCAGGCTGGCCTAACCGTTGTATAAACTGGTTACAGAAAGAGAACTCCAATGTTATTTCTAATACATTTCACACACATTCAAAGGATGGCCAGAAAGGCATCACACAGACTTTTTTTTTCAATTTCTGGTCTGCTTTTATTTCATTTTATTTTTATTATTGACACTACTACAGATGTCCCCAGTCCCCCCTCCGCCTACCTCCCCTCAGTACACAGACTTTAGAGTGGCTCACCACTGGCCATAGCGTGAGAAATGGGTGGTAGGCCAGCACTGTCGCACATCAATCCAACAAGAGGGCTCTTCACTCCCAGGGTCTCTAATGTTCACAAGTCTCTGTTTAGCAGCTGAGGAAACCGAGTCAAGAGAAGTAAAAAGTTAACCGTCTGAAGTCACACAGTCACACTAGGTGTAAAACCCATCTATCAAACCCTAAATCCCATATACATTCTCCTTGACACACAATTTGTCCAAAAAGAAGTTACTGCTTTACGTAAATAAAGTGGTAATGGTGATGATGACACAATTAAATGTAATTTTTGCTATTTTTTTACAGCCCAGCTCAGGAGCTTACATGATAGTTGAAATGTTTGTCCTCTTTCCAGCAGAGATACAGAGCAGAACTCTCCGACTCCGCTGCAGGACTGCACAGGACTGAAAAAGTGCTCAGCAACGTTACCAAGTGTGAGGCAAAAAATATAGCAAGTTATTTTTTAAGTAATAAAACGATTTACAACTCCACCTTCTTAAAAAAGCACTCTTTACATTTTTATTCATTGTCTTCTAAACTTTTCAAAATGTATATGTTTTTGTCCTGGCCCCCGGTGGCTCAGTTGGTTGGAGCATCATCTAGTACACCGAAAAGGTTGTGGGTTCCATTCCCGGTCAGGGCACTTACCTAGGTTTTGGGTTTGATCCCTGATTGGGGCACGTACAGGGGGCAACCGATCGATGTTTCTCTCTCACATGGATGTTTCTTCCTCTCTCTCTCCCCCTCTCTCTCTATCCCCCTTCCTTTCTCTCTCTAAAATCAATACATATCCTCGAGCAAGGATTTTTTTTAAATGTGTATGTTTGTTTATTCAAAACTAAGCGTATACTGTACTAACTGATTATGTCCTTGGCTTTAAAATGTTTAAAAGAGAGCATAGGCAAAAATAATGAGAATAAACTAAATGTTTTTCCACAAATGATGGTACCAACATGGAATCTAAGTAGCTATTAAAATAGCAAAATAGATCCATATGAACTGAGTTGGAAAGCTGTCTAGAATGTATCATGAGGTGGAAAAAAGCAAAATGCAGAATATGGAATGTATGATTTCATTAAAACAAGAAAGTACACATCTGTGGCTTTGTGCACGCATATATCCCCCTCACATGTGAGCACCGGAAAAGGACTGGAACAGTGGCTGTCTCTGGGGTGGAAGTGGAAAGGTAAATGGGGCCACCTTCACGACTTATTTATAGTAAGTATGTGTGTTGTGAACTAAATGCATATGTTTCTCCACCCATACACCCACCCACAATACATTTGTTGAAGCTCTAATTGCTATTGTGGCTCTATTTGAAATAAGGAATTAATTAAGACTAAATGAGGACATAGATTGGGCCCTGGTCCGATTGGATTAGTGTCCTTATAATGAGACTCCTGTTGTCTCCCATCCCCTTCCACCACCCTGGCTCAGGCCAAGGGTGTGCCAAAGTTCAAGGACTTGGAGGAGAGAGAGAAAATAAACCAAAGTTTGCTTAACAAGTGTTTTTCTAATTGATCAGTGGGGACGACAGTTCAAAATGATCATTTATGAAGCGAAGAAGGGGAATTTTGAGGGTCTGTGTTTGGCTTTGTTACATTTAAACAAGAAAGGCACCTGTGAGTCTTATTTAGTTGTTTTCCAGAGCACAAAGGGTGGGGGGATTTCTTAGTCTTCACTGTTTCCAGGATCAGATGGCTCAATTCAACGTTGTCAAATTCTGCAAATGAGGTTAAAAATAGCTGCCATTTCATGTCTCAAGAAGTGATTGGGTACCCTTAGTATTATGCTGGACACATTCCATACTTTTATAATATTTTTATAATAATATTTTTATAACTTTGATAGCATTTGTTTAATTTTATAACAGCCCTCTGAAGTAAGTGCTACTGTCCCCATTTTCACAAATAGGAACCATGCTCTCGGAAGGTAACATGCTCAAGTTCACAGACTAGTAGGAGATGCAGCAGGTTCTCAAACCCAGGTCTTTGTGGCTCAGTTCCTACAACTTATTACCTTCATGAAGTTCCGTGGAAAGGGTTTTAACTGGAAAGTTAGTGGATTTCATGGTGCTGTTTAAGAGGAGCATGCATTTAAGCAACCAAACTCCCTTGGAGTTTATACAGTCTGAGTGGAAGGTGACTTGAAGAAATGAAACTATATGTGGTAGAAAGAAGACAGACTTCACATCAGGTTACCTGGCATTGAATCCTAGCTCAGAGGATAATTTCAAGGTTAAATGCTTTGCAAACTATAAAGCACCAATGCACAGCTAGTTAGTTAACCTTCATTGTCCTTTCTAATCCTAACGGCCAAACAAATTTAAGACACACTGCTGTTAAGAAGATAGGACTCATCCAAGTTGGCTAGGACACTTTATAGAGTTGTTGACATGTTACGTTGAAGCTGTTATTTACTTCTACAGATAAATATGTAGAACATTTCTAGCAAGAATATGATCCTTGAGGCAATAATTTAAACCTGACGGGGTTATTTGGGATTGTGGTGCTTCATAATCAGAAGATGTGTTAAACAATCAAATAAATGAATTTAAAAAAAAACAACAGGAAAACTCACAGAGCACTTGAACAATAACACTGTGTATAAAACCTAGGAGTGCTTTGCGGAGATGTGAAAAGATACCCTTGCAATCATAATATCACATGCACTCAACCCTCGTTATACAGTGCTGCCTGCAAAGCTGTTAGAGTTTGTTCTAACTCTGTTTCCATTATAATAAAACCCCACTTTTGAGGTTATTTCTAATTCAGCCAAAATAATTTGATACAGGAGGGTTTCAAAAGACCTTTTTTTTCTCTCAATATAACGCTTTGAATAAAACCCCAACATCAGAAATTCTAAACAATAAAGACCCTGCCACTTCTGAAGCAGTTGTTGTTGGATGAGGGTTAAATTTTTGGTCACGTGGGCTTTATTTCTATTGTATAAAGTTCTTCTAGATCACATCTTACTTTAGTTAACAGCGACTAATAGGAATTGGAGGGTTTCACAACAGGTTTTGTTGGTGTGCATTTTACTAAGAGAATGAACAGAAAAGGCATTTGAACAAAGAGGAAAAAAGTTAATACATGCTTGCTGGGAAGTCACTTAGTTCAGCCTTCATAATTTAGATTTACAAAATTTAAGGATTTCATTTTGCCTAATCTATAGTAAAAACCATGTTCCTGGGGGAAGTCATTATATCATTTGAAGTATTAAGGGGGTCGTGGGAAATACTGTTATAGAAAAATCACTTAATCCAGGATTTCCACACTTTGCTCCTATGAACACCAGATGTTAATAGTGGGCCTACCCTGAAACAAAAACAAAAACAAAAAACTAAATAAAATAAACAATAAAATGAATTCAGTGAGTTATATAAATTTGGAATATTAAAAAAAAATCCCTCCTTGGGAAGTCATCAAGCATCATTAGAATATTAAAAATTCTAAAAGTATATTTAAACCTGTTTAAGATGTTTAACTCGACATTACCTACATTTATTTTTTTACCCTATGGCTCATTTTTCACAACCACCACTGTAAATCACAAAACAAACATTAGGAGTCAGTAAATTAACCCTTAGAGCAGTTTATTTTCACAGGTGGGAGATCATCACACCAGCATCCCTTGTTAAAATACAGCTTTCAGGGTCCCAGCTCTTGACTCACACTTTAGAGTTCAGGCCCATATTCTAAATCAGGGGTCCTCAAACTTTTTAAACAGGTGGCCAGTTCACACTGTCCCTCAGACCGTTGGAGGGCCAGACTATAGTTTAAAAAAAAAACTCTGAACAAATTCCTATGCACACTGCACATATCTTATTTTGAAGTAAAAAAACAAAACGGGAACAAATACAGTATTTGTATTTGCATGTGGCCCACGGGCCGTAGTTTGAAGACCCCTGTTCTAAATGTTGACACTCTACTCTTGCCCCAGACTCTATCCTTGGGATTATTATGTGCATGGAAGCTTGACAGCCACTGAGATGACGTCCAATAGGACATCTCAAGGATGTAAAATTGGTTACTATCAAAAGTTCAAAGGTCAGATAGTACTAATGCTCCATATGTTGTTCCAGAGCATAGAAAATTAAGTAAAGCTGCCTAATTCCTTTAAAGAAGGAAGTAGAAGATTGATAATTACATCCAAAATCAGTACAAAAAAATGCAAACTACAGAACAGTATTATTTATGAATATCAGTGCAAAAATACTAAATGAAATGTTAGCTAATAGAATCTAAAACCACAGAAAGAAAAGGATACACTTTGATTAAGTAAGATTAATTTCAGAAATGCAAGGTGTATTCCATATCATAAAATTCATTAATATAACAAACTATATTAACAGATCTGAGGGGAAATGTATTTGCTTATCTTCATAAGTGCTGAAGAAAATTTTTGACACATTTCAACACTTATTTCTGATGAGAAAAGTTATTCTAGAGGATAAAAATTGGTGGGTATTTTCTTAACTATCTAAAATAGATGTGCCGTAGTCTTAAAGCATATTACTTAATGGAAAAATTCTTGAGGCATTTCCACTATCCAATGCCAAATATCTTTATTCCTAACCAACTTTGTATTAGAGGTATCCACTAATGCAAACAGAGAAGGGGAATCAATTGGAGGCATAAGAATTATTAAAGAACAAGTAAAACTATCTCTGTGATATGATATTATACACAAACACCTCTAGAAATTCAGATTAAACTGACTTGATATAAGAATTCAATGTTAAGATATAAAATTAACATACAGTAATCAAGTTTCATACACACAAATAATAAGCAGTTAAAGAACATAATAGTAGAGAAAACCCCAATACCAATGCCAACAAAGAAAATTAAATCCTTAAGAATAAACTTAACAAGAAATTTGCAAAACCTATGGAGGAAAAACTTTAAATCAATCCTGAAAGATGTAAACAAAAGCAAATGCAAAAGCATTGCTGTTATTGGGTACAACTAAGTATCATAAAGCCGTCAGTTGTCCTAGAGTGAATTTATTAATTTGATGAAATCCCATCACCAATAAGTCTATTTATAGAGCTGGACAAGTTGACACAAGTTCACATGGACTCTTGGTTTCAAGTCCACCTGTGCTTACAAGAAAAAAACTGAACAATATGAACTGAGGTTAGGAGCAAACTGTTAATCTAAATCAAGAAAAACAAGAACATTTAGAGAGAGACAGCAGAGATCTGTTAACCTGGAACAGAAATCTCTTACCCATTAACGGGTAGGAATATTTAAAAGCTACTTGTCGGCAAATTGCAAGAGGCTAAGTATGAGCTAGTATGAGCATGAGAAAATCCTGGGACAGCAGTCTGCAGGGGGTGGAATGAGGAGATTGACATGTGTACAATTCTGTGGGCTTTACTTCTAGGAACCCCACCAGATTCTCACAGAAAAAAAATCAAGAGAGAGATGCCCTCATGACCCTGGCAAGGGAAAAAAATAGAAAATATTGTGAAATACAGAAATAAAAGCTTTCTTCACAGCAAAGGCTTACTTTCTGGGTGAAAGACATTGCCAGAGCCATGAGGGATCTTTCTTAGTCTTCTCTGTGGTAACCTGGTGGGATTCCTGGAAGGAAAGCATTCCTCCCACTCCCGCACCTTCTAGCCTTCCTGTCTCAACTAATGGAGTTTAAAAAAAAAAATCAAAAGATGCCAGAACTTATATTGGGAATGCTACAGCTGGGAAAGGAAGTAAGGAATAGGGGGCATGAAATGGGGTAAACTCATATGAAGGTCACCTCCCCAAGAAAGAGGCCTACTAAAATACTGAGATTTAATTGGAATATTATAGAATACTCCACCTCCTCCACATCTTACCACGTGACCACGACACCAAAGGGTTCTAGTATTGTAAGAGTGGATGACAGCTGAAAGAGCAGCAAAACATAGAGTCTTTCTGAGAAGTACTTAGGAAAGCCCAAATTCAGGAAGGGAAACAAAAAATAATAAATAGAGAAATGTGTAGCCTCTGCTAATTATAGCTACAGTAAATATTAAGCATAGGCCAATTCGTAGCCAGTCTAACAAATCCGCACACTGAAGGCCCACTTACCTCAATTCCTATCTGATACAACACATTCAGCTTTCAAGGCATGTCAAAAGGCAAGGAAAATCAGTCTGAAGAGACAAACCAAGCACAAGAGCAAGACTCAGATATTACACAAATGTTGAAATTAAACAGGGAATTTAAAACAACTATGATGAATATGTTAAGGGCTCTAAGTAGACAACCTTCAAGAACAGGTGTGTAATTTAAACAGAGAGATGAAAACTCTAAGGATCAAAAGAATGTTAGAAATCAAACACTGTAACAAAAATGAATGCCTTGGATGGTCTCATCAATAGACGTGACACAGGTGAGAAAAGAATTGATGAGCTTGAAGATGTGTAAGAAGAAACTTCCCAAATTGAAATGTTAAGAGAGAGAGAGAGAGAGAGAGAGAGAGAGAACATCCAAGGATTCTGGAATAATTTGAAAAGGTATAAATTGCATGTAAATGAGGACACAAGGAAATGCTCAAACATAAAACACAATAATGGGGGTATGTCAACTGACACAGGAGCCAAAAGGAAGAACTCCTAATGGCCAAATCTAGAACAATTTTAGGAACAAAATAAATATCAGATTATAATCCAAAATATAAAATGAATATTTATGATTTCATTCTGATATAAATAAATAATTGAATAAATGGGAAGAATAGATAAATCTTCAAAACAGAAGAATTCTACATAATTTATACAGATAGTCTATCCTCAAGGAGGAGGACCATAATTCCCCACTCTTTAGGTGTTGTCTGTGTATAGTGTATCTTAACAAATATAAGAACCCTTATAGCTCAATAATAAGAACTCAAAAATAACAAAAAACCATAACTTCAGTCTAATCATGAGAATAACAGACAAACCCCAGTTGTGGGATCTTCTACACTATACCTGTCTTTTCAAAATGTCAAGTTCATCAAAAACAAGGAATGTCTGAGAAACTGCTACAGCCATGTGGAGTCTGAAACATAACAATTAAATGCAATGTGATGTCATAGATGGTATCCTGAAACAGGAAAAGGACATTAGGTTAAAACCAAGGAAATATGAAATATGGACTTTGGTTAATAATAATGTATTAGTATTGGTTCATTAACGATAACAAATGTACCATACTATGTATTATAAGATGTTAATAACAGAGGAAACCAGGTGTGAAGTGTATTAGAAATCCTTTGTACTATCTTTACAATTTTTCTGTATATCTGAAACTATTCTATAATGAAAACATTGTTTTTTTAAGAATGTACGGGAAAACAAATATACAAAAATAACCAGGAAAACACTAAAAAAAAAATCTATGACGGGTACTAGTCCTACCTGACATCAAAATATACTACAGCTTTGGCCAGTGTGGCTCAGTTGGTTGAACGTTGTCCCATGTCCCTAAAGGTTGCTGTCTTGATTGCTGTTCAGGGCACATGCCCAGGTTGTGGGTTCAATTCCTGGTCAGGGAATGTACAGAAGGCAACCAATCAATTTCTTTTCTCTCTCTACCCCTCTCTTCATCTCCCTCCCTCTCCTTTCCTTTCTCTCTAAAATCAACAAAAACATGTAAAAAAAACATGCTGCAGAGACTCTATAATTAACACAACATGGTACTGGAGCATAATTAGACTTACAGACCAATTAAATTGAATAAAAAGCCCCAAAATGGGCCCAAATAAATACAGAAATTTTGCATGTGATAAGAGTGTCCTCTGAAATCACTGAAGCAAAGATTTAATAAATAGTGCTAGATCAACTGATTAACCATTTGGGGGAAAATGAAATTATATACAGATCTCACATTGTATCCTATTTAAAAAAGAGCTAATATGCTAATGGCCGTGACACCCTCAAGCCTAACAACCATGCAGCAGGAGGTTGCATGTGTGTGCACAGCAGGGCGGAGCCATCGAATTGCTCTGGAGATGGGGCAGAAGCAGGGAGGTGCCCGGAGAAGGTGGGACCATCCCGTGGCAGGGAGGGCAGGGGTGAGAGCCTGTATTGCCCCCCTCACCAGTCCTTTGCCACCCACTGCTCACACTCAGCACACCTGCTGCCCACCTGCCAGGGGAAGGAGCTCTGCACAGAAGCAGTGTTTGAAACTCCGCAGCAGGCCAGGAGGCTTTCACACTCTCCTCCAGCGCCATAATGGGGCAGAGCTGCTGCATTGCTCTGGAGATGGGGCAGAAGTGGGGAGGTGCCTGGAGGAGGCAGGACCAGCCCAAGGCGACTCGTGGGACTGAGGGTGGGGCTTGAGACAGCCAGAGAAAGCCGGAGGGGTAATGGGCAGGGCCAGGCATACTCGAGCTCTGGGTGGAGAAGTTAGGGTGTCAAGGCAGGGTGGTGGGAGTGGGTGGGCGGGGCTGCACAATTTCACATGCTGGGTCACTAGTATACGTATAAACTCCATGGATTATAAATTATAAATATTTTTAAGAGAACTCAAAGAAAGCATGAGTGGTTTTTTAAAAAAAAAGTTTCCATTTTTCAATCAGAGCTGACATACAATATTAGGTTATTTTCAGGTATACAATATAATGATTAGTTTCAAGTGTACAATATATAACTTATGAAGTGACCACTCCAATAAGTGTAGTACCATCTGACACCATACATAGTTATTATAATATTATTGACTATATCCCCTATGCTTTACATCTCCATGACTACTTTGTACCTAGCAATTTGTACTTCTTAATCTCTTCCTCTCTTCATCCATGCCCCCAATACCTCTCTCATCTGGCAACCATCAAAATGTTCTCTGTATCTCTGAGTTGATTTCTATTGTGTTTATTCGTTTATTTTGTTTTTTAGATTCCAAATATAAGAGAAATCATATGGTATTTGTCGCTCTCTGTCTGACTTAATTCACTTACTATAATAAAAGTATGAGTGAATTCCTCTTCAAATCTCATTGTTGAGAGAGGCCTGCTAACTATGATTCAAAACCCAGTGACAATAAATTGATAACTTTGAGTATAATTTTTTAAGTAAGCTTTATTTTTTCGTGGCAAGAAATACCATTAACAGCATAAAAACAAGCAAACAAAAAAACACCTGACACATGGGGAGAAAATATTTGCAACATTTTTGCAAGAGAGATATCCCTTTATTATAATATTATTGACTATATCCCCTATGCTTTACATCTCCATGACTACTTTGTACCTAGCAATTTGTACTTCTTAATCTCTTCCTCTCTTCATCCATGCCCCCAATACCTCTCTCATCTGGCAGCCATCAAAATGTTCTCTGTATCTCTGAGTTGATTTCTATTGTGTTTATTCGTTTATTTTGTTTTTTAGATTCCAAATATAAGAGAAATCATATGGTATTTGTCGCTCTCTGTCTGACTTAATTCACTTACTATAATAAAAGTATGAGTGAATTCCTCTTCAAATCTCATTGTTGAGAGAGGCCTGCTAACTATGATTCAAAACCCAGTGACAATAAATTGATAACTTTGAGTATAATTTTTTAAGTAAGCTTTTTTTTTTCGTGGCAAGAAATACCATTAACAACATAAAAACAAGCAAACAAAAAAACACCTGACACATGGGGAGAAACTATTTGCAACATTTTTGCAAGAGAGATATAAAAAAATAAATTTTAAAAAATTGAGAGAAATGTTCAGAACATTGTGCTGTGCAAGCAGGGCCAGGTTCAGTGAGCCTGAGGAGAGGAGGTAAAGGATTAAAGAAGACAGACAAGAGGATACAGCTGGGGCTATGTTGGATCACTGTGCCTGGATGAGGAAACAATGACCCGCCTGCAAGCCGAAGCTTTATTTTATAGTCAGAACACACAAAGCAAAACAAGAGAAGTGTTCATCATGTTTACAATGTTCTTGTGAGTTTCACCTTGTTTTGGCAGCACTTGCTGCACCTCCCACTGCCCATTAGCTACCTAGGAAGGAACTAGGGAGGACTATAAGGTCAAGCTTAATTATGCTAAGAGGGCTCTGCCCTCCAGGCTGGGACTTGTTTGTGGCTTTGCGACAGGTCAGTTCAAGGCTTGGCCAGATAGCCGCTTTCTATAGAACATATAAGAATCTTTATAGTTCAATAATAAGAACTCGCCGAAACCGGTTTGGCTCAGTGGATAGAGCGTCGGCCTGCGGACTGAAAGGTCCCAGGTTCGATTCCGGTGAAGGGCATGTACCTTGGTTGCGGGCACATCCCCAGTGGGGAGTGTGCAGGAGGCAGCTGGTCGATGTTTCTCTCTCATCGATGTTTCTAACTCTCTATCTCTCTCCTTTCCTCTCTGTAAAAACTCAATAAAATATATTTTAAAAAAAAGAAGAACTCAAACAACCTAATTTAAAATAACCTTTGAACAGCACTTTACCAAAAAGGATATACAGAGGGCAAATATGCACATGGCAAAATGGTTGATATCATTAATCATTAGGAAAATGCAAATTAAAACCACAAAGGGATACCATTGCATATGGCAAGAAGGTGGAACAAATGGAAGTTTCAAACATTATTGATTAAAATGCAAAATGAGCCGAAACTGGTTTGGCTCAGTGGATAGAGCGTCGGCCTGCGAACTGAAAGGTCCCAGGTTCGATTCCGGTCAAGGGCATGTACCTGGGTTGCGGGCACATCCCCAGTGGGAGATGTGCAGGAGGCAGCTGATCGATGTCGCTCTCTCATCGATGTTTCTAACTCTCTATCTCTCTCCCTTCCTCTCTGTGAAAAATCAATAAAATATTTAAAAAAATAAAAATAAAAATGTTTAAAAAAAATAAAATAAAATGCAAAATGATACAGACCATTTGGAATATAGTTCAGCAGTACCTATAAAGTTAAACACACTTACTATATAATCCAACAAATTCATTTCTAAGTATTATCCAAGATAAATGAAAACATATGGCTACACAAAGACCAGCATGAAAATGTTTATAACAACTTTATTCATAATAGCCAAAAACTAGAAACACCAAAAATATTTATCAATTGGTAAGTGGATAGACAAATTGTGGTATGTCCATAAAATAGAATACTACCCACCAGTAAAAAGGAAAAACCACTAGTACATGAAACATGTATAAATTTCAAAATTATGTTAACTGAAAGAAGCCAGATACAAAAGGCTACATGTCCCATGATTCCAATTACCTGGGGTAAGGAGAAGGAATTGTGCAAAAAGGAATGAGGACATTTTTAAAAATAAAATTTGTTAAAAATAAAGGGAAAGGCTAGAATAACCATTATGGGGTTGGAATGAGAGTATAAACTCATGGCTTTTTATAGAGAGACTAGAGGCTTGGTGCATGAAATTTGTGCATGGATAAGGTCCCTAGGCCTGGACAGCGATCAGGGCCAATTGGGGCCTTCCGGCTGCCAGCTGGGGCCTTCCTTTGTTCCCCACTGCCCCCTGGTGGTCAGCACACATCATAATGAGCAATTGAACTCCTGATCAGTCAAACTCCCTAGGGGACAATTTGCACATTAGCCTTTTATTATATAGGATAGATACAGAAGTGTGTGTGTGTGTGTGTGTGTGTGTGTGTGTTCATATAATTACTAGGTTTACCTGCTAAAAAGGTCCAGAGGCAATGGCATCCCAGCACCAATGGGCATTGTCAACAAGTAAGAAAGGACTCAAAAAATGATGGGAACCTGTCAAAAGAACAAAGGAGTCAACTTGAAGGAATTTCTTACAGCTAAATCTGTGAAAAATTGAATAACAAAGTAGTGACAATAATGGATTAGAAAACTCCAAATAAAATAATTATCCATGAGTCCATGCTGATGTAAGTAACTTAATTAATTAATTAATGGGGAGAAGTAAAATCTATTTCTTATAGTAGCATTCCACTTAAATGCTAAAGGCAAATAGAAATAGAAAATTATGATTTGGCAAATACCACAGTAATAATTGTTTTAGGCAAGCATCATTAATGGATGCTAAAAATCCTGGGCAAAATTAATATAAAAAATATCTGATTTATGTCATCTCAAAATATCTCCCCACAACAGAGGAATTACAAAGGGGAAATCTTACATTTATAGCAGGAAAAGCCTGGCAGACATCACCTTGACAAGATATCAGTGTTAGCAGTACTAGCCTGTGAGACAAACTGATGTTGGTACCTCCTGATATGGTGCAGTAAAATGGACCAATGCCACTTTTGTGGTATTCTTGCCAAAAATGCATAATCCGAATTTAATAGTAAGGAAATATCAGGTCAAACAAAATTGAAGAACTTTCTACAAAATAGTTATTCTATTTTTTTTCCAAGTGTCTAGGACATAAAACACTAAGAATGGTAACTGTTCCAGATTAAAGGAGGTGAAGGACGCTGACAACAGAATGCAGGATGTCATCCTGTATCAGAGGGAGGACTTTAGTGGAACAACTGGTGAAACGTGGTAAGGTTTTGAGATAGTACTCTCAAATGTCTATTACAAAAGATCTAGATTCCCTATACTTAGGGTTCCTTTACTGTAATGCAATCCGGTAAAAATATCAATGTTAATGTCCTGATTTTTAAAACTGTGCAGTAGTTATTGTTGAGATATAATTCTCCAAGTCTTTTGAACAGAGACTCTGACTGCCTTTGTTTTGAACTATTTTTCAGAAATCCTATATAATAAAAGTCTAATATGTTAAGTGTCTGGTCATCCAGTTGGCCGTTCACCAATCAAAGCGTAATATGCTAATGATATGCTAAGGCCGCTCAACCACTCGCTATGATGTGCACTGACCACCAGGGGGCAGACGGTCTGACTGGTAGGTTAGCTTGCTACTGGGGTCTGGCTGATCAGGACTGAGTGAGATGGGCCAGTCACGCCCTGGAGTCCTCCCACAGTCCCTTTCTGTCCCCAATCATGCACCAGTGGGGTCCCTCAGCCTGGCCTGTGCCCTCTCACAACCCGGACCCCTTGGGAGATGTCATAGAACTGGTTTTGGCCCAATCCCGCAGGCCAGGCCAAGGGACCCCACTGTGCATGAATTCCTGCACCAGGCTCTAGTGTTATATAAAAAACAGTGTTGGAAGATAGAGGTAGTATCTTTCTTCAAAGCAAAGGGCAGGTATACTTGTTGTCTATTACAAAATATCTAGATTCCCTATACTTAGGGTTCCTTTACTGTAATGCAATCCACTGTATATGAGAGTATTAATCTATCTAGCCCTCTTCACATGGTCCTGTGGGAAGGAGAGCACAGGAAACCTATGCAACATGTTGACACTCTACCTCTTGCTATTACTGTGAGTAGTAATTTCTTAATTTCTGACTCAGGAGACTCATGTCTTTTACCACCACAAAACTATGGTAGACTCAAGGAACTTTTGGTAGTCTCAAGGAAGTGAGACAGTGCTGGGCTCATAACGAGCAAAAAAATGTTGACTTGCTTGCCCAGCGTGGCTCAGTGGTTGAACATCAACCTATGAACCAGGAGGTGATGGTTGGAATCCCTGACAGGGCACATGTCCTGGTTGTGAGCTCGATCCCCAGCATGGAGTATACAGGAGGCAGCCGATCAATGATTCTCTCTTATCGCTGATGTTTCTATCGCTCTCCTCTCCCTTCCTTTCCCTCTCTCTTCCTCCCTGAAATCCATAAAAATGGTTTTTAAAAGAAAATGGTGACTTCAAGCCATGTAGCCATAAGTAACCGAATTCTGTCAAAAAATTAGCCTGGAAGAGAACCCTGAATTTCAGAAAGGCACGCAGCCCAGTCAACACATTAATTGTAACCCTAGAAGACTCAGAGCATAGGACCTAGCTAAGCCATGCTCAGACTTCTGAGCCACAGAAACTGAGATAATAAATGTGGCTTTATTATTTGTGGTCATTTGTTGTGCAGCAACAGAAAATGAATGCATGATACACCACAGAAATGAGTTCTACTCTGATATCAATATCCTTCAGAACCAAACAATGCAGCACATTTTAGAAGAAGGAACACTTTCCTTCTGCGCTTCGGCAATTAAGGAGCCTCAGTTCTCTACAATGTGTTCAAGGCAAAATTAAGTCTTTGAAAATATTCCCTGAATAACGGGGTTATACGCTCTCCATAACAAGTAATTCTCAGTAATTTACACCTTCTCATCCACTACTCCACAGGAAAAGAACAATGGCTTTCTTCTTTTTGTTTATTGGTATGAGCATGTGTTACTTATTCAACATCCTTCTCGGTAGCTAGAATGAAAATTACATTAGAAAAAAAAACAAGGACCAACACTATTGAGGTGCTGCTTTGATAGTCCACTTCTGTCTAAATCAAGCCTCTGATGGCTCCCACTTTTTATGGGGAGATGGCATTTTTCCTGGGAAGGAAGAAGCTTCTCTGAAAAATAAAGTGGGGGAAGAAGAAGCAGCAGAATTAGGAGTTTCTTGGGGACAGAAAAGAAGAGGTACCTGGTGACTAGAAGCTGAGCCAAACCAGGAAATTTCCGGGAGGAAATTTCCAGGAGAAGAGATCATTTATGGGGATTTTTCTGGAGAAATTCTGAGTTTTTGTGTCTGAGACCTTTTTGTGTACCCACAAATGGTCAGTAAAAAAGCAAACATTTTGCGCAATTGGATTTCTTGTGAATACATCAAGGTTAGGCCCTGGCTTAGACAGTCTACGAACAGGATTCATCAATACCTGGCTTTTGTTTCAAGCAGCGGTTCTCAACCTGTGGGTCACAACCCCTTTGGGGGTCGAACGACCCTTTCACAGGGGTCGCCTAAGACCATCAGAAAACACATACATAATTAATTACATATTGTTTTGTGATTAATCACTATGCTTTAATTATGTTCAATTTGTAACAATGAAATTGGGGGTCACCACAACATGAGGAACTATATTAAAGGGTTGCGGCATGAGGAAGGTTAAGAACCACTGGGAAGGTTTCAGACTGAAAAGATGAGTGCAGCCCTAACTGGTTTGGCTCAGTGGATAGAGCGTTGGCCTGCGGACTGAAAGGTCCCAGGTTCGATTCCGGTCAAGGGCATGTACCTTGGTTGCAGGCACATCCCCATGGGGGGTGTGCAGGAGGCAGCTGATTGATGTTTCTCTCTCATCGATGTTTCTGACTCACAAGCCCTCTCCCTTCCTCTCTGTAAAAAATCAATAAAAATATGTTTTTAAAAGAAAGATGAGTGCACAGTGGCTGAAGTTACCTTGGGATTATTACCAAGCACAACTCTGAAGATGATGATAATTTTGAAAAACTATAGCCTTTTATCTTTTTTATATCAGCTTTATTTTATGAGAAAAATAATTGCCTTTGCTTATAGCTTTGTAATGTCAATTTATGATGATAAAAAAATGAAGAATTAGAAGTAGGGGAAGAGTGGCCCTACAGCAATTAAGACTGCGTTTACATTCAACAAATTTTATTTTAAATTTTAGTTGAGCTTATTTTTCTTTTTCTTCCCCCATTCACTTCCTTTTTGGAAAACAAGTTCTTTCCGTATCTGTTTGACACAAAGTCCTGAACATATAATTACTTCCTTCTGTTTTATAGAAATAAGGGTAGTCTCTTTAATTTTCAAGTTTCTCCTTGCTTCACTTATAAAAATAAGTAAATAAGACAAATCCCTGTAATTTGTAACTAATTAGTAAACTTATAATTACTATTTAAACAAACTATACTTTTACTATTCTAAAAGAAAATGTTTTCCTATTAAATCTGATTTTGTACAAAACATCATTATGTTGCAAAGTCCACGTGTATTTTCTTTTGAAGTATGTGTGGCATAATTTTTATTCTATCTATCCCTTCCCCCTTTTCTTTTGGTAGAAAGGAACTCTTTTTTTTCTGCTGTTTCAATTTGTAAAAAAAAATTCCTATAGTGCCTTATATCACCATCCCTCTCAACCTCCCTCCACCCTACCCTTTTTTTTCCAAATACCCACCACTGCCTTCTTGAAGATGCCCAGAGGGTCAGGACATGGCACCAGGCTAATAGCTAAGGGAAAAAATGTGAAGCCTCCATCACGTGGCACCCTAGGAGTAATATAGGTATCGCTGCTGCCTCTCCACGTCCTCATTTCTCTTTTTTTCTTCTTTATTTTGTTTTTTAATACATTTTCCATTGTTGATAGAATTATAGATATATCCCACTCCCCCCCTTTCATCCCCTCCTCCCAGCCCCTACCCAACCACCCCCATGGACACTGCCCTATTGCCCGTGTCCATGGGCTATGCATATAAGTTCTTTGGTTTATCTCTTCTTGTCCCCTCAGCCCCCCATCAAGGTATGTCAGTCTGTTCCATGCCTCCATTCCTCATTTCTTTTTTAAATTAAGATTTCTATAACAGCTATAATCTATCATAACTGATTATATATTAAAAAGCCATCTGAATCTAAAATGTCATTTTAGATTTAAAAAGTGAGACCTTTTTTAGGAGTAGGTATAAATATTTCAGTTTATGAGATCTTTGTTTAGATGTATTTGTAAATATTTCCTTTACAGATGAAAAAAAATAAAAGATATAGAGTAGCTGCCCTAGCTGGTTTGCTTCAGTGGATAGAGCATGGGCCTGCAGGCTGAAGGTCCTGGGTTCAGTTCTGGTCAAGGGCAGGTACTGTGATTGCAGGCTTGATCCCTGGCCCTGGTCAAGTGGGTGTGGGAGGCAACCAATGGATGTGTCTTTCTCACATAGATATTTCTCTCTCTGTCTCTCCCCCTCCCTTCCACTTTTTCTAAAAAAAAAAAAAAAAATCAATGGAAAAATATCCTTGGGTGAGGATTAACAACAACAACAACAAAAAAAATATAGAGTGACTAGTGAACTTCACCAGGATTCATGCTTACAGCTTTGCACTGTTGGTAAATTTTAGAGTTTTAATTTTTTTTATAAATATTTACTAGTGCCCTTTGGTGATAGCATGGATAAGAAGAGTGTGACACTGGCCTCTCTTAAAATGTTGCTTTTCTTTTGAAAATGGAAATTGAGACTATTTGGATAAGCATGAAACAGCTTTCACTTTTTCTGTCCTGGTCCCACTGATGAGTCAATGGGATTTTTCCCCCCAATTCTTTCTCTGTCTCTTATTTCTGAATATTGAACAATCAAATCGGAAATGGACATCCCCCTCTACATCTTCTACCCTCAGCTTTTGTTTTCTTTGTTTTTGTTTTTATTCTTTCATCTCCCCATTTCATTCATGAGGAGATGAAAGGGCAGAGGTCATGGATGCTGCTCATTTGTCTCCCTGCTGCCTTTTACTCTGCAGAACATCCAACTGATCCCAGGCCGCCTTCATTTGAATCAATAGTGTCTCTTTGCAATGCGCCCCCGGTCATGCTCTACTGTCCAATCTAAGTTTTGTCTAACAACAGCTAAAACAGCAGCTGTAAGAAAGAAAATGCCTCCAATTCACCACAGGAGCAGTGACAATCAATCTGGGGAACCCTTATAAAGGATCTTCATCTATTTGTATTCCTCTAATAAGCATTTTTATTTTAAGATCTAAGGACTCCAGTAAATGATTAGAAAGCCAATGAGAGTAAAATAGACAAACAAAGCAAAAACACACTTGTGCCACTGTAATTCCATTGAAAAATAATAATTTTAGCCACTATTCCAATGAGGGGGGGAAAAATCAGACAATAGCCTGGAATCTTGAGCAGAGGAGAAGTTGAAGGACTGTGATGGCCATGCATGAGATAAGCCTCTCCTGAAATGGAATTGGTACCATGTGTCCTCTCTAGCAGCAGCTAGTAGTGCTCCACAAATCACGGGCCCATTGGCGCACGTTACAGACCTCTGTGTGCTCAGTGGGCCTGCCGATCTGCTCCGTCTGATTCTGAACTTACTCCAGGGTTTGATCTTCCTTAGTGTGAGTTAAGACAGAAAGGGATGTGAGAAAATATTGAAAACATAAAAAAGTGCTTTTATTTCTTTCAAGTGTTTTAGTTTTATATTTGTTTAAAACCCGTGTAAATAGTTCTGGTGTTTTGCTCGTTTGCTTTTTTATTGAATTCAGGTTTGTATTTGTTTAAACCCTGCCATGGACTTTCTTGTTTTCAGAGGATCAATGTGCAGTTTCTCATTAGGCTTTCATGAAACATTAGTCCCATGAAATGCTCCATAAAATAAAGATTCTGAAGCCATATAAACCTGGGAGACAGTGAAATTTTATTCGCAATGAACAGCAGCAACTTCAAGGTTCAGCGCAGTCAAGTAGGAAAGAAAACGGTTTGTTAACTAAGTATCACCCAAATTTATTTGACCACTGAACACTGTTTTTTCATATAACACTCTTTTTAGCAGGCTAATGTTCAAAGAGTATAATTTACAATATTGACATAGAGGCTCACAGGCCTGCAGGTTTTGTTTGCTATTTCAGTAAAATACGTTATGTCGCTTTAAATGTGTGTATGTGCTTATCTATATGTATAAAGAGCCAGGGGTTGTTACATTCGAAACAACTGAATGGATGACCGAACAGGCTGAGTGGGGTGACAAGGCTGGCAGGGGGGGTTAGTGAGGGATGACCAAATGATTGAACAAGCAGGCTGCGTGGGGCAACCAGGCCGGCGGGGGGGTTAGTGAGGGACGATCAAATGACTGAACAAGCAGTCTGCGTGGGGCGACCAGGCCAGCATGCAGAGGCAGTGAGGGGCAACCAGGCTGGCCAGGCAGGTGAGCGATTAGGAACCAGCGGTCCTAGATTGTGAGAGGAATGTCCGACTGCCGGTTTAGGCCCAATAAACCAGCAGTTGGACATCCCCCAAGGGGTCCCAGATTGGAAAGGATGCAGACTGGGCTGAAGGGAACCCTTCCTCCCCACCCCCCCACGAATTTTGTGCACCGGGACTCTAGTAGTTT
>NW_006295391.1:241250-245735 GCF_000327345.1 Myotis davidii | reverse complement strand
CCTGCTTTATTTCTGGGACTCCAGGGGAGAATCTGTTTCCTTACTTTTTCCAGCTTCTGGAGTTCACCTGCACTCCTTGGCTCATGGCCCTGTCTTCCATTTTCAGAGCCAGCAATGTAGCATCTTCATATTTCTCCCTGACTCTGACCTTCTTACTCCTCCTTAGACATGTAAAGGGCCCTTGTGACTATATTGGGCCTTCCCCCAATAATCCTATATAATAAAAGCCTAATATGCTAAGTGCCCGGTTATCCGGTCATCTGTTCAACCAATCAAACTGTAATATGCTAATGATATGCTAAGGCTGCTCAATCACTCACTATGACATGCACTGACCACCAGGGGACAGATGCTCCTACCCGTAGGTTAGCTTGCTGCTGGGGTCTGGCCAATTGGGAATGAGCAAGATGAGCCGAACATGCCCTCGAGCCCTCCCACAATCCCTCCCTGGCTGGCCAACCTCCTGTGTCTCTCCACAGCCCTGATCACGCACTGGTGGGGTCTTTCAGCCTGGCCTGTGCCCTCTCACAGTCCGGGACCCCTTGGAGGATGTTGGAGAGCTAGTTTTGGCCTGATCCCACAGGGGAAGCACGGCTCAGCCAGAAACCAGGCTCATGGCTGATGAGCGCAGTGGTGGTAGCGGGAACCTCTCCCGCCTCCATGGCAGTTGGACATCCCCCGAGGGCTCCTGAACTGTGAGAGGGGGCAGGCCAGGCTGAGGGACCCCCCCACCCCCACCCCGAGTGCATGAATTTTGTGCACCAGGCCTCTAGTAAATTCATAAAGATACATCTAGACCAGTGATGGTGAACTTCTGACACACGTGTCAGAAGTGACACGCGAACTCATTTTTTTGGTTGATTTTTCTTTGTTAAATGGCATTTAAATATATAAAATAAATATCAAAAATATAAGTCTTTGTTTTACTATGGTTGCAAATATCAAAAAATTTCTATATGTGACACAGCACCAGAGTTAAGTTAGGGTTTTTCAAAATGCTAACTTGCCGAGCTCAAAAGGTTCGCCATCACTGATCTAGACCATTAGTTCTAACCATAGGTGATTTGTCTCTCTGGGGACATTTGGCAATGTTTGACAATATTTTGGTTGCCACAACTTTGGGTTGCTATTAACATTCCTAGAAAAGGCAGGAATAATGCTAAGTATCCCACAATGAACAGGACAACAAAAAATTATCTGGCTCATGTGCCAATAGTGCCAAGATTGTGAAATTCCTATCTAGATTGTGGTTAACTCTGATGAGTGGGATTGGAGATGAGGATGAGAAGAGAGAGTTCCTCTTTTGATTTTTTAAAGCATATTTCAATTACTTTTGTAATTAAAAAATAATTAAACAGAGTAATATATATACATTATGGAAAAGTTAAAAAATACACCAAGTATAAACTGTAAATTATCCAGACATAACCACTGTTAAAATGATAATTGGTGAGATTAGAAATACTGTAGTATAAATGCCCATTCCATCTTCACATCTCACCCAAATTTCTAGAAATAGAAAAATAATATTAATAAATCCACAACAGCCCAGGATAACAATAGAGGATGGTTATGCTGGTCTAGAAATATGGGGAGCAGAGAAGGCTACTGAAGGAAAAATCACAGCCTAAAAAGAAGATGTGCAGAAGCAGCTTGAGAGGTACTTCAGGACAGAGGGAGCAGACATGACAAACTGGAGAAAGTCTGGAGAAAACTAGGGAATTCTTGGGGAGTCCACAGATAGAGCAGCCAGCTAGGTCTAACACTTACTACCCTACCCCTATTTATCTACTGCAGAGCAACAGGCAAAAGCAGTGAGTGTGGAGCACTTAACTCAGAAAGCAGGTTAGGACCCAGTGTGGAAGGCATGAAGAGCCCCTATACCCAAAATGCTCCACTGCACCAATTACCCAGGTCATCTCTTCCCACAATCATCCAGTAAGGTGAGAGTTAGAAAGACCAATGCAGAGGTGAAACGAGAGAAGTTAGGCCCCACAAACAGAAGCAAAAGTAAATGTGCCCTGTAGAGATATAGCTTCACCCCAGGCAGCTGTTGGAGTCTTCAGCCTGATAAAATCAGTAGGTACCACTGACTAAGGTGCAGTTTTATATTGAACTAGAGGCCCAGTGCACAAAACTCATGCACTCGGGGGAGTCCCTCAGCCTGGCCTGTGCCCTCTGGCAGTCTGGGAGCCCCCAGATCAATGCCCCGCAGAGGGAGGCCCTGCCCACCATGCCAGGGCTCTGTGATTGATGGCAGCCAGCATAGAGGGAGGCTCTACCCACCCTGCCCAGGCTCTGTGGTCCATGCTGCATAGAAGAAGGCCCTGCCCACCCTGCCGGGGCATTGCAATCAATCGCAGAGCAGAGGGAGGCCCTTGCCATCCAGTCTGGCTTCTGCCATTGATCCTTGCTTACAAGGGGCCCTTCCCACCCTGCTGGGGCTCTGGGATCAATCACAGAGCAGACGGATTCCCTTCCCACCAGGCCAGGGCTCTGCCATTCATTGCCACCCACAGGGAGACCTTGCCCACCTTGCCGGGCTCTGGGAGCAATTGCAGAGCAGAGGGAGGCCCTTCCCACCTGGCCTGGCCTCCACCATTGATTGCCGCCCACAGGGAGGCCTGCCCACCCTGCTGGGGCTCTGTGTTCAATGCTGCACAGAGGGAGGCCCTGCCCACCTGGCCGGGGCTCTACGATGGGCCCTCCCAGCTGTGGCAGCTTGCCTCAGCCCTCCCAGCCTTGGCTTTGTCCAGAAAGACGTCCAGTCTATCTGGTCTAATTAGCATATTACCCTTTCATTAGTATAGACTAGAGGCCCGGTGCACAAAAATTTGTGCACTCAGGGGGGAAGGGGTGTCCCACAGCCCGGCCTGTGCCCTCTCACAGTCTGGGACCCCTCGGGGGATGACCACCTGCTGGCTTAAGCCCGCTCCCCTCACACACAGAGCTGCAGGGCGATCAGGGAATTGGGGAGCTCGCCCTTATCAGGCACAGAGCAGGGCTGATGAGGGGGTTGGGGCGCCTTTCCCTGTCATAAACAGAGCAGGGCGGATAGGGAGGTTGTGGGCCCGCCCCCTGTCACACACAGAGCCGCAGGGCAATCAGGGGGTTTGGGCGCTGCCCCCTGTCACACTGATCCCGATGCCGGGAGGCCTCTCAGCTCCGCTGATCCGGTGCTGGGAGGCCTCTCAGCTCCGCTGATCCTGGTGCTGGGAGGCATATTACCCTATTACTATATAGGATAGAGGCCTGGTGCACGGGTGGGGGCCAGCTGGTTTGCCCTGAAGGGTGTCCTGGATCAGGGTGGGGGTCCCCACTGGGGTGCCTGGCCAGCCTGGGTGAGGGGATGATGGCTGTTTGAAGCTGGTCACACACCCTACTTTATTCATTGGGGAAAAAGAGCAAAAGTAAAGTTAAACACGAAATGAGAAATTGGAAAAAAATATTTGTAACTCATATCAATGCAAAGGGATAAATTCCAAAATACATATTTAGATTCTATAAACCAGTAGAAAGGGGAACAAAAACACAATAGAAAAATGAGCAAAAGATATCAACAGTTTACAGAAAAATAAGTAAAAATGGCTCTTAAATATATAAAAAGATGCTCATTCTCTCATAAGAGAAATGAAGATTAAAACTATGTTGAGATACAATATTGAGGGGATTTGGGTGGCAATGGTTTTTTTAAATTTTTTTATTTTATTTTATTTTATTTTATTTTACTTTATTTTATTTTATTATTTTATTTTTTAGAGAGAGAGGAAAGGGATAGAGAGATAGGAACATTCATGAGAGAGAAAAACATGGATCTGGCTGCCTCCCGCAGGTCCTTTATTGGGGATCTAGCCAAAACCTGAGCATGTGCCCTGACTGGGAATTGAACCAGTGACCTCTCGGTTCATGGGTCAACAGTCAACCACTGAACTACACAAGCTGGGCTGTGTGGCAATGATTTTAAAAATTAACACACTATTGAAGATTCTATGGGTTAAAGTCACTCTCAAACCTGTCTGTGGGAATACAGTCGCTATGGAGGGCTATTTAACATCACTGTCAGCATTACTAATGCACATCTTTAATTCTACAAATATATACATACTAGAGGCCTAGTGCACGAAATTCATGCATGGAGGGGGGTGTGCCTCAGCCTGGCCTGCACCCTCTCACAATCTGGGACTCCTCAGGGGATGTCCGACTGCTGGTTTAGGCCCTATCCCACAGGGATTCCTGCAGAATCAGGTCTAAACCAGCAGTCAGACAACCCTCTCACAATACGGGACCACTGGCTCCTAACTGCTCACCTGCCTGCCTCCCTGATCACCCCTAATCACTCTGCTTGCCTGCCTGATCACCCCTTGCCACTTGCCTGCCTGCCTGATCGCCCCTAACCACTCTGCCTGCCTGCCTGATTGCCCATAACTGCTCACCTGCCTGCCTGATCACCCCTAACCACCTCTGCCTCACACCCGCTGCCGCAGT